>NC_044976.1:203813436-204151861 GCF_008728515.1 Papio anubis
GGACTGTAAGTCCAGTCTGGGCAACATACCGAGACTCTACCTCTAAAATAAACAAGCAAACATTTACTACCAAAAACTAAAGTGATTTCATCATCATATATGATGTTTCGCCATAATTCATTACTTCTGAGGTTCTACATATTAAATTAAACATTCAATACAGTTTCAGCTTCAAAATAACAAGAAATAGCAGCCATTGCGATTCCACTGGCTTGTTCTTTCACTACAGTCTGTACTAGGCCTCTGAGCATCTGACCGACTGGGGAATAGAGAAGATTCTTTAGAATTGCTTTGGAGTGCATGTCTATATCTATTCACTTACCACCCTGGTCACTGGAAAACCCTGAGACAGTCATTCTTTTGAGGCATAGTACATCACCTCTGGAAAGCCCTATTTGAAATTCAAAATCAGTATCTGGAAAGAGCCACACATGGAGTTAATATAGCCCATTAATTTATATAACCAGAATTAGCATAAATGACTTCCTCGCAGTGTGCCCCTAAAAGAATGTTACATAGGAAAGCTAGAGTTTTTTTTTTTTTTCAGATGGAGCAGTCTTGCCCTGTCGCCCAGGCTGGAGTGCAGTGGCGCAATCTCAGCTCACTGCAACTTCTGCCTCCTGGATTCAAGCGATTCTCCTACCTCAGCCTCCCAAGTAGCTGGGATTATAGGCATATGCCACCATGCCTGGCTAATTTTTTGTATCTTTAGTAGAGACAGGGTTTCACTGTGTTAGCCAGGATGATCCCGATCTCCTGACCTTGTGATCCACCCACCTCAGCCTACCAAAGTGCTGGGATGACAGGTGTGAGCCACTGTGCCGGGCCTTTTAAAAATTTTTTACTCAGCTGTCTTAGTTCAGGCTACTATAACAAACTTATTTTTCATAGTTCTGGAGGATAGAAGTCCCAAGATCACGGTGCCAGCATAGTTGGGCTCTAACGAGGGTCTCTTCCAGGTTGCAGATGGCCGTCTTCTTCTGCAGGGGCTCACACCTATAATCTCAGCACTTTGGGAGGCAAAGGCGGGAGGATTGCTTGAGCCCAGGAGTTTGAGACCAGCCTGGGCAACGTAGTGAGACCCCATCTCTACAGTATTTTTTGTTTAAAAAATAAAAAATTAGCCAGACATGATGGTATGTGCCTGTGGTCCCAGCTGCTTGGAAGGCTGAGGTGGCAGGATCACCTGAGTCCAGGAGTTTGAGTCTTCAGTGATCCATGATTAAGCCACTGCACTCCAGTCTAGGTAATAGAGTGAGACCTTACCACAAAAAAAAAAATTACCACCAAACTCACCTCCCATTTGGTGGCTTACAAGAACAGGCAAATGTTTGCTCATTCTCACCGGTGTGCAGGCGATTGCACTTTGGCTGACTTAGGCTGGGCTCAGCTGAGTGGCTCTGCTGCAGACGAGAATCTGTCTGGGCTTGGCACCAGGCTGAAGGCGGGGCTCAGGTCTGTCCATGTATGTTTGTTCATGCAACAGCTATAGGGGAACTTTAAACAACAGAGGAGAGAATGTACCCGTGGAGATGATGCCCAGTGAGTAGTGGGTCCTCTCAGGATTCCCCCTACCAGGGCAGCATCAGGCTCCAGAACCTGAGAGCATGTGTTGAGAATATGCCACCCGAAAATATGCTGCTCTGGCATATTGACTATTTTGAGTAAAAGGCATTTGAAAAACCGCTAGTACAAAAAAATTTACTCTGACCTTCCTTCCCGAACTTGAACTTCTGGACTTACACAATCCTCCCACCTTGGCCCCCAGAGTGCTGAGATTACAGGCAGGAGCCACCACTCCATGGCCTGATCGTCCTTCTGTTTCTTAAAAACTGGAGATGAAATTACCATGCACAAGATGCCCTCCCCATACCAGAAGGAAAATGTCATTCTTATCATCAAGGGCAGAAAGTCAAAGCCAAGGGAATTCTGTACAGACCTTGTTAAAATAACTATTAACTTCTTTTAGCCTCCCCACATAATTTAGTTATTTATCTACAACTTACTACTCTTTGTCCAACTCAGAATATAAGTGTTCAACTCTAACCGCATCTTTGGGTCTTCATTTCTTTTTAAAGGCTCCCATGTCATGTAAAACTTGTCTTAAATAAATATGCCTGCTTTTCTCCTGTTGATCTGTCTTGTCAATTTAATTATAAGGCCCAGCTAAAAAACCCTAAGAGGATAAAGGATAAAAAATTTTGCCTCTCCTAAATGGGTGAGGGTGGTGGAGGCAGAAGCCCAGTGAAGACTAAAAGAGTGTTTTGTCTTCAGAGTTTTAAACACATATATATAACAACATACACATACATACACACACACACAATATAGATACATAATAGCTTATATATATACATATATACGCTTCAAATCAGCACATTTATTACTTAGTCTTTTTTTTTTTTTTTTTTTGAGACAGAGTCTTGCTCTGTTGCCCAGGCTGGAGTGCAGTGGCACTATCTGGGCTCACGGTAACCTCCACCTCCCAGATTCAAGCAATTCTCCTGCCTCAGCCTCCTGAGTAACTGGGATTACAGGAGCCCACCACCATGCCTGGCTAATTTTTTGTATTTTTAGTAGAGACAGAGTTTCACCGTGTTGACCAGCCTGGTCTTGAACTCTTGACCTCAGGTGATCCACCCGCCTCGGCCTCCCAACATGCTGGGATTACAGGCAAGAGCCACCGCACCTGGCCTACTTAGTCTTTAATAAGCCTTGTATTCTATGCAGAGATGAATGCAGGGAACTCCCAGTTATCAAGCAGCCCCTGACACACCCAGACATCACTGAGTATCCTCTTTTTAGGTTGTATCAGAATCATTGCCACTGGCTTTCCTCATACTTCCTGTCTTTCCAACACCTGTAGAACTACATAGTGCTACATTCAAACAGTATACTAGAGCTAAACAATGAAAGACAACAATAGCACAATGACAGTAAAGGCAAAGGAACAGAACTTGAGTTACTTCAATTCTTCTTTTGTTCTGTGTGACCAGTGGAAGCCTCCGTGTTCAAAATTAAACAGAGAGAAAACAGCACAGTGTAATATTTTTGTTTGGTAAGTACAAACTTTGCTTTACACATGAAATAGTTTACTGATTACTGAATATATTTAATAGTAAAATGTATTATTTTGTTAATTGTCAAAATTAGAGAAGGAATCAAGAAAATAAAACAGAATCAGAGATATCATTTATTGGATTTTTGGTTTTGGATGTGAACTTTTAGGTAGGATTAATCAAACACAAACATATTTGCAAACAGCTAGATTTCAGGCTTAATACATTGTTTAACATCAAGCTTTAAAGTTGTATCTTAAAAATCTAGGCAAAAAATTTGTGCAGAAAGGTTAGCAACTATGCAACATAAAGTGAGAAAATGTACATGTACATGGAAAAAATAATTACATTTCAGAGAAGAGTTCAAAGAGAAGTTACAAAAGCAGCCACGTTCAGAAAAAATCACAAGGGCAATGTCTCAAAACCTTGAGTATTTTCACCAAGAACTGAATATCCATTGTAACCCAATAAATTAAATAATGGTAATGTTCACTATGATTCTGTGATGTTTTCTGATTTTTTTTTTTTTTTTTTTTTTTTTTGTGATGGAGTCTCACTGTGTAGCCCAGGCTGGAGTGCAATGGTGTGATCTCGACTCACTGCAACCCTTGCCTCCCGGGTTCAAGTGATTCTCCTGCCTCAGCCTCCCGAGTAGCTGGGACTACAGGCGCCATCATCACCCCTGGCTAATTCTTCCCATTTTTAGTAGAGACGGGGTTTCACCGTGTTAGCCAGAATGGTCTCGATCTCCTGACCTCGTGATCTGCCCGCCTCAGCCTCCCAAAGCACTGGGATTACAGGCATGAAACCCCGCCCCCGGCCCTTCTGATTTTTACAAAAGAAAACCTTCAGAAGTTTTTACAAATATAAGAAATTTATGATGAATTTTCAGATATAAATAATCTAGTGAAATGATTTTTTGATGATAAAGATGTTTGAAAGTTGCTAGAATTGAGCCAAAAAGAAATGTGGACCATATTGCAGTTTCTGGAATTCATTGTGAAATGGGATTTTTGTGAATATCTGCCAAACTTATACTTACTGAAGTCAAATAAAATATAGGGATGAATCTCTAAATTTAAAACATTTTATTTAGGAAGCTATAATTGCAATTTGGGGCACATACACCTGGTGGCCTTCAGTATGTCTGAAGAACAAAGAGAAGGCTGTACATTTTATAAAAAGGGGAGATGTTACTTATTGTTTTTCCAGAAAGTTCACTGGTACCAGTAAAGTGTTGGGGAGCTGGCAAGCTCTGATTGATGAGTGATGATTGTGGAGAAAACGTGTCTAAGAGTCTTAGCAAGTTATTTCAGCAGCTATTAGATAAAGGCAGTTTCAGGGTACAGCAGGCAGTTTCAGCAGCCAGACTTGCAGAGAATTACATTCTTGGATCAATTTCATGTGCCCTG
The DNA here is from genome assembly GCF_008728515.1 of Papio anubis. Lineage (NCBI taxonomy): Eukaryota > Metazoa > Chordata > Mammalia > Primates > Cercopithecidae > Papio > Papio anubis. The sequence goes on from NC_044976.1 coordinate 203,817,908, forward strand.
AGCGCTTCTGCCCTTTAGCCTCATGATTCTGATTTAGTTGGATATGACAAGAATTACCCAATTTGTATGATCAACGTTCCACATCCTTAAGGCTTTTTCTAAGGATTCATATATATTTTCTTTATATGAAAGAATTCTTTTAAGTTTATACTAATAAGTATTTTTATCAACTATGATTGAAGATAAAAGGATATATCTGGCATATATAGAAGATAAATTTTTACAAGGTAACTGAAAAATTTGCAGAAGTTAAGCCTTGAGAACATAAACATAATGGTTAATTCATTATTTTGATAGCTCAATATGTAGGAATACATTTGTTTGTTTTAAAAAATATATCTACATAATTAAAAGTGCTATCCCTTGAGGTTCTTTTCCCCTTTTGTGTATTGTAATTATTTTACCTTCATTTTCTTGATTATATATACAAAATTCAAGAAAGAAAATATTCACTGTGTTTCTTTTCTCATCATTATTATCATTTATCTCTATTATTGTTACTGCAAATAATTTTATTATACAGAGGAGGAGGTTTTTAAAATGATCAACTTTGAGTGTCAAATATGTTAGGTGCAGAACCAGGAGAGGCTGAGGGCTGGCAATGCAACCAGGGAGAGTGGTGAAATTCTGTAAACAGAGTAACTGGAGGCCTCACTCCCCTCCTCAGTTCACACAGTGCCGCCCTTGCACACATTCTCACCTTGGGGTCTTGCATTTGTGTTTCCTCCATCTGGAACACACTTCCACTAAATACTTCCCTGACTTGTCTCCTTACTTCCTTTAGGCCTCCCATCAGAGAGATTTCCACGCCTACAAAAAGACCACCCCCTGTCACTCTCTATCCCCCGACCCTACTTTATTCCTCTTCCATGTGATACAGTATACATTAATTTGTTGATTTTGTTTTTGTTTGTCTCTCTTAAATGGAATCCAACCCATGAGATCAAAGATGTTGTTTTGCTCACTGCTCTATACCTAGCACCTTGGACATCACCGGACATACAGTAGTCAACTATTTTGGAGTGCATTAATGAATTCACTGGAGAAACAGAACCTGAGAAACTATGCACTTGGGGGTATGCTGAAAGACCAGAACAAGGCATGAATTTACACACGAGGAAATTCAATGAAAGTCTATCTGCTCAATTGTGTTACCTTCTGCCTCATTCTCCAGCCCTGACTCCATAAGGTCAGTATCAGGCACCTATTCCCTCCTCTCTATTATACCCTGGGCAAAATCTTGAGAGAGTCCATTTCAAAGAAACTGAGGGGCTAGAGAAGTTTAGGTATTGATACATGAGGTCCCCCCAAAAAGCTAGTTTGCTTCTTGATCACGGCATAATGAAGCCTACCAATGCACTGGCTCCACTTACACATCTGCAGAACTAGAAACCAACCACCCAGCACCAGGCTCTTCGCAGCCAGCCCAGAATCACCCAATGTTTGAGTAAGGCTGCTAGAAGAAAGCAGAGATAAGAGTAAACAAACTAAAAATAGAAGTAAATAGACAACAGAAAGCAAAAGATAGTAGCAACAACAAAAACACACAATAATCAGTGTTTCCAGAGGGATAAGAGAAACTACATCCAAAAAAGCAAGATGAGATGGTGTATTTAAAAAGAAACAATCAGGGAACAAGAGCTTTCAGAGCAGAATAAATACGTATCTTTTTAAAAATCAAAGAGGAAAGAAGAAGGATGAAGGCCAGCTGTGGCATCTCACACATGTAATCCCAACACGTTAGGAAGGAAAGGTACGTGGATTGCTTGAGCTCAGGAGTTTGAGACCAACCAGGGTAACCTAGTGAAAAATATATTATATTATATTTGCGAATATCTGATACTATATTTGTGAATATCTGCCAGACTTATACTTGCTGAAGTCAAATAAAACACAGAGATGAATCTCTAAATTTAAAACATTTTATTTAGGAAGCAATAATTGCAATTTGGGGCACATAGACCGGGTGGTCTTAGTATGTCTGAAGAACAAAGAGAAGGTTGTACATTTTATAAAAAGGGAGCTTGCCATCATTAGTCATCAGAAAAAAATAAAAATTAAAACCACGGTAATATACTATGATCCTCCCAGAATGGCTGAATTAAAAAATACTCAGAATACCAAATTTTGGTAAGGATGTGAACTCTCTGATATCCACAGTATAAAATGATAAAACCATCTCAGAAACCTGTTTGGCAGTTTCTAATAAAGTTAAATACACACTTATTTATGACCTGGAAAGTCTCCTCCTAGGTATATATCTAGGAGAAACAAATGCATATGTCTACAAAAAGTCCTATAGAAAAATGTTCATAGCAGCTTATTTACAAATGCTAAAGATGGAAAACAGCCCACATATTCATTATCCATAAACAAATACACATACTCAGGTGGATTCATACAATGGGATATTACCAAACAATACAAATGAATAAACTACTGACACATTTAACAACATAGATGACTTTCATAAAAATCATTATGAGCAAAAGAAGTCAGACATAAAATAGTACATACTGTATAATTCCAGTAATATGACCACTGAACAGTTCAAACTAATCTATGATGAAACAAATCAGAATAAATGTTGCCTCTTACGGGAGGAGGGTATTGATGGGAAAAGGGCAGAAGGGGACATTTCATGGTGATGGAAACATTCTAGCGGATGGATAACCTGTGTGATAGTCAGGTAGAAAGAGTCATCAAGCCATACACTTACTATTGCAGTACTCAATAAAGTACTGCAAAGAACAAATCAATTCCAGCTGTGACTGACAATTTAGATTCAGAGCAATCCATGTGTTGCAAACACCCAGAAAAGTCACCAAAGCAGGGGAAGTCTGGAGGGATTTTCTTCTAACACTTTTTTTTCTTTTTCTTTTTTTTTGAGACAGAGTCTTGCTCTGTTGCCCAGGCTGGAGTCCAGTGGTGTGATCTCGGCTCACTGCAACCTCCGCCTCCTGGGCTCAAGCAATTCTCTTGCCTTAACCTCTCAAGTAGCTGGGATTACAGGTGTGAACCACCACACCTGGCTAATTTTAGTAGACACGGGGTTTCACTATGTTGGCCAGGCTGGTCTTGAACTCCTGGCTTCGAGTGATCCACCTGCCTTGGACTCCCAAAGTGCTGGAATTACAGGTGTGAGCCACCACGCCTGGCCTCTGACACTTTCTTTTAAGGCATTCGCCGATTCAAAAGCAATCACTCAGACCTTGAGAATTTGAGCAGAGCTTGCGACCAATATACAGGGCTAGAGAGATGAAAATTAAAATTCAGGTTCCACCAAGAAGAAGATGCCTTGCTAGATCCTCAGGCGTTCAGTTTGGGTCCCAAAAGTCTAACTCCAGTAATTGGGTAAAAAGAAACAGACCAGCATATTATTGGCTTTCTGTGGCTGTTGTAACAAATGACCACAAACTTGATGTCTTAAAACAACAGAAATTTATTTCCTCGAAGTTCCGGAGGCCAGAAGTCCAAAATAAACATCATTGGACCAAAATAGAGACGTCAGCAGGGCTGCGCTGCTTCCAAAGCCTCCAGGGGAGATACATTCCCTGCGGGTGGCTGCTGAAGCTGGACGCGGCAGGGACCATCCTCCCTGCTGTGAATACGTAACTCCAATCTCTGTATGTGTGGTCACACTGCCTCTTCCTCTGCTGTGTGTCAGGTCTCCCTCTACCTCCTTCTTACAAGGATATATGTCCTTGCATTCAGGGCCCACTTAGATAATTCAGGATACTCTCCCCATCTCAACATTCTTAGATCTTTAACTTCATCACCTCTACAAACTCCTTTCTGTTGTTGTCGTTGTTTGCCATGGAAAAAAAAAAAAAAAAAGCCCTAACATCCACAGGTTCCAGGAATTAGGATGTGGCTATTCTTGGTGTGGGAGGGCAGTCATTATTCAGTTGAACCATACCTCACAAATTAAAACCTAGCCTTGAATAAATGTAATCTATGATTAGATTGAGGTGATTTGCCTGTAGTCTAACTGCTAGACAAAAGCAAAAGTAAATTATCCAGAGCCTTAAAAATATACCCATAATTTTTCATTCCTAATGTGTTGAAATGTCAATCAAAAATAAATAGTCTTCTTTAAAAAATAGAAAAAAATCAAAAGGAAAATATAGGCAGCATATATAGACCCACAGAAGATACAAACATTGGAGTTATCAGACATAGATTTTCAAATACCTATAATTACTATGTTCAAGAAATTAAATGACAAAATAGAAAATTTTAACATAGAACAGGACACTTGAAAGGAGACACAAATGGAAATCCTAAAAATGAAAAATACTTTGTCTAACATTATATAACAATAGATTAAACACAGCTGGAGAAAAACAAACTGGAAAGCAGGTCAGAAGAAAACATTCAGATTAAAGCATGAGAAACGAAATTATGGAAAAACTATTTTTAAAAGTGTAAGAAATATATAACAGACATTGAAAAGTTTTAGCCTAGTAGCATTGGCTCACTAAAGCAAAAGTGAGACAAAATAGAATGGCCACAATATTTAAACAGTTTTGGCTGATAATTTTGTAAGCTAAATACACTAAGTCACAGATTAAGAACACGCTGTTAAACCCAAGGACTGTGGACATTAAGCCCAGACTTAAGAAGCACTATGAGCTACAACTAATCACACAGTAAAAGTAAAGAAAACCAAAAAGAAAGAGAAAAATTTTTAATGCAAGTACAGGGACAAAAAAAGATATATCACCATCACAGGTCCAATAAGAAAATATATCACCACTGTGGGTCCAATAAGAAGACAAACTATTGACTTCTTAACAGATGGAAGACTTAGATTACTCACTGTGAAGTGAGAATAATGTCTTCAAATGGTGAAAGAAAGTAACTAGCAATCTGAAAATTTATACATTGTGAAAATATCCTCAACAATTAGGAAGAAATCAATACATTTTACAACAAATAAGAATTGAGAGAGGGCCGGGCACTGTGGCTCATGACTGTAATCCCAGCACTTTGGGAGGCCAAGGCGGGCGGATCACGAGGTCAGGAGATCGAGACCACCTGGCTAACACGGTGAAACCCTGTCTCTACAAACATACAAAAAAATTAGCCAGGCATGGTGGCGGGCGCCTGTAATCCCAACTACTCTGGTGGCTGAGGCAGAAGAATTGGTTGAACCCAGGAGGCAGAGGTTGCAGTGAGCCAAGATCGTGCCATTGCACTCCAGCCTGGCGACAGAGTGAGACTCCATGTCAAAAAAAGAAATTGAGAAAATTCAACAGCAACAGATTTGCACTTTAAAAAAAAAAAAAAAAGAAAGAAAGAAAAGAAAAGAAAAGAAGCTCTTCAGGTAGAGAATGAAAATCACTCAGACAAAAGCATGGAGAGAAGACATACTGAATGTGCCTAATGAAAATGGGGCATACCTAAATAAATGTTTTGATTTATTTTTGTTTGGAGATAGAGTCTCACTTGGTTGGCCAGGCTGGAATGGAATGGTGCGATCTCGACTTACTGCAACCTCTGCCTCCTGAGCTCAAGCGATCCTCTCCCACCTCAACCTCCTGAGCAGCTGGGACCACAATTATGTGCCATCACGCCCTGCTAATTGTTTTATTTTTTTGTAGAGTTGGGGTCTTGCTATGTTGCCTAGTCTGGTCTCGAACTGCTGGGCTCAAATGATCCACCCACCCTGACCTCCCAAAGTGCTGGGATTACAGGCATGAGCCATCACATCCAGCCCAATAAATGTTAATTGTGCAAAACAATAATAAAAACATCTTGTGGAGTTTGAAATATATATATACATATATACACACACACATATCATTAAAACTTACAACAATATTACAAAAAGTTAGAAGGAAGTATATGGAGTTAAAGTGTTGTAAACTTCCAGGATTGTCCAGAAAATAATAAAACTACTAGCTTCTGTTAGACTTTAACAAAGCAAAGATGAATTTTGTAATATTTAGGTAAGGACCTAATAAAAAACATGGTAAAAAGATTGTAACTACATATAACATTAAGAAATGACATACATGTTGGATTAATAGAAAAGAAGCTGGAAATAACAACAATGTAATGTGAACTTTATGACATATGTAAAAGTGAAATTAATGACAACAGTACAAGGACAGTTAGGGAAGAAATTGAAATATACCTTTGTAAGGTTCTTATACTACACATGAATTGATGTAGGATTAATTAAAGATAGATTGTGGTAAATTAAAAAGATATGTTATAAATTCTAAAGCAACCACTGAAATGAAAAAAACAAAGAGACAGTAAATGAGCAATAAATTATAAACATACTCAATAATCCAAAATAAGACAAAAAGAGGTTAAAAAAAAGAACAAATGAGACAAATAAAAACCAAATTTTAAGATCATAGATTTAAACCTAACCATACTGATAATCAACATAAAGTATGAGTAGTCAAAATACCCTCAAGTAAAAGAGGTTTTCAAATTGGATTAAAGATAAACTCAACTCTACTTAGCCTACAAGAAATGCATTTTAAATATAAACACATAAGTCAGTTAAAATAAAACAATATACTACAGTGATATTAATCAAAAGAAAGCTAGAGTGGGCTTCACTAATATCAAAAAAGTTGATTTCAAAGCAAAGAATATTATCACAGATAAAGAAGGTAATTTCATAATTATAAAGTTGTTAATCAAAAGAATGTAACAATCCTAAACACTTATGTTCCTAATGACAGTTTAAAAATACATGAAGTAAAAAATAATAGACGTACAAAGAAAAATAGACGAATACACAATTATAGTCAGAGATTTCAATACTACTCCATCAATAATTTAGAACAAATAGAAAATCAACAAGGATATAGAAAATCTGGCAACACTATCAGCCAACTTGAATTGCTTGATATTTATAGAACACTTGACCCAACAGCAGAAGAATAAACATTGCTTTTGAGTATACATTAAACATTTACCAGACCATATTCTGAGCTATAAAACAGAATGCAAGCCATCCTACAATTGAATTTAATTAGAAATCAATAACATAATGATCTCCGGAAAATCCGCAAATATTTGGAAACTAAACAACACACTTCCAAGCAACCCATAAATCAAAGAAGAAATCAAAACAAATTAAAAAGCATTTTAACTGAATGAAAATAAAATACAATATATCAAAATTTGAGAAATGCAACCAAAATGTTACTTAGAAAATGTTGGCACTAAAGTACTAGACTAGAAAAAGGAGATAGATCATTGACCACAACTTCAATTTTTAAAAAATCAGGAAACAAAAAATTAAACCCAAAGTAAGCAGAATAGGGAAATAATAAAGATCAAAGTGGAAATAAATAAAATAGAAAATCAGCTAAACCAAAAACTGGTCAGTGAACAGGTCAATAAAATTCATAAACCTCTAGCCAGAATAATAATAATAAAAAAGAGATCAATTACAAGTTGCCAATATCAGAAATGAGAGATGTGATATCACTATAGATTCCACAGATATTAAAATGATGATAAGGGAGTGTTATGAACAACCTTATGCCAATAAGTTTGACAAGTTAGATGAAATGGACAAATTCCTTGAAAGACACAAACAGCAAAGTTCACTTAGGAAAGAATATATTACCTGAATAGCACTATATCTATTAAAGAAATTACATTTGTAATTAAAAGATTTCCCACAAAGAAAATTTCAGATTCAGAAGGCTTCACTGATAAATTCTACCAAATATTTAAGAAAGAAAGAATACCAAATATACATAAACTCTTTCAGAAAACTGAAAAGATGGAATAATTCTCAATTCATAAAGAGTTCAGCATTATCCTGATACCACACTAGGCAAAGATATTGCAAGAAAAGAAACAACAGGCCGGGCGCGGTGGCTCAAGCCTGTAATCCCAGCACTTTGGGAGGCCGAGGCGGGCGGGTCACGAGGTCAGGAGATCAAGACCATCCTGGCTAACCCAGTGAAACCCCGTCTCTACTAAAAAATAAAAAAAAAAAAAACTAGCCGGGCGAGGTAGCGGGCGCCTGTACTCCCAACTACTCGGGAGGCTGAGGCAGGAGAATCGCGTGAACCTGGGAGGCGGAGCTTGCAGTGAGCCGAGATCGCGCCACTGCACTCCAGCCTGGGCGACACAGCGAGACTCCATTTCAAAAAAAAAAAAAGAAAAGAAAAGAAACAACCAAACAATATCTCTCATGAAAGTAAATGCAAACATTCTAAATAATTATTTAGCAAACTGAATTCAACAATATCTAAAATGTATAATATATCCTGACCAAATGGGGTTTATCTCAGGAGTGCAAGGCTGGTGTAACATTTAAAAATTAATCATGTCATTGTGAAGTTTCAGAACACCAAAGAAGATCCTGGAAAATTCCAGAAAGATAAATAGAGAATACTTACAAATTATTCGTCAGAATAGCTTCATATTTCTCAATAGCAGCATCAGAAGCCAGAGGACCAGTAAGCAAATGCCTTCACAATTCTGGGGGAAAATTATTTTCAACTTGGAATTCTAGAGCCAGCTAAACTCTCAATCAAGCACAAGGTCAGGATAAAGATGTTTTCAGATATTCAAGGGCTCAAATACCCCCTATGCACTCTTCCGAAAGAAGAATGGAAAATATGTTCTACCAAAACAATGAATTAAGACAAGAAAGAAGAATACATGGGACCCAGGAAAGAGAATATCTGACACAAAGGGAAGTTTCCCAGTGAAATCTTTACAAAGAGCAAGCATTGCATACTCAAGCAGAAGGAAGAAGTTTCCAGGAAATAAAGACACACAACTGATATATGACTGAATAGAAACATATTGTTAATATACACATGGGAGAAACAGTGAAATAGTTGAAAAAAAATTAACAATAGGTAGATTAAAAATTCAGGCCCTCAAAAAGGCTACTCTCAATCACAGGAAAAAGGAAGGAGAAAAAAGAAAGAAAACACAGAAGTAGTATATTACATGGCTCGGCAGTGTACTTCATTGGTATAACCATAATAATGTAAAGAATAATAATTAATTTAACCAAAAATCATACCAAAATTAAATTAGAGGAATGTAGGGAATGTAGTTAGGAAGAGAATGTAAACTGGAATGGGCAAGGCAGGTGCACAGAAAAATGGCTTAAAGTTTGGACTTCCTAGCCCAACTGCCTTGGTTCATATCCCAGGACACCTCCTACTAGCTGTATGATCTTAGGTAAGTTACTCAACTTCTTTATATTTCAGTTTCCACATCTGGAAAATGAAGATGATACTAATTACTTCAAAGAGTTATTGTAAAGATAAAATAAAATGAGTTTATATATATAATGTACCGATAAAAATACTTGGTATAAAGTGAATACTCAATAAATGTGTATTTATCATATTATCATGAACATGGTAGGAAGTCAATATATGTTCTCTAAACTTGATGAGTTAAGAAATATTCTATATAGAAATGTGGAGGTAAGGAAAATAGAAGAGTTGAAAATTGGGTGAAATAGGGAATAGACTATTGGCTTTCATAAAATCCTCGTAGATCTCTCTGATTTAAAATAAACTTTGTGGCCAGGTGTGGTGGTTCACGCCTGTAATTCCAACATTAGGGAGGCTGAGGCAGGCAGATCACTTGAGGCCAGGAGTTCGAGACCAGCCTGGCCAACGTGGCAAAACCCCATCTCTACTAAAAATACAAAAATTAGCTAGGCATGGCGGTGCACACCCATAGTCCCAGCTACTCAGGAAGCTGCAGCATGAGAATTCTTGAACCCTGGACGCAGAGGTTGCAGTGAGCTAAGACTGCATCACTGCACTCTAGCCTGGGTGACAGAGTGAGACTCTGTCTCAAACACTAAATAAATAAAAATAAAATAATTAAAAAATAAAAAATGAAATAAACTTTGTACATAGACTACTATGATAAAAATCAAACTTAATTGCAAACAATGTGGCCTTTCCAAAAGCCCTCTGCCTATTGAAAGGTAGCTGAGTGAGACTTAAGGAGCTCTTCCTTCATATAATGACATTTGCTCATTTGGCCAACCTTCTGCTCCACCATTAAGCCTAATTATCTTTACTGACGCTTAGAGCACATTTATTTTAGATAGGAAATTGAAGGCCAAACAGAAAATACAGAGTCCCTACCAAGTAAACATGGCCTCTCCCCAGAGTCCCACACAGGATAATATATCACATTTTCTATAATAGACCTTAGGGGTTCAAATCCTGGATCTGCCATTTAGTAGCAATGTAACTTTTGACAAGTAATTCACCTCTCTATGTTTATTTCCTGTGAATTGTACCAAGTCTGCAAGGAAATCTATAGGTCATGCCCTACCTTCTTAAGAATCAGCTCTTAAGGAATAGTCATTAGTGCAATGTTGGGCAACAATTTCAGTGAACGGAAGTCCCCAGAGCATTCAGAGAAAACAGAGCACATTACAGAACCCTTCTGTAAAATAGAAAGCATGTCCTGAACCAGACCCTAGGCCCTTCTTTACACTACCCATCTCTGGTACTTGAAAGATCATAAGATAATAGCCTAGGGGCTATAGTAGCCCCTGGCTAGAGGCCCATCTACCAACCCTACTGGTATAAATGGAAAAAGTTTTATAATTTAACTCATTAAACAATGCAAAAGTATAACACAATTAGGAAACACACCTTCTATTTCTCTAAAGATGAAAATACATTGGGGGATTGAAAATCTATGAGGTATGAAGGAAAGGAGACAGAATATTAGCTACTACACTTATTTGCATATCTAAAGGTTGTTTTCGTGATGAAAGTAATCACCACTATTAACAGATATGAGCATACATGGCTAACCATCATGATCAAGAAAGTTTCACTTGACAATAAGCTTCAGTATTACTTAGATAATGCTCTTTTATACTATTAATATTCAAGGTATTTATTTAAAACAGACCAATGGACTTTCATGAAAACCTTCTCTATTGCTTAGGTGACTAAGGTTAACATGCTGGCACAATTAGATTATTTTAAAATTTTCAGGAAATTCAAGTCTACTTCAATTTTTAAAATCATGCATCTTGGCTAAGTTAAAACTCTATTTCACTATTCTCCCATGTCACATTTAAAACGTTTCATATATAACCTCAATAAACACAAGCAAAAAATGAAGTCTCTAATTGATCTTGTGAATTCTACAACTCTTCCTAATAACCAAATAGATATTAAAGGGGGTACAAATACCTGAAGGTTTTATGAAGGATTTATTTGATAAAATCCTTAGTTTTCAATCAAGCTTCAAAACATAGAATAATGATTCAAATGTCTGGGACAGGGAAGGCACTGCAATTTAAAGGAACTCACAATAAGTGTCAAGAGCCTCATCCCGAGGCTTTGTGAAAAGTTTAAATAAGGTGATGAATGTAAATCATATGTACTGACTACATAGTAAGTAATCAATAATATCTGCTACTATCATTGAGAACTATGGACTGGATGCTATTATACATAGGAATTCTGTGGTTAGATAAGCATAGCCCAAAGATTCTTAAGAATCACCAACCTGGAGGGAAGTCACTGTTAGGGATATGATGAGGGCTATGAATTCTGTATGCTTTGATATTCTAGTTAGAAAAGCATAGTTGAAGATGTCTATCAAACCTGCAGGGGGTGGCAGCGCTAGAGGAGATAATTCCATAGTTTGAATGACAGACTCAAGATCAAAAGGAGCTCAGACTGAGGTGATGGGCTATAATAAACAAGATATTTAATCATATTACTCTCCTGCTTAATTACTTTCAGTGGCTCTCTGTTGCTGACCACTGAATGCCCTAATGTCTCAGCATGGCATTGAATACCCTGTACATTAGAACCTCGTCTGGATTTTTTTTGTATCTCCCACCACTCCCCTACAGACGCCCATCTCTTTATCTGAGCTTCTTGTCACTCCCAGATCTTGCCCCTACTGTACTACCTGTTTCTTCTTGCTATAGACTGAATGTTTATGTTCCCCAACCCCAAATTCATATGCCCAATCTAATCCACAATGTGAGGGTATTTGGATTGGAGGTAAAGCCTTTGGGAGATGATTAGTTCATGAGGGTGGAGTCCTCATGTATGGAATTAGTGCCCTTATACAGGAGACCCCAGAGAGCTCCCTTGCCTCTTCCACCTTCTGAGGACACAGGAACCAGGAAGCAGGCTCTCACCAGACACCAAATGTGCCAGCTCCTTGACCTTGGACTTGCCAGCCTCCAGAACTATGAGAAATAATTTTTTGTTTTTTATAAGCCACCCAGTTTGTATTAATCTTTCCTACACTGCTATAAAGAACTACCTAAGACTGGGTAATTTATAAAGAAAGGAAGGTTTAATTGACTCACAGTTCCACAGGCTGTACAGGAGGCATGGCTAGGGAGGCCTCAGGAAACTTACAGTCACGACAGAAGGCAAAAGGGAAGCAAGCATGTTTTCACATGGTGGCAGGAGAGAGAGAAAGAGTAAAGGGGGAAGTGCTACACACTTTTAAATAACCAGATCTTGTGAGAAATCTGTCACAAGATAACACTAGGGGGATGGTGCTAAACCATTAGAAACCATCTTCATGATCCAATCACCTCCCACCAGGCCCCACCTCCAACACTCAGATCACAATTCAACATGAGATTTGGGTGGAGACACAGAGCCAAATCATATCACAGTTTATGGTATTGTTGTTTTTGCAGCCTGAACAGGCTAAGAGAGTTCTGCTGTTCCATTCATCTGAACCGGCCTGGCCCCCACCTGTTTCTGAAAATCCTATTCATCCTGTTTCGCTCAACTCAAAAGTTACTTCCTTCGTGAAGTAGTTCCCAGTTCCCCAAAATCAAATAAGCACCAAGTCTGCCGTTGAGTGCCAACTATCTCACACCACTGCCACATATTGGACGTCTTGGTGACCTTGGTCAGTTCTCTTATTAACTTCCAAGTCTCTTAAAGGCAGGAGCTGTTTCAATTATGCAGACTACGTTCTTAAAAGTATTCATGAAACAAATAAATAAATGATAAACATGAAGTCCTCTGTTCATGGCCAAACCAAAATCATTTCAGGAGAACAGGATGAATGAAAAATCACAGCTTTGGGCTGTAGTTGCTCTAAGTAGAATAAGTGCCAATATCCCGGGCACTAAAAGCTAATAAAATCATAGGGTACACTATCCAGAGGACAGAATAACTCTCTGGTTACCAGATGTGAGGCAATTAACATTCTATGTAGGTTCTGATTATTGAATGCTTAAAGAATTGCTCTAGTGTGGGCTTACGGTGGGAAGGAGCTTCACCTGTAGTGTGTTGAAGTATCATTTACTATGCCAATAACAGCACATTCCTCACCCTGGAACCTGATTAATCTCTACACATCCTCAGACCTAAAGGGACAAAAAGAGCTCAAATCTTAGGTCTTTCATGGCTGGAAAGGGGACAAACTGGCCAAAAGGTATGGCTTCATCTTACATTGTGGTGGAAAATAATAGAATATTGGCTGCTATGAGGGATAGGCTGGGAGTCAGGTGGGAGGTGATCACTAAGAAGGAGAGGGACTGAACTGAAGCCTGCGGAGTGCTACTGTCATTCATCACAGGGTTAATTTTGAGAAGCACCTATGTTTGTGCAGTTGTGTTTTCTGTAAATATTATTGCTTTGCTCCACTATGGAATTTCTTAAAGTGTTTTGGAAAAGTAAGGAAAGAGGCCGGGCACAATGGCTCACACCTATAATCCCAGCACTTTGGGAGGCCGAGGCAGGCGGACCACTTGAGGTCAGGAGTTTGAGACCAGCCTGGCCAATATAGTAGAACCCCGTCTCTACTAAAAATACAAAAATTAGTCGGGTGTGGTGGTACATGCCTGTAGTCCCAGCTACTCAGGAGGCTGAGGCAGGAGAATCGTTTGAACCCGGGAGGTGGAGGTTGCAGTGAGCCAAGATCACACCATTGCACTCCAGCATGGGTGACAGAGTGAGACTCTATCTCAAAAAAAAAAAAAAAAAAAAAAAAAGAAAAGAAAAGAAAAAAGAAAGAAAAGAATAGAAAAGAAAAGAAAGAAAACAGATTAGATTAAGATTTAAGTACCTACTTCCTCTCCCACTTCAAGTCCTGGAAATAGAAGATCCGAAATGTTGAGGAATTCTTTATGATAGAAAGGAGATGAGATTTTACTTATGGGAAGACAGCAAATAAAAATTGCAACTTAACACATACACAGGTGAAACTGTTAGCAAGAGTAGGAACCATTTACTCTATATAACTCCAGGAAAAACTCATACTAAAATGAAAACATAAAGTAGGCAGTTGTGAGCAATTCCCATCCTTTCTCTACAAAAAGACAGGGTACTAAATAAAACATAATTTAGCAATGACAAGCATGAACAGATAGACAACAAAATTTGCTGAGCATTTAAGCAAGATCAACACGATGAATGAAGACATTAAACCAAAAAGTCAGAGGTACTACCATCTAAGGAAAAGAAATAAATTATAAATTAAAAGAACATAAGAGAACTAAAATAAGGTGTGATTAATGTTTTCAAAAGATAGCATAAAACAAGAGCAAGAACAAATTCCTTTATCATATGGGATCTAGCCTTCAGCTCTGAATATGAGATCCTATTACTGACAAAGTCTGTCTTTCCAAAATGGGGTCTTTCCCTGTTCAGTTCAGAAGCCAATACACAAAACCAAAAGTGAGCATCAAGCAGTTCAGGCTTTGTTCGATGGCCATAGAAACGAGAAGTGGGAGCTTCGCTCACAAATCAATTTCATAGGTCTTGCAAGTGAGTACGTCACAAATACAGGGCATCTTTAATGAAGGGGTTAAGCATTAAGAGAAAGAGGAGGAATATTCACGTCTTCTCTGGGAATGGGCCAGAGAACCTCTCAAAACCAGAGTGCACCTTCCTTTTTGTCCTTTGATGGTTTCCTCTGGCTGTTGTCATGGTAATCATCAACTGTCATGGCACTGGTGGGAGAGTCATTTAGAATGGACATTAGACTATAATGAAGTTAGAGGTTCTTCAGAGGTCAAGTGAGCTGCCATCTTGGATCCCACCAGTCTTAGTAAGTTAGGTCAAAAGGGGGAAATTCTGACCTCAGACATCCTTTTTCCTAAAGATAAGCAGGGTTAAGACAGGGTAGAAATTCACCTAGGTCACATAGGCATTACAATGTGTAACAATCCTAGTATCAGCTCTCATGACTGGTCTAGGACCTTGAAACAACAGGAACTATGTCCAAATACCATGAAAGTTTCATGTAGTATCAGTGTTAACGTCAGTATGTAGATTCTTTGGCTTGCAGGGAGGACTTGCGTGGCCAAAGTGCTTTAGTAACAGAAAAGAAAATTTAACTTGTGAGCTCTTTCTTCTCAGGTAGCATGAACGTTAACAGACTCCTGTATGACAAAATATATTTTCCCAGGAATGGCAAGCACCCATTTGTGTCCAATTCATGGTTCTTGAGGTACTTACAAATTAGTGTGATGTTCATAACAGTTGCACTCAGAAATTGCAGAACATTTTGCTTTTTTTCTTTCCCAGACAGGGTCTTGCTCTCTTGCCCAGGGTGGAATGCAGTGGCATGATCTCAGCTCACTGCAACCTCTGCCTCCCAAGTTCAAGAGATTCTCCCACTTCAGCCTCCTGAGTAGCTGGGACTACAGACATGCACCACCACACCCAGCTAATTTTTGTATTTTTTGGTAAAGACAGGGCTTCATCATATTGGCCAGGCTGGTCTCGAACTCCTGACCTCAAGTGCCCCACTCGCCTGGACCTCTCAAAGTGCTGGGATTAGAGGCATGAGCCACAGTGCCCAACCACATTTTTATTATTAAACAATTCATAATACTCTCAAAGATGTACGCTTAAAGGTCTAGAGTGAGACATGATACCAATTTGTTACATTGGCAGCCAAACTTTGTACAGTAAACTTGTAAATATTTTTTACAAACATATTTAGTAAGTATGTAATTAAATGTTTAGAAAATTAAATAAAAACTCAACTCATTATAATAATAAAGATTTATTGTTTCCTAAACCTTGATTATCACTGATTTTGCCTTATAGATTTTAATAGATAAATTTGAATATTTTAGCAAACCACATCATGAAACTATGTAAAAATAACTTTTCAAAAATTCTTTACATTTACTTTAATTTACATTTTTATACATACATATTTGGTGTAATTAGAACACAATTATATTTACTTCTTAATTCTTTTAGATCTGTATGCAAATTATGTGAAACTCCTTCTACTTTTCATATTTTTTTTTTTTGCCTAAGTTCTACCTCAGGATCTGGAAACTCTTTCTTTTAACAACATAATTAACAATTTTTCTGAAACAAAGGCAAGAAAAATACATTTTACAGAATACATACTTTTGAATAGATTATTTTGTTGCTCAATCAAATATTGTTGACTCATCAACAGGACTCCCAGATAAGGGTAATAATAATTAAATTCATCCATCTTTGACATTTTGGAAACTTTATGAAAACCATACGTTTATACATCTTTTTCAATGTTGCTGTTATGAAGGTACACTTGTCAAGGTAAAGGAAAAAAACATTTTATTTTCAGCTTGATTCATAACTTTTAAGTACCAAGCATATGAAACATGGGTTCTCATTTATACTCTTTTCCCACCTACCAGAAACAGGCCTGGTCAGACTGGAATAATTTTGGATGCATTCATAATCCTTGTAAATGAAATAGATTACAATCATCCACTAAGAACAGAGATTCTTGGCTGGCCGCGGTGGCTCACGCGTGTAATCCCAGCACTTTGGGAGGCTGAGGCGGGCGGATCACTAGGTCAGGAGATCAAGACCATTTTGGCCAACATGTTGAAACCCCATCTCTACTAAAATATGAAATAAAAATTAGCCAGTCGTGGTGGCGCGTGCCTGTAGGCCTAGCTACTCGGGAGGCTGAGGCTGGGGAATCACTTGAACCCCGGAGGTGGAGGTTGCAGTGAGCCAAGATTGTGCCACTGCACTCTAGCCTGGCAATAGAGTAAGACTCTGTCTCAAAAAAAAAAAGAACAGAAATTATCACCTAAGAATTTTCAGTGTCACTGTATGCTCTGTACAAGAGGTGAAACTAAAACAAAATGACCCAAAAAAGGATGCAAATAAAGGATTTTTAAAAGATACACTGAGGAAATGCTATAAAAATGAGAGGAAATGAGGTAATATTAATATCAGTTAATAAAATTCAAGGCCAGAAATGTTAAATGAGTAAATAAGAAATTTGTGTTGATGGTATATATAATAGTATATACCTAACAAGATAGCTGTGAGCTGTAACTGTTAGAAATATAAACAAAGAAACAGACAAATCTATAATCATTGTAACATATTTTAATATACTTCTTTCAGTAATTAAGAAATAATTTAATAATAGCAACAGCAATAAAAACGTGTGGGTTTTGAGTGAATACCACAATGCAAGCTTAGCTATATAGATGGATGATGGATAGATGGATGAATACATACATACGGTTGGGCATGGTGGCTCATGTCTGTAATCGTAGCACTTTGGGAGGCTGAGGCAGGTGGATCATCTGAGGTCGGGAGTTCGAGACCAGCCTGGCCAATATGGTGAACCCCCATCTCTACTAAAAATACAAAAAATTAGCCAGGCGTAGTGGCGCATGTCTGTAATCCCAGCTGCTTGGGAGGCTGAGACATGAGAATTGCTTGAACCCAGGAGGCAGAGATTACAGTGAGTCAGGATGGCGCCACTACACTCCAGTCTGGGTGACAGAACAAGACTCCGTCTCAAAAAAAAAAAAAAAAAGATATACATACATATAGGTTAATAGCTAACTAGGTAGATACATAGATACACAGATACATATTTAGTTGATAAATAGATTTACTCAGCTATAATATTATAAACTATAAATATTATAAGCTGTCATGGATGAAATTGACATCGTAAATCAATGGGAAAAGAATGGAATATTCAAAACTGGTGTTGGGATATTAGACAATGGAGGTGGGAGCAGGTTTTAACTTAAATAGGGAGAATTGCTTAGGACTTGGTGAGCCAAGACTTGGAGAAGAAGAAATGGTTGGAGAAACCATCCCACACAGAGGAACCCCAGGGGCCAGCCAACGCAAAGGCTCTAAATTAGGAAGTGCTCAGTGAGGCTGAGAACACTAAGGCACTAAGTTCTTTTAGGTTCTCAGGCCTTTGCACTTATCTCTGCTTCAAATGCCTCCTTTTCCCTTCCTATCTGGGAAACATTCACTCTTTCTTCAATGTAGCTTCCAAGTTCACTTGCTCAGTGAAGACCCCTCTGATTCTCCCAGAAAGGATGTGCTACCCCATCCTCCATGCTCACGATCCTTGGCCCATAGCTCAGTATTAGTTTTTACTACATTGTGACTTTAGGTTTTCATATCTGACTTCCCCACTAGACTATGAACAAATCAAAGGCAAAGATTGCATTTCATTGAGCTATGCTTCCCCGAACGTCAGACATAGTGCATAAGACACTCACTCCATAAACCTTTTTGTGTCAAATGAGAGATATTATGTATGAAGCAGTCCAATTTCTCTTTTCACTGTGTATTCTTCATGCAAATGGCAGCTGTGTCTTAGGTGTTTTCCATATGTAGCGACAAGGTATTATGTACTATAAGGAATAAATGGGAAATTACCAAACCCCTTCTCTACGCAGAACTGAGGGCAGGGGTTTCACATCAAATAGACCATGAAATAAATTGAGAGGGTTAATTTGTATTTATTTATTTATTTATTTTGATTTTTTTGAGACAAAGTCTCGCTCTGTCACCCAGGCTGGAGTGCAGTGGTGTAATCTCGGCTCACTGCAACCTCCACCTCCCGGGTTCAAACGATTCTCATGCCTCAGCCTCCCGAGTAGCTGAGATTACAGGTGTGCACCACTATACCCAGTTAATTTTTTGTATTTTTTAGTAGAGACAGGGTTTCACCATGTTGGCCAGGCTGGTCTCGAAATCCTGACCTCAAATGATCCACCTGCCTCGGCCTCCCAAAGTGCTGGGATTACAGGCGTGAGCCACCATGCCTAGCTGTGGAGAGGGCTCATTACAGAACACGTTATACTGGCTAGGAGTACAAAAGCCATCAGGAAAAGGCTCTCCTGTCATTGAAGGCTTCTGGAAGGATATGGGCCAGTGCATGAGATTTAGTTGCTGAGCGGGTAGGAGAAGCGCATCAAAAGTGAGAGCAGAGGTAAGAACCAGCATAGATGTGGGAATGAGTGGGGTGGTGCACCGGCCAAGAGGGGGCCTGACCCAAGGAGCAGGGAATAATCAGCAGGCTATGGAAGGCTGGAGTCACCCTGCAGCGACTAGAGACCCCTAATGTCAGGCTGAGAAATCAAATAGCTGTTCATCATTTGTGCCTGAGGATGGATCAGAGCAACGTGATGAAAGTGGCACTTGTGTGAGACTTGCCCAGCAGAGTTGGGCAAGGATGGATGCGAGGGAAAGAATATGGAGTCTCAGGCCAAGAAGAATCAGGATCTGTTATACAAGGACCCAGCTATGGGCAGCTTGAAAGCAACTTGGGGGCCAGGACTGTGTCTGCACCACCATGTGGCCCCATATTGGTGGTAGGGACTGAATAAGTGTCTGTCGAATACGTGAATGATGTGAATTAATTAAGAAGAAAAAAGTTGAGAGTTGTTTTTAATCAAGGAACAGTAGGCTCTAATGATAGAGAGACCTCCTCACCTCTTTCCCACAAACCCCCATGCAGCATCCTATATTCCAGGGATAGTAAGCTGTTCACTGTTCTCAAGAGACCGGTTCTGCCCTGTCTCTGGACATTCATATTACTGCTTGCTTTGCCTGAAGGGAAGGGAATACATTTGTGACTCAATCAAAAAGTGATTTAGAGGACTAAATATAAAGAAGTTTTAGGAATACCTTAATCAATTTCTGCTTTTGTGTTCATTTTAATGTATTTAAAAGTATAATATGATGAAAATAATCCATGCCTAAATATATCTAAATAGGTTTTAATGTTTAAGATAAAAATCCTAGGTAGGACTGGGCATGGTGCCTCACGTCTGTAATCCCAGCATTTTGGGAAGCTGAGGCAGGTGGATCACTTGAGGTCAGGAGTTCGAGACCAGCCTGGCCAACATGGAGAAACCCCATCTCTACTAAAAATACAAAAATTCGCTGGGTGTGGTAAGTGGGCGCCTATAATCCCAGCTACCTGGGAGGCTGAGGCACAAGAATAGCTTGAATCCGGGAGGTGGAGGTTGTAGTGAGCCAACATCATGCCACTGCACTCCAGCCTGGGCAACAGAGCAAGACTCTGTTTCAAAAACAAAAAGAAAAATCCTCGGTAATAAAAAGCATTGTGTTATACTCAATTGGCAATGTTTTTTTCTTTTCTTAGTGTTATATAAAATAATGGTGCAGGCCGGGCACGGTGACTCATGCCTGTAATCCCAGCACTTTGGGAGGCCGAGGCAGGCGGATCACAAGACAAGGTCAGGAGATGGAGATCATCCTGGCTAACACGGTGAAACCCCGTCTCTACTAAAAATACAAAAAATTAGCCGGGCATGGTGGTATGTGCTTGTAGTCCCAGCTGCTCGGGAGGCTGAGGCAGGAGAATCACTTGAACCTGCTCCCAGAGGTTGCAGTGAGCCAAGCAAGATCGGGCCACTGCACTCCAGCCTGGGGGACAAAGTGAGACTCTGTCTCAAAAAGAAAAATAATAATAATGGTGCAACTTATGATGAATGCATCTTAGATGAGATGAAACATCATTCTGTTTATAAGTTTCTCTTCCTTTAAGTCTAAGATGAAGTGACCTCTATAATACAGTAATTATTAATAATTAACATTTTCTTTTTTCTTTTTCCTATAACACTTACCTAACATACTACATATACTTTATTTTTTATGTTTTTTGCTTATTGTCTCCCTGTTAAAATGCACATTCCATGAGGGTAGGAATTTTTATCTATATGTTCTCTGATGTCACCCAAGCCCCTAAAACAGCACATAGTAAGTGCTCTCCTTCCCTCTCTCTCTCTCCCTATATATATGTGTGTGTGTGTGTGTGTGTGTGTGTGTGTGTGTTGAATTAATGAAATTTTTGAATGTGCTAGACACTGTTCTAAGTGCTTTGCATGGCTTGTTTCATTTAACTTTCACTAGAAACCTAAGGTCTATATTACCATCCACATTTTCAGTTGAGGAAACCAATGTATATAAAGATTCAGTAAGCTGACCAAGATTGCACAGCTTGATACTGGAGGAGATAGAATGCAAGCCTAGTCTGCCTCTGAACACAATACTCTTGTCCACTCCACTGTGCTGTTTCTAACACCGCCTGTGTTCCCCTTTTTGAGTTCTCTGGGCAAACTCCTGTTCTGGACACCCACTGCATTGGGTGCCTGTCTCTATCATAGTTCTCACTGCCCTTTACTAGAGGATAATATGGTCCATGTCCTCCACTAGACCGAGCTTCTCGAAGGCTGAGACCTACCTTATTTGTCTTTTTTTTTTTTTTCTCGCTCTGTCGCCCAGGCTGGAGTGCAGTGGTGCAATCTCGGCTCACTGCAAGCTCCACCTCCCGGGTTCAAGCGATTCTCCTGCCTCAGCCTCCAGAGTAACTGGGATTACAGGCGTCCGCCACCACGCCTGGCTAATTTTTTGTATTTTTAGTAGAGACGGGGTTTCACCTTGTTAGCCAGGATGGTCTCCATCTCCTGACCTCGTGATCCGCCCGCCTCGGCCTCCCAAAGTGCTGGGATTACAGGCGTGAGCCACGGGCCTATTACTTGTCTTTATCCCCGAGGCCTAGCATGGCGGCTGGCACAGATGCGTAATGCTGTGAAATGAATTGGCTGTGTAAATACGGAGCAGGGAGCCCAAGAGAGAATTGGAAGGCTTCTAGCGGGAAGACAAAGGACCTGTGGAACTGATGAAAAGGAACAGCTTAAGAAGAGCAGCGCTTCTAGAGAGAAAATACCAAGTCCAGTTCTGAACGTCTTGGAAGGATGGAAAGATAAGTGAAGCTATCCAGTAGGGATGTGGAATAAGAAAACTTGTCACAAAGGTTCTGTTAAGGACCAAAACATAGTCTTGCAAGTCTTTGTGAGAGAAGTGCTAACCGAAACTATCAGAGTGAATCGACTCAGCAACTAAAACAATGCAGAGAGAGAGATAGAGAGAGAGAGAGAGAGAGAGAGGAGACGAGAGAAAGAAATGAAGGGACAGCATCTTGGCGCATACCTATAGTTAAGGGGGTTGGGGAAGGCAAGGAGACAGCACAGAAAGCTAGAAGAAATTCAGAAGATCGCTGTAGCAACACTGAAATCAAGGGAATCGTTCTCCGGTTTGTGTCCGTGAGTGGGTGTCTGTGATAACTGCTTTGTAACAGTACAGATTATAAATAAAAGTCTGTGGGCAGCAACAGAAAAACAACACATACATTTTCAGTGCGACTGGGTCTGTCTGGCCCTGCCCACCAGTGGTTTGGGGATCTACTTCGTTCCGACTAGAGAGCACCCACTCGAAATTTCCTCTGGATGGCAACCCAGCACAACACGTCTTCCACCTCTTCACACTGACTCCTCCTCGCCTCCTCTCTCCTCCAAACATAGGCTGGGTGATTACACCCTCTTTGTGTCAAAACAGCACACTTGAAATCATTTTATGGCACCCACATTCTTCCATTTTAATCTTTAAGATTTTATAAGGTGAAATGGTCTTTGCGATTGTTATCCCGTGTTAATTTTCTTTTTCTTATCAACACCTCAAAATTCCTCTCCTCTAGTTTGTTTTTGCTTTGTTAGTGAAACCAGCGTTTCCCAATTGGTGAACTACAGACTTCTTCAGAGGTAAGGTGGGGGATGTTATTGCACCTCACTGCATCTCCCTGGTAATATGTTTCTTGTCTATCCCTTAGGCTTGCCACAGACCAGTAGGAATTGCTTAGGTGCACAGTGGCATTTAGCACTAGAGACCACTAACTTTTGACCTCGAAGAGCACTTAAGATACTAAATTCATTAAAAATTTAGTAACCACACTACAAATGTTCTGTATGACCACTATTTTTACCTTTCTATAAATCAAATTTATTAAAGATGACCTTTCTCAGGTCAATGACTCATTTTATTTGTTTAGAAATTGTGAGATACACATTCCTATGGAAAAGTGAATAAAACATATATGTACAGTTTATTTCAAGAATAATTATAAAGTGAACACTCAGGTCCGTATATAAAACAGGAGCCCCCCATCCCATGTGCCCCTCCCTGATCATGTCTCCTTTCTCACCCTGGAGAGGAACATTTGTGATAACCATGTCTTAGCTTTTCTTTATAGTTTTACTACTTATGACTGTATTTTAAACAATATAGTAGAGTTCTGCCCGTTTTTGAACTTTATGTAAGTGGAAACATTCTGTATTCCTTGGTTGTCTCAGTATGGCAATTCACCATGTTATTGTAGATAATCGTTTGTTTCTCTTTGTTGCTCTATTGCATTTCACAGTACGATTACCATAATTTATCCATTCTATTGTTGATACAAGTTTGGGTTTTATAATGGTTTCAGCAAAAATGCACATGTACAGGAAATTCTGTAGAGTTGCTGAGTCACAGTGAATGTGTATCTTTAATCTTACTAGATAATGCCACACTGTTTTCCCTGATTGTATCAATTTATGCTACCATAGTGTATGAGGATATTCATTGCTTCTTCCTTAAAACTTGTTTCTGTCAGACTTTAAATTTTTTTTTTGATCTGGTGTGTGTCTAATAGTGCTGCATTGTTATCTTCATGTTTCTTTCTATAGTTACTAATGAGAATGTTGGTCCTTTCATATGTTAGTCATTTGCATTTGGTGCTGTGCCTGTTTAAGCTTTTTGCCCATTTTCAAAATGGGCAAGTCTATTTCTTATTGATTTGTGTTATTTGCATATTCTGGGTACTAATTCTTTTTCACTCACTTCATGGTATTGTTTGGTAAATAAAAGTCCATTACTTTTATGTAGCCCAATATTTTTATGTATGTAATACATCTTTTTTTTTTTTTTTTTTTGAGACAGAGTCTTGCCCTGTCGCCCAGGCTGGAGTGCAATGGCATGATCTCGACTCACTGCAACCTATGCCTCCTGAGTTCAAGCAATTCTCCTGCATCAGCCTCCTGAGTAGCTGGGATTACAGGCACACACCACCATGTCCGGCTAATTTTTTATGTCTTTATTAGAGACGGGGTTTCACCATGTTGGCCAGGCTGGTCTCGAAACCCTGACCTAATGATCTGCCTGCCTCAGCCTCCCATAGTGCTGGGACTACAGGCATGAGCCACTGCGCCCGGCCACATCATTTGATAATTACTGAGCTTTTCCTTTATGCCTAAAAATTCCTCTTAACCTACGTCATAAAGATTTTTTCTCATATAGGTCCACATAACTTATCTGAAATCCCTGGAGCCAGATGTTTGAAATATAGACTATTTTAAATATTAGAAGGCTAGTTTGAAACATACAACATATATTGTATAATATTCTCAGCAAGAACTGGGACAGTACCCATAATGAAATACATTAATATTTCTACAGAAAAACATATGCCGTCACCTAAGTGGTAACGTTAATAACAACTATAAAGAGTCTCATGTTACTTTAAGACGTATTTTTCATCAAATGAGTTCCAAAGTGTTTGGTGTTTCAGAGGTTTGGGGATTTTACAATTAGTACAAAAGTTATGGTAGCCTTATTCAGTAAGAATGGAATTATTTCAAAGCTTTTAGGAACTTACTGGTGGAGCCATGTACCTAGGATTTGTGTGTATGAAGATTCTTCACTCTCATTCAAATTACTTAATGGTTTCTCTACTTTTGAGTCAGTTGTTTTTCTTGAAATCTGTACAGTCATCTAAATCTTATTTGCACTAAATTGTTTACAAGATTATCTAACTTTTTTGATGTCTATAGTATTTCTAGTTTCCATTCTTGATAAAGATTGTTGACATCCCTCCTTTTATAGCTATTAGATGTTTGCCAATTTTAATTAGTTTTTTTCCAAATAAATCAGCTTTTGGTTTCTTTCAACCTATTCTATGCTGTGGTGTGCTGGTGAATTAGCTCCAAACATAAAACAAAATCCTGGCTTGTTTGTTGATTTCCATAGTGTAAACAGTCCCATCACAGGTGACTTCAAGCTACTTATTTGATGTTGTTGATCATGGAGTTGCCAAGAGGTGTGCACAATTGGCTCTCCCATGCCAGTACAGGCTGGCTCTGGTACACCACTGCTTTTATTTTCCATTTCATTAATTTCTGCTCTTAACGTTATTTCTGTCCTATTTTCTGTCTTATTTTGCTGTCCTTTTACTAACGTCTTGAAAAGGGATTTTCAGCTCAAGACTTTTCAGATTCTTCTAATACACTTAATTATGGCTATAAATGTCCCTGTAAGTGCTGCTTTAGTTTCATCCCACAGGTGTTGCTATTGTATTTTATGGTTCAGTTCAAAGTATTTTCTCAATACCATCGACTCTGTCTCTGTGTTATTTGACTTTTTACAGTTCTTTATTGATTTCTATCTTAAATGCACTGTAGTAAAAAACGAAAATTATTTCAATTTTCAAAATTTGTTGAGTTGCTTTATAACTAAGTATGTGGTTGACTGTGGTGATATGTCTGCTTTCAAAAAACTGTACATTCTGATTTTGCTCGTGTTCTGTATATATTAATTGCGTCATTTGTACATCATGTTATTCACGTTTCCTATATTCTTAATTTTTCTCTTGCTAGTCTTAACAATTAGTGAGAAAGGCCTGTTAAAATTACCCAGTATGACCAGGCATTTTTTTTTTTTTTTTGTAATTCTGTCGCTTCACTTTGTTTCATATGTATTTTTCATTAGGTACATATAAATTTTAAATTTAAAACACATTTCCTTTTTAGACTCAGAAGTCATCTAAGACTCTTTCCTTTCATTCCTTTTATATCCCATCAGTCATATTTAAAAGACATCTATATGTAAACCGACGTCAATAGACATGATGTAAAAGAAGGGGGTGGCTCTGGTAAAGCTAAAGTAACTCCGCTATTAGAGTGCCTTAACTATGGGGGAAATACTTTCTATATTGCAGAACACATATTTGGTGGTACTTAGCATCACATCGCCACCCTGAAGTCTGCATATATTGAATTTGGAATGGCTCAAACTGCACTGAGTGCAAAATCGTAAATTGCTTATCTTATATAAATGTTTTAGAGCTAGATGGTGGAACAGATGGAATCTATTAAGAGAACGGGGTGCCAGATGACTGACTATAAACATCCTTTTTAATAAAGATTCTGCTGAGATATTAACGCATATTTTCTAAATTTTTTTTTTCTTGTTCATTTTGTTTCTAAGACATTAACTCACGTATTAAAAATAACAACATCTCAAAACATTTGAAGCAACTCTCTTCATCCCTTTTAAAAATACCTTGCTGTTTCGGGGGTTAAAAAAAGCCACAAGGGAGGTAACAATACAAATATTTATTTTCCCAACTCCCCCGCCATGGGTTCTGGGACGTCACCGCCTCTTTCTGAGGCCCGTTTCATCCTTTTCTTTTAATCCAAGAAGCGATGGTGTTGTGCTCCTGTCGTCCCAGCTACCTGGGAGGCAGGCTGAGGTGGGAGGATCTTTTGGGTCCAGGATTTTGAGGCTGCAGTAAACCGTGTTCTCACCACTGCACTCAAGACTGGGCGGAAGAGCGAGACCCTGTATCAAAAACAAAACAAAACGAGAACGTATTGCGGTTCTGCAACACTCCGTCCAGTTCTCGCACTCTCAGGTGCAAACTTCCATACAAACCCCTTGGCTCGCCTTATCCCGCGGAGTTAGCCCATTAAGCCTCCGGGACACGCTGGGCGACGATATTCACGTATATACCCTTCTTGCCCTTGAAGGCCGGAAGTCAGTCCTACAGATAAAAGCGAAACAGGAAGACCCGCCCCTCTTTAGAAAGTAAATGGTAGCCCGGAAGGGTCAAAAGAGTCCGCGATTTCGCCGAGTGAGTTGCTTTCTGCGGTTGGGGAGACCTACTCTTCTAGAGCTCGAGCCAGCGGGGCGACCCTGCAGTGGCAGGACTCGGCACCGCGCCCTCCACCGCCGGTTGGTGGCCTGCGTGACCCTTTCCTCTCGTCGACATCGGAAGGAAGCCAGACGTGGGCGGGCAGAGAGGTCGGCTCGCTGAGGGGTCCGGGTGAGGCGCGCATGGAGTATGGGCCCGGGAGATCCCTTGCTGTCCCCGAGCCGCGGGTTCCTCTTGTGCAAAACGGGGTTGCACTCCAGTCGCCTGCTTGGTGATTGTGGCCCCTGCACACCTGTTTCTACAGCGCTTAGGTTCGAACAGTAACCCTGTAAACTAGGCACTGCTGTTCCCGCTTTACTGGTGGGAAACGGCCTCGGAGAGAATAAATGAACTGCCCTAAGCGACTGGGACAGAGCCACAGTTCTCAGCCAGGCTTTCGTAGCCCACGCTGCCGCCGCAGCAGGGATCAAATCACACAGTGTGAGATAAGCGTCAAGAGCGAGTGGTCTTATGCTGCCACCGAGAACTGATTGGGTTCAGTTGCATCATCAAAATCCCGAAGCATGGTTTTTTTGTTTTTTGTTTTAGTTTTAAAGGAAGAGGAGATTGACAGTTTTCCTCTTTCCTTACCTTCTCTTCAGATTACAAAGTTCGTTGTTAATCTCAAATGTTATTTTGGCCAACAGCTTCATCCCAGTAGGAATGGCAGCGCCATCTATGAAGGAAAGACAGGTCTGCTGGGGGGCCCGGGATGAGTACTGGAAGTGTTTAGATGAGAACTTAGAGGATGCTTCTCAATGCAAGAAGTTAAGAAGCTCTTTCGAATCAAGTTGTCCCCAACAGTGGGTAAGTCACAGATGTGTTTATCTTCCCTGTTAAGATACATCGAGCTTATACTGTGAGTGGTAGGCTGACATGAAGCACTCTCTGAGGCATGTCAATTAACAGTGTCTTTGAGGCACAGAGAAAACCTTGCCTGGTAATCTAGCCTTATTTGATGCGTGTACATCAGGTAGATCTTTGGAGAATGTCAGCTGACACATTAAAGAGCATTGAAAAACACAACAAACGTATGAACAATAACCAAAAAATTCCAGTTCATTTCACGGGTGGACTTTTCCAGGATCTTCTGAAGGGGTAGTATTTAATCTTGGGCAGGAGTTGGCAAAATTAATTGGCCTAGAGCTACTAGCAGAAATAAAACATTCCCAGTTGCTCACCCAAAATTCTTTAAGTCATCATATACCCAAAATACAAAGAAAGGAATTTGGTAAGTAGAAGAAAAAAAAGGTTCTTATGGTAGATTCTGTCTCCCTGACAGGCATTCAAGTGCTGTATTCCCTGCCCTTAGTAGAAGGAGGGATTGGAAAGGGGACTATTACTGAGGTTAGTAAGTGGCCGTGTGTGCTAAGTGCTTGACATTTTCATCTTCACCAATACCTGTTAAGATAGGTGCTGTTGGCTGGGCGTGGAGGCTCACACCTGTAATCCCAGCACTCTGGGAGGCTGAGGCGGGCAGATCATGAGGTCAGGAGTTCAAGACCAGCCTGGCCAACATAGTGAAACCCCATCTCTACTGAAAATACAAAGACAAAAAGAATAGCTGGGCGTGGTGGTATGTGCCTCTAATACCGGCTACTCAGGAGTCTGAGGCAGGAGAATTGCTTGAACCGGGACGCGGGAGGTGGAGGTTGCAGTGAGCCAAGATCACACCACTGCATTCCAGCGTGAGCCACAGAGCAAGACGTTGTTATTCTCTGTCTCCAGAGGAGGCAACTGAAGCTCAGAGCATTGAAGTGACTTGCTTGTTATTACTCAGTGATTGGTAGAACTGTAATTTTAAGGCAATCCTAACTGGCTGATGTGGGATTTGAACTTGGATTTGTGTGTGCTTTTTCACTATCTTATGCTGCTCCAAAATATACCATGTAGTTGGAAAACAGATAATTTTAGAGTTGGGGTGGTTTTAGGGGTTTTACCTTCTCTTACCTCAAACCTTTAAGAGGCTTTGAAGGAGGCCACAAGGCGGCTGTGTTGCAGGGAGGGGTCGTATTGGTGGCTGAGCTGGGGATGAACACAGTGAACAGAAATTACTTTATTTTTCTTTCTTTAATTTTCAGAGACAGGTTCTCAATCTGTCACCCTGGCTTGAGTGCAGTGGTGTGATCATAGCTCACTGCAGCCTTGACCTCCTGGCCTCAAAACAGTCCTCCCGCCTAAGCCTCCTGAGAAGCTGTCACTATAGGCATCTGCCACCACGCCTGGCTGATTTTTTTTTTTTTTGGAGACAGAGTCTCGCTCTGTCGCCCAGGCTGGAGTGCAGTGGCGTGATCTCGGCTCACTGCAAGCTCCGCCTCCCGGGTTCATGCCCTTCTCCTGCCTCAGCCTCCTGAGTAGCTGGGACTACAGGCGCCTGCCACCTCGCCCGGCTAATTTTTTGTATTTTTAGTAGAGATGGGGTTTCACCATGGTCTCGATCTCCTGACCTTGTGATCCGCCCGCCTGGGCCTCCCAAAGTGCTGGGATTACAGGCATGAGCCACCGCGCCTGGCCACCTGGCTGATTTTTTAAAATATTTTGTAAAGACAGGATCTTAGTATATTGCCCAGGCTGGTCTCAAACTCCTGGGCCCAAGTGATCTTCCCACCTTGACCTCCCAAAGCACTGGGATTAACAGGTGTTGAGTCACCACATCTGGCCAGACATTGCTTTAGATGAACTCTTCATCTGTAAAACCAGCCTGATACAGCCTATCGCATGGGATTATTATGAAGACAAAATACATAACTTGACATGTAAACCGAAAACTGATCAGTGTGGGACTGTGTGATTGAATTAGATGATTCCAGCAGAAAATGTTGTACCTCTGTAGTCTTCCCATTAGACAGATGCATTGAGAGCAACTCCAGGTTTAAGCTGGAGTTCCCCTTCGATCGCACTTTTATCCTCTCTCTCCTGAAACCCACTGCTTTTTCTCCAGCCTGATGGCTCCCACTCCCACGCTTCCAGGGCGGCTTCCAGTCTGTGTGTCAGAAAGGGTTTTTACAGCCAGCCGTTTGGTTCTTGATGGTACATCTCTCCCACTCAAGCAGACTGGGTGCCATCCCCTGAGGCCCCAACCTCTCTCCGGGTCACTGCATCATGGTTACTGCTAACATAAATTGAGTACATCCTCTCTACAGTCTACACACTTGAAATGTGTCATCTATGTTCTTTATCCTTCATGGAACTCTCTTAGCAGTTTTATAGGTAAGGGCACATTGACATGAAGTCACTTGTAGTTACAGAGCCTGCATTTGAACTCAGTAGTCTGATGCCAGACCCCACATACTTCTCCCTGTGCCTACTGTGCAAGAACAGGATCTGTGAAAATAGCTTGCACAAGTCTCATGTTGTTCTAGAAACTGAGTTATAATTCAAGTCTACTTAAATACAAAAGCCCTGTCTCCTTGGGTCCCTTTACAGTTCTCTCACCCAGTTTCTTCATGTCTAGCAGCCACCACTCTTTGGAATGCCTTCCTATGAGTGTGTTAAATGCCCGTGTTCATTAGAGCTCCTTTCTCTGCTACTCACTTGTCCAAGGCAATCCTGTTTACAGCCATGGCTTGAAGTCCCAGCTTATGTGTTGATGCCTATGTTAGCCCAGGCTGTCATAACCAAATACCTTAAAGAAATTTATTTCTCACAGTTTTGGAGGCTTGAGGTCTGAGATCAGGATGCCAGCATGGTTAGTTTCTAATGAGGGCCCTCCTCTTGGCTTGTAGACAGCCACCTTCTTGCTGTGTTCTCACCCAGCAGAGAGAGAGAGAAAGAGGTCCAGTCTCTTCCTCTTTTTTTTTTTTTAAGACAGAGTCTCACTGTGTCGCCCAGGCTGGAGTACAGTGGCGTGATCTCAGCTCACTGCAACCTCTGCCACCCGGGTTCAAGCAATTCTGCCTCAGCCTCCTGAGTAGCTGGGATTATAGGTGTCCGCCACCACACCCAGTTAATTTTTGTAGTTTTAGTAGAGGTGGGGTTTCACCATCTTGGCCAGGCTGGTCTTGAACTCTTGACCTCTTACCCACCTCGGCCTCGAAAAGTGCTGGGATTACAGGCGTGAGCCACTGCACCCAGCTCTTCCTCTTCTTATAAGGACATTAATCCCATCAGGTTAGCAGGGCCCATCCTCATGACCTCATCTAAACCTAATCACCTCCTATAGGCCCCACCTTCAAATGCCATCACATTGAGGTTAAGGCTTCAACATGGGAATTTGGGAGGTGCATGAGCCTTCAGGCCATACAGTGCCCAAAGGTGCGTCTCCAGCCTGGCCCTTTCTCCAGCTCCAGAACTGCCTTTCCAGCCACCCGTTAGCTGCCAGTTGGAGATGCATGAGGACCAACCTTGTCGTCTGCATATACAAGAGTGAGCTCTTCCGAATCATGCACCCAGTAGGCCTCCTCCCATGCTTCCAGCTTCAGTGAAAGACACCAGCATCAACTTAGGACCCGGGCCCTGGATGTCAACCTTGACTGAATTATTGGAGTGTTCTCGGGAGGGAGATTAGATAAGTCAGGGCTGTGAGCTCAGCTGCTGTCCAGCTTCAGTCTGATCCTTCTGGAAACTCTGGAGTGTGAATTGCACCATAATTAATGACTTTTGTGCCTGCCAGTCATTGGCGTTGGCTGAGGGGCAGGTCTCTGGAGAAGGGGGCAGCCATCTGGTGTTAGCAGCCACTGCCCAGCGCAGCAGGGAGTAGGTACATGGGTCTGCAGAGGGAATCTGGACAGAGACCCAGTAGTGGCCATAATCCCACCTGTCCAGTTGCAGGCAGCATGAAGCCACCACAGCACCCCCACATGGGGTCTGTACCTATAAAACTCACCCGTAGAACTGCAGAGCTGAGTGCAAGCTCTCCACAGCTTGTCTTGCTGCCAGGGGGTGAAGGAGAGGAATGACTGTGTTCATCATCAGTTCAAGTACTTGTCTTGTCCAGGGAAGGAGTATTATAGTTAATGGATCTAGAGTGGAGACTCAGTGTTCCCCTTCTGACAAGAAAAGTAACACATTCACATGTTTTATAAGAAGAGTATTTATTAAAGAAAAGTTCAAGAACACATAGCTTGTCCATTTTAATGAAATGATATCGAAAAAAATCTCCCAAATATAGATGATGGCCCTCCTTCAGCTCTACTGTCATGTTTTTTTTGGTCTATATCCTGTTCATTTAGTCATTCCACAAATACATTGAGCACCTCCCATGTGCCATAGGAAAATACAGCAAGGAAAAATAGAGTGCTCAGCCTTCTTGTAGCATACATTCTAGTATGGGGAGAGAGACAAGTAGTAGAATTAAAAGAATGTTATATGGTGATAAGTGATAGGATGAAAAATCAAACAAGGGTACAGGTTTAAGTAGGATGGTCAGGAAAGGTTTTATTTATACAGAAACTATTTTTACAAAGTTAGGAAAAAGTTAGGGAACAGATAGGCAGATACCTGGTGAAGAGGATTCCAGGCAGAGAGAATGAAACAGCCAAAAACCTGCACTGATGGGCCAGCCGCAGAGGCTCATGCCTATAATCCCAGCACTTTGGGAGACCGAGGCGGGCAGATCACCTGGGGTCAGGATTTGAGACCAGCCTGGCTAACATGGCAAAACCCAATCTCTACTAAAAATACAAAAAGTAGCTGGGTGTGATGGTAGGCGCCTGTAATCCCAGCTATTTGGGAGGCTGAGGCAGGAGAATTGCTTGAACCCGGGAGGTGGAGGTTGCAGTAAGCTGAGATCATGCCACTGCTCTCCAGCCTGGGCAACACGCAAGACTCTGATTTTTTTGTTTTGTTTTGTTTTAAAAAAAAAATGTGTTTAAGGGACAGGAAGAATAGCAAAAGTTAGAGCCAAGAGATGGGAGGCCAGGGAGGTACTTTTTAATTTTTTTCTTTTTTTTTTTGAGACAGGTCTCACTCTGTTGCCCAGGCTGGAGTGCAGTGGTGTGATCTTTGCCATGTTGCCCAGGCTGGTCTTGAACTCCTGGACTCAAGCGATCTGCCCATCTCAGCCTCCCAAAGTGCTGGGATTATAGATGTGAGCCACTGTGCCCATTCATGGTTGGTGCTTTTACTCTTAGTAATACAGAAAGCCATTGGAGAGCTTTGGGTTTAAGAGTAAGGAGGGAAATGAGGCCATGAGAGGGATGACAATCAGTGGAAAGGCGGTGGGACTGATGGGCTGTTGGCATTAAATCCAAGAGGGAATGTTCAGAGGTAGGGGTTGGAGAATGGGATTCTCACAATTGGAATTATGGAAGAGTTGTATTTGTTATGAGGACAAGATATAAGCTTTGATCCTGGGAGTAAGGTAGGTTGGAGGATGAGATCATTGAAGAGGTCAAGGAACTGAGAGGCCATGGTATTGAAAAGATCAGTATGCGGACATTGAAATTACCCACGAGTTGTGACCTGAGTATTGTTGGAGAAAATGATGGTGTATTAGTTCGTTTTCATACTGCTAGAAAGAACTGCCTGACACTGGTTAATTTATAAAGGAAAGAGGTTTAATTGACTCACAGTTCAGCATAGCTGGGGAGGCCTCAGGACACTTAGAATCATGGCGGAAGGTGACGGGGAAGCCAGGCACCTTCTTCACAAGGCGGCAGGAAGGAGAAGTGCCAAACAAAGGGGGAAGAGCCACTTGTAAAACCACGTGATCTTATGAGAACTCACTCACTTTCACGAGAACAGCATGGGAGAAACTACCCGGTGATTCAACCTTCACCTGGTCTCTCCCTTGACACGTGGCGATTATGGGGATTACAATTCAAGATGAGATTTGGGTGGGGACACAAAGCCTAACTATCAGATGGTGACCTGCGAAGTTGAAGACGACTGTAACGAAGAAGGGAAGAAGGTAATATAG
Source organism: Papio anubis (assembly GCF_008728515.1). NCBI lineage: Eukaryota > Metazoa > Chordata > Mammalia > Primates > Cercopithecidae > Papio > Papio anubis. Next base: position 203,851,848 of record NC_044976.1, read on the forward strand.
TAAATTATTCCCATTGACTTCTGCAGCATTTGACAGCGATAGCCCGTTTCCCATTTACACCCTTGTTCTTCTGCAACACTGTTCTTTCTTAGTGCGTAACTGAGTTATTTCTCAGCCTGCTCTTCACTATCAGTTCTTCGCTCGCTGTTCACCTGTGCTCTCTTTTCAAGTATTACCTTGTCAAAGTCCTACCCAACTGCCATAGAATAAAAGCTGAAAAGTTTTTCCAGAGATATGTGTGCGTAAGGGTGGGGAGGCATACGGGAAGGCAAGAAAATGGAAATATCTTTTGAGTGCATTCTGAATGAGACGCTTTGTTTTTGTTGCCTTTAATTTTCATTCAGTCTTGCGAGGTACTGTTGGATCTGTTTTATACAATAGGAACTAAGGCTCAGAAAGGTAAAATAATGTCTTAGACCAGCCAACCAGTAAAGTAGTAGAGACAGGATTTGAATGTCTATGATTTCAAAATTTGGATCTTTTACTTAGCTGATGTTACAGCCACGAAATAAAGATAAAAATAGTACCACCAAATTGGGATTTAGAATGAATAATTCTATCCCAAAACACCAAAAATACATGCTTATTACAAAATAAATATTCCATACAACTGATATGCTAGCTGTTACAAAAACAAATTAGTTCTCTCTAGTACTCACATGTCTATTTTATAGCATTCCTCAGTGTGACTTGTATAATGGTCCTATTGAAAGTCTTCTGGGATTACAGGCGTGAGCCACCACTCCCACGGCAGGTGATCACCTGAGGTGAGGAGTTCGAGACCAGCCTGGCCGACATGGCAAAACCCTGTCTCTACTAAAAATACAAAAATTAGCCCGGCATGGTAGTGCGTGCCTGTAGTCCCAGCTACTTGGGAGGCTGAGGCAGGAGAATCACTGGAACCCGGTAGGCAGAGGTTGCAATGAGTTGAGATCACGCCACTGCACTCCAGCTTGGGTGACAGAGTGAGACTCTGTCTCAAAAAAAAAAAAAAGTCTCCTATTCCTAAATTAGGAGCAGGGATCAGGCCTATCATTCTAGCATCATCTAACAAAGTTCCACAAACAGAGCAACCAAATATCCAAGATCTGTGATCTTCATATCAAATTAACATATTGTCTTTTTTTCTATAAAACTTTGAAATGTCTCAGAGATCCCAGTATTTTGGCATTCACACTACTGTCCTGGGTCTTATTCAGTGGTTTAGAGACCACTCACTTATGTGTACACAGTATTTCTCAATGAATCCTTCTTGATTCATTAGCCTTTTAGAGAAAGGACCATGTGTTGAGGGTCTTAGGCTGTTTGAAAGAGAAGGTGAGGGCTAGGAAGGAGAGCTTTCCAGGCAGAATGTGATAATATGCAAAGGCATGGAATCAAGATGCACAGGAAATGAGCATGGGGTAGTTCTGTAGGACAAACAGTTCAGTGACTGCTGGTAAATTCAGAGAGGATGGACATGTGTCCTGGGATGAAGCCATCAGTGGCCTTGTTTGTCTTACAAACCTTAAAGGCAATATGAATACCTTGAAAGATCTTCAAATAAGCAAGTGACCTGATCAAATTTGGGTTTCAGAAAGATTATACTCTGGCAGCCTGGGACAGGTGGATTAAGGATGGTTGAGCCTGGAAATAGAGAAGCCAGTGAAAGAGCTGTTACAACAACCCAAGTGAGAAATGATGAGGGTTTGCGCTGGGGCAGTGAAGAGGAGAAAAGAGATCTAAGTGTCCAGGTGGATGTGATGTGTTCATTGAAATAGGTATTAGAGGAGAAACATGTTTGGAGAGGAGCAAAGTTCTGGACAAGTTGGGACTGCAGTGCCAGTACAACCTCTAAATGGCGTTGTCTTAGGCAGTTGGAGATGTGACAGGAGATGCAAACATCTATTAATTTGTCACAAAAATGTTAAGGGCATTGTCCACTTCTTCCTTTGGTATCCTTTATATAACATCCATCCTAGCCCAATCAGCCGGAGACCATCAGGGATGAATCTGTAGTCTGATTTGTGAATGCTTATAACCAGGAAGACCACACACCGAGGAACTGTGGGCATCTCACCAACAAAGAAAAAGAGAGTGGTTAGAAGTTTAGGGGAAGAATGGAGTTTAGGTAAAATTTAAATGAAATGGTGTTTTGACAACCTCAGTACAAAGCATAGGTGTCATCATCAGCTCTGGATTGAAAAGTGGACCAGGGTTTTCTTCTTTGAAGTTAAAAGATTGAGTGTCATGTTCATGTTGAGAAATGTTATCTGACATTCTGAAGCTGAGTCGGAGATTGAGGCTGCTTCTGTGTCAGGGTGCCTTAGATCTAGACAAAAGTGGGATGTTTCCTTCTTACAGATAAGACTTCAAACAGCAAATTTCTGGTAGCTGATGATTTTAGAGAACAAGATTTCTCAATGAATAAGAAAGCAGTAGTCACTCAAATAACGGATCTATTAGCACACTCCGTGGCTGTGGTACGCCCTCGGGGACATGTTTCCTTTCAGCTGACTTTGTGTGTCTGTTATCCCAGCTTGATTGATACAGGGCAGGGCAGATTTTTACATTTTTAGTCCAAGCTAATTTTTATTTACAAGCACCACTGAAATATTTAAGAATTAAATCCTAAGAAAGGCTTTTAACAAAAGAACTAGTGTTTTCTAGTCTGACAATGAAGATGAATTTAGAGTTGGTAAGAAAAATGGTCCAGGCTCAGCATGGTGGCTCACGCCTATAAATCCCAGCACTTTGGGAGGCCTAGGCAGGTGGATCACTTGAGGTCAGGAGTTTGAGACCAGCCTGGCCAACATGGCAAAACCCCATTGCTACTAAAAATACAAAAAAATTAGCCAGGCATGGTAGCAGGTGCCTGTAATTGCAGCTACTTGGGAGGCTGAGGCCAGAGAATAGCTTGAACCTGGGAGGCGGAGGTTGCAGTGAGCTGAGATTGCGCCACTGTACTCCAGCCTGGGTGACAGAGCAAGACTCTCTGTCTCAAAAAAAAAAAAAAAGAAGAAAGAAAAAATGGTCCAATGTGTTCACATTTGAAGCCTTCTGACCTACCTGAGAGCTCTCTGTGGACTCTGAACTTGCCTGCAAGCCTGACCTGTGTGCACATGGGTCCATTTCTTGAGAAGGTTCCTGAGTTATTCAAATTCTCAACATGGTCTAAAACCCAAAAAGGATTAGAAGTCACTGGTCTACACTCTCCTCAGAGACGTATTCATCAAATGCCTCAATTGAAAATGATTCTAGAATATAAATCACTTAAATTTATGTTGAATAATGTGTTACATTTAAATCTGTGCTTTTGCTTATCTAAGTTGCATAACTTGCCCTTATTTCAAATCCTTTTTTTTTTCCAACAGATAAAATATTTCGATAAAAGAAGAGACTACTTAAAATTCAAAGAAAAATTTGAAGCAGGACAATTTGAGCCTTCAACTGCAAAATCCTAGGCTATTCATAAAGATTGAAAGTATTCTTTCTGGACATTAAAAAAAGCTCCACTGACTATGGGACAGTAGTAGTTTAAATGATAGTGAATATCAATTCTTATTCCCTGTATCCGACACTTGATAATTAAGATAATCAAGAACCAGATCTGTGAAGAATTGAAATAAAATGGTATTTAGTAAGAAATCTCTATTTTAAGAAAAAAAGTAAAACCTGTTATAAACACATGTACTTTTTTCTTTTTTTTTAATTAGAGGATGGATAGTAGGCAGATAAAATTTATAATATACATAGAAGTGAAATAAATGGGAGTTTTAGCATTTTAATACAGGCAAGAGCTATTACAACAGCCCAAGTGAGAAACGATGAGGGTTTGTGGAAGGTTTATAAGGAAGAAGGGTGAACTTAAAATATACAAGTAAAATAATAAAAGCCATCTATAAAAAAGCCGATAGCTAGTATCACACTTAATGTTGGGACAGTAACTGGATGTCTAGCTAGTCCGGTGAGACAAAAAAGAAAAAGCATACACACTGGGAAGGAAGAACTAAAACTAGCTCTACTCACATATACTACTATCTTACAGAATGTACCAGTGGATGCACGGAAAGAGCTCCTAGAACTACAAGACAGTCATAGAAAGGTTGCAGGAAACAAGGTCAATATACACAAGGAAAACTATATTCCTATATACCAGCAATAAACAATTGGAATTTTAAACTTAAAAATACCATTTGTGAATAGCACCAAAAAAAATTAAAGGAATACTTAGGTATAAATATAATATATGGAGGCCTGTATGCTGAGAACTGGAAAACACTTGGAAGGAGACTACTCAGATTAAATGGAGAGGCATACAGTTGGCCCTCTGCGGGTTCTGCATCCATGGATTCAACCCCGAACAAAAAATATTCAGGAAAAGGAAAAACAAAAGAGTAAAAATAATAAAAAGTTAAAAATCGAGTATAACACCTATTTACATAGCATTTACATTGTATTAGGTATTATAAGTAATGGAGATGATTTAAAGTACAGGCATACCTCAGATATTGCAGGTTTGGTTACAGACCACTGCATTAAAGTGAATTATCACAATAGAGTGGGTTACACAAATGTTTTGGTTTTCCAGTACACATAAAAGTTATGTTTATACTGTTGTCTAGTAAATGTGCAATAGCATTGTCTACTTAATGTATATACCTTAATTTTAAAATACTTTATTACTAAAAAATGCTAAAGATTCTCTGAGCCTTCAGCGAGTTGTCATCCTTTTGCTGGTAGAGGGTCTTGCCTTGATGTTAATGGCTGTGGACTGATCAGGGTAGGGGTGTGGTTGCTGAAGTTTGGGGTGGCTGTGGCAATTTGTTAACAATTAAGTTTGCTGTATTGATTGACTCTTCATTTCACAAAAGATTTCTCTGTAGCGTGCAATACTGTTTGACAGTATTTTACCTGTAGTAGAACTACTTCCAAAATTGGAGTCAATTCTCTTAAACCCTGCTGCTGCTTTATCACCTGAGTGTATGTCATATTCTAAATGCTTAGTTATTTCAGTAGTATTCATAGCATCTTCACCAGGAATAGGTTCCATCTCAAGAAATCATTTTCTTTGCTCATATCCATAAGAAGCAACTTCTCATCCACTCAAGATAATGAGATTGCAGCAATTGTCACATCAGGCTTTTTTGAAACAGGGTCTCACTCTGTCACTCAGGCGGGAGTGCAATGGTGCGATCTCAGCTCACTGCAACCTCTGCTTCCCGGGTTCAAGTGATTCTTCCACGACAGCCTCCTGAGTAGCTGGGACTGTAGAGGCGTACCACACCTGTCTGATTTTTGTATTTTTCGGTAGAGATGGGGTTTTACCATGTTGGTCAGGCTGGTCTCAAACTCCTCACCTCAAGTGATCTGCCCACCTTGACCTCCCGATGCTAGGATTACAGGCGTGAGCCACCGCTCCTGGCCAGGCTTCACTTCTAATTCTAGTTCTTTTGTTATTTCCACCACATCTGCAGTTCCTTCCTCCGACCTGAACTCACCTGCTGCCTTATTAGCCCCTAACAAGTTGCCTGTCCTTTAAAACTTTGAAGCCAGGCATTGACTTCTCTCTAGCTCTGAAAGTCCTAGATGGCATCCTCTTCCAAAAGAAGGCTGTTTAATCTACACTGAAATCTGTGTAGTGTAGCCACCTTCATCAGTGATCTTGGCTAGATCTGGATGATTTGCTGCAGCTTCTGCATGAGCACTTGCTTCTTCACCTTGCACTTCTTTGGAGATAGCTTCTTTCCTCACACTTCATTAACCAATGTCTGCTAGCTTCACAGTTTTCTGCTGTAGCTTCCTTACCTCTCAGCCTTTATAAAAATGAAGACAATTAGGGCTTTGGTCTGGATAAGGCTTTGGCTTAAGGGAATATTGTGACTGGTTTGATCGTCTCTCCAGAAAACTCAAACTTTCTCCATATCAGCAATAAGATTTTCACTTTCTTATGTGTTCACTGGAGTAGCACTTTTAATTTCAAGAACTTTTCCTTTTGCATTCACAACCTGGCAAAGCATTTGGTGCAAGAGGCCTAGCTTTTGGCCTGTGTCAGCTTTTGACATGGCTTCCTCACTAAGCTCTTTCATTTCTAGCTTTTGATTTAAAGCCAGAGACATGCCACTCTTCCTTTCACTTGAGAACTTTAGAGGCCATCAATAGTGTTATTAATTGGCCTAATTTCAATATTGTTGTCTCAGGGAATAGGGAGACCTGAGGAGAAAGAGAGATGGCAGTCAGTGAGAGGAGCTGTCAGAACACACACTTTTTTTTTTTTTTTTTTGAGACGGAGTCTTGCTCTGTCATCAGGCTGCAGTGCAGTGGCACAATCTCAGCTCACTGTAACCTCTGCCTCCTGGGTTCAAGTGATTCTCCTGCCTCAGCCTCCTGAGTAGCTGGGACTACAGGCACGTGCCACCACGCCCAGTTAATTTTTGTATTTTTAGTAGAGAGGGGTTTCACCATGTTGGCCAGGCTGGTCGCAAACTCCTGGCCTCAGGGGATCCGCCCACCTCGGCCTCCCAAAGTGCTGGGATTACGGGCGTGAGCCACCACACCTGGCCAGAACACACATTTATCAATTAAGTTCACCATCTTATATGGGTGCAGTTTGTGGCACCCCAAAGCAATTATAAAAGTAACATCAAAGATCACTGATCACAGATCACCATAACAGATAAAGCAATGAAAACATTTGAAATACTGTGAGAATTAGCAAAACCTAACAGAGAGACACACGCTGCTGAGAAAATGGCACAGATAGATTTGCTTGACACAAGGTTGCCACAAACCTTCAATTTGTAAAAAATGCATTATCTGTGAAACACAATAAAATGAGGTATGCCTGTATAAGGGAGGATATGTATAGATTATATGCAAATACTACACCATTTTATATAAGAAACTTGAGCATCTGCAGATTTTAGTATCTGCAAAGTCTTGGAGCCAATCCATCATGGATACTGAGGGACGAATGTACTGTGTTCATGGATTAGAAGACTCACTATTGTTAAGATATGGTTAAATTCTCCCCAGTCTGATCTATAGGTTCAATACAACCCCAATCAAAATCTGAATAAGCTTTTTTGTAGATATTGACAAGCTGATTCTAAAATTTATATGGAAAAGTGAAGGAACTAAAATAGTCAATTCTAAAAAGAAGAACAAAGTTGGAAGATTCACATTACTTGATTTCGAGACTTATTTGAAAGGTATAGTAATCAACACAGTATGGTATGGGCAAAACGAAAGATACAGTTTAATAGAACAGTAGAGACCCATACAAATAGTCAACTGTGTTTGGACAGAAGTACAAAGGCATTTCAACACAGAAAGGATCATCTTTTCAACAAATAGTGCTAGAAAAATTGGATATCCAAACACACCAAAAAATAAACTTTAACATCCTCACGCTTTGTACAAAAATTAACTCAAAATGGATCATAGATCTAAATGTAAAATGTAAAACTATAAAACTTGTAGAAGAAAATCTGAAGAAGTACTGCATGATCTTGTGTTTGGAAATGAATTTTCAGATAAAGCATCAAAAGCACAATCCATACAAGTAAAAGCTAAATTGGACTTTATCAAAATTAAAAACTTTTGCTCTGCAAAAGATACTCTTAAAATAATGAGGATAAATTATAGACTGAGAGACAATATTTGCAAATCATATGTTTTATGAGGAACTTGTATCCAGAATAAATCTTGTAATTCTCAGAATAAGAAAATCCAGTTTAAAAGATAAGATTTTGTACATCTCAGAAGGTATACTCTGAAAAATATATGAAAAGATGCTCCATGTTATTAAACATTAGAGTAATGCAAATTAATACCACAATGATATAATCACGACACACCTATTAGAGTGGCTTAAAAAGTTGACAACACCAAGTGCTACTGAGGATGCAGAGCAACAGTCATTCTCTGCTGCTGGAAATGCAAAAAATAAAGCCCCTTTGGAAAATAGTTTTTTACAGAGTTAAACATACACATACCTTATGACCCAGTAATCACACTCCTAGGTATTTCACCGAATAAACTGAAAACAAAACCTGTATATGAATATTTATTCAAAGCTGCTTTATTCATAATCACCAAAACCTTGAAACAACCAGATGCCTAAAACAGAGGAACGGATAAACTGTGATACATCTATGTAATGGGATACCACTCAGCAATAAGGAAAAATGAACTTCTGATTCACACAACATAGATGAGCTTTAAATGCACTTTCCTATGTGAAGAAGCCAGATCCAAAAGGCTACATATTATATGCTGCCATTTATAAGATTCTGGAATAGGTGAAACTAAAGAATAGAGAACAGATCAGTGGTTACCAATGGTTGGGATGAGGAAACGCGTTGACCATGAAGGGGTTACACAAGTAAACTTTGGGTGACAAAACTGTTCTGTATGGCACTGTGGTGACAGATCCATGAGTTCACACTTGTCAAAACCCAGACTGTGCACTACAAAGAGTGACCCTGAATGCACATTAAAATAAAATCAACCAGGATATTCAGGGGATTACAATATGGAATGCAGGTTGTGATGAGTCTAGTTGTATTATAAAATACATGACATAACCCTTTTCAAAGAGGTGGGTAAGAAAGGGACTGACCTAAGTAACTGGAAAATGGTGTTTTGACCAGATACTGTAAGGCTATGGGCAAAAAGAACGGTAAATTTGCAATTCTGAAACTACGTTTATATTAGGATTGAACAAATAAGTAAATATAGATAATGAGAACCAGGTCTATGTCAGAAAAAGCAGTTAAAAGCAAGAGGTGAATGTTAGAATGAATCCTGTGGTGCTGGATTGGTGTCAGAGATATCAGTACAAAGTCACGTTTATGTTCACCTGTCTAGACTGATAAAGGCAGAAACATCTATAGATACGTACCTACATGGGTTGGTAGACATACACAGATCCCCTAGCTCCATCCACTGACAGGGCTTGTAATTTGCATAGCATCCAAGTATTCCCCCAAATATTAATTACTGTGGTAATTTTAACAGGTGCCCCTGAATTCTTTGATACTCCTCCCCACCACAGTTTACATTCCTTACCCTTTAGTATAGACTGGACTTAATGACTCACTTTTTTTTTTTTTTTTCTGAGATGGGAGTCTCGCTCTGTCACCCCGGCTGGAGTGCAGTGGCGCGATCTTGGCTCACTGCAAGCTCCGCCTCCCGGGTTCACACCATTCTCCTGCCTCAGCCTCCTGAGTAGCTGGGACTACAGGTGCCCACCACCATATCCGGCTAATTTTTTGTCGTTTTAGTAGAGACGGGGTTTCACCGTGTTAGCCAGGATGGTCTTGATCTCCTGAACTCATGATCTGCCCGCCTCGGCCTTCCAAAGTGCTAGGATTACAGGCGTGAGCCACTGCGCCCAGCCTAGTCACTCACTTTTAACAGACTGAGGAAGGGGACAGGTAGCAGCTTCACAGAGAAGAATGTGGCAAGCGCAGCCTTCACCCGATGATGGGGGTGGTCCATCCTGCTGGTGCCATGCACCATCTAGCACGATGTGATGGGAAGGCACCTGATCACTGGCATGTTCTTCCTTAAAACCCACAACCTCAGTCTAATGAGAAAACACCAGACAAACCCAAATTATGGGACATTCACAGAATACTTGGCCAGTACCCTTCAAAAGTGTCCAGGTCATGAAAGACAAGGAAAGACTGAAGATCTGTCAGAGATATGAGGAGACTAAGGGGACATGCAATGTGGTATCCTGGGTTGGCTCCTGGGGCAGAAAACAGAGTGGAAAATGGGATACCTGAATGAAGCCTATAGACTAGTGAAGAGAACCACTATCAATGGTTAATTTCTTAGTTTTGATGAAGGTTACCATGGTTATTAAGATCACATTAGAGGCATGTGGGTAAAGGGTGTATGAAAACTTTGTGTACTGTCTTCGCAACCCTTCTGCAAAAGTTATTTCTAAAGAAAACTACAGAAGAGAATTTACAGGTAATGGACTCAAATTTAAATATTATTAAAAAGGACCCAGATATAATTGAAGTTCATTGCTGGGTAGTGATAAATAAAGTTACTCATAAATAATTAAGTAATAAATACTAGAGAAAAAAATCAAAAGAACAGAAATAGTCAATCAACACTTATAGGTTCCATTCTATTTCGATAATGATATACAGGAGTAATTCAACTCCTTTAGGTCCATGTTCATAGTTGTCAGAACCACTATTTGATCTCCGTGTGCAAAGGTGATACGAAAAACTTCATACAAACTTTTTTTTTTTGGAGATGGAGTATCATTCTCTCACTCAGGCTGGAGTGCACTGGTGCCATCTCGGCTCACTGCAGCCTCTGTCTCCCAGGTTCAAGCAATTCTCCTGCCTCAGCCTCCCAGGTAGCTGGGATTACAGGTGCACATCACCACACCCAGCTAATTTTTGTATTTTTAATAGAGACAGGGTTTCGCCATGTTGGCCAGGCTGGTCTTGAATTCCTGAGCTCAGGTGATCCACCCGCCTTGGCCTCCCAAAGTGTGGGGATTACAGGCGTGAGCCACCGCACCTGGCCATAAACTTACTGTGAATGATTATGGCCTAGTTCATGGCTTTCAAAATAAATTAAAGCCTATTGCCTGAGCATTCTGAGCCTCACAGGGACGCTGGCTCTGCATCCTGCCAAGCGTGCTTCCTGAGGGGAGTACCGAGATGGAAAGCGGCACAGAGGCTGACGACCCCTCTTCATTCGGAACCTTTGCCTCAACCTCCCTGGTCTCCTTATGACTGAAGGGTATGAGTGTTGACAGATGATCACTGCTTTAACTCTGCACTATCATAGACCACATTTCTGAGAATAGGCATTTCTAGGAAATAAATTATCTCTTAAAAAATCCATTCTTTTATTTCCACAACTGCTTAAAATATTTTATTAATGGAAGAATACAATTTAACAAAAAGTGTTTATTAAAGGGGAAAATATATAGTATTAGGTTTAAGGCACATGGCAAACTTTTGGCATTAAATTGCAAGAAAAAAGAAATACAAATTATCACAGTAAATTTCAGAATCTGTTTCTTTAGTCCAAATAGTTTTTTAAAAAAAGGTTTGAACAGCACCAGCGCTTCACTGAGGAAGGCACATCATGGCTTGGCGTCTCCGTGGGAGAGCAGCTGCTGCCTGGTGTACTCCCAGATCAGCAGGGCGCCACTCACGTGGACGTTCAGGGAGCGGATAATGCCCTGTTGAGGAATTTCCACACAAACGTCCAACTGCTGGATCAGATTTGCTGGAATTCCCTCACGTTCATTTCTGAGGAAGAAAATGGAAGAAGGGTTAGTTTTCCTGTAACAAACAATTTTTCTCTTTGATACTCTATTTTTTATTTACGTATTTATTTTTCTCTTCGCTATTCTGAATGTTACTAAAAGAGACATTAACAAATGAAGTTAAGTCTGTAGCACTGGGAAATAAGTAAGAGTGTAAGAAAAAGACTGATGGGTCAATTCCGTGTTCACCTGACGATGCCAGAGAGATGAAATAAAAGGAAAGCCCCGGGGGGCTTCTTATAAATGTTACAAATCAAAGAAAAGTGCAGGTATGAGCAGGAGTCAGGGTAAACTGTAGAACAGAAAGGTAACATCTTCCTAGCCAGGCACGGTGGCTCACGCCTATAATCCCACCACGGAGGCCAAGGCGGGAGGATCACTTGAGGTCAGGAGTTCGAGACCAGCCTGGCCAACATGGTGAAACCCCGGGTGGTGTAGCATGCCTGTAATCCCAGCTATTTTGGAGGCTGAGGCCCGAGAACTGCTTGAGCCCATGAGGCAGAGGTTGCAGTGAGCCGAGATTGTGCCACTACACTCCGGCCTGGGCTACAGAGTGAGGCTGTCTCAAAAAACAAAGCCCGAAAACCTAACATCTTCCAGTGGTTTGGGGCTCAGGGAATATACTACGGACAAGAGAAGATTCTTACCCCAACAAGAGTAGAGATTTCTCAGGAAAGCAATATTGGGTTAGGTCTAAACTTTTGGCAGTTTGTTCCACTCCAATGATGGTATAACCTTCTGTTTTCTTCTGCTGCAGATAATCAATTAGGTGAGGTGGTTTTACCTGAATATTAGTTTAAAAAGAACAGAATATTCATTCAGTTATAGCCCCGCTTGGAGTAAATTAGAGTTAAAAAACATATTAACCTCAACTTAAGTCTTTTTAAAAGAAAAAGAACAGAATCATACATTATAAAAAAGAACTCTCCCAACATGATATCATGATATATATATATATTTCTTTAAGTGGAGTCTCGCTCTGTCCCCCGGCTGGGGTGCAGTGGCCCAGTCTCAGCTCACTGCAACCTCCGCCTCCCGGGTTCACACCATTCTCCTGCCTCAGCCTCTCGAGTAGCTGGGACTACAGGCGCCCGCCGCCACGCCTGGCTAATTTTTTTTTTATTTTTTAGTAGAGACAGGGTTTCACTGCATTAGCCAGGATGGTCTCTGTCTCCTGAGCTTGTGATCTGCCCGCCTCGGCCCCCAAAGTGCTGGGATTACAGGCGTGAGCCACCGCGCCCGGCCAACATGATATAAATTTCTAAGAATTATTCCTAAATCAAGAGTGGGCTGTAACAGGGTATGTTTTACTGAACAGAAATCTACATTATTGATGATTTCTAAAAATGTGACCTATAAAAAAATAAGTAGAAAAACAGAAGTGAACTGTATTTTACTTTAAATACTGTTCTTAAACGATTAAAGGCTGCACTGCTATAAATATGCAAAAGAACTAATACACAAAGAGCACTACAAAATATTTTTACAAATACAAACTTTTTATAAAAACTTTTAGGTTCACGGGTACATGTGTGGGCCTGTAATAAGAACTTGAATAATAAATTCCTCTCCACCCACCTCCACTAGAGGAAGCCACTGTTCCGCGGAGACGCTGAGGTGCTGGAACTGTTTGTCGCTGATACACTGAAGGCTGCCAACAACGAGCGCCGAAGCCCCAAATACCTCACAGGTCCTGCACAGTCCTGCACAGAACACCTGGAATCATTCCGATTGTTCCCAACACAATGCTAAGCTCATCATGTCCCATACAGTCCTTTGAAGCTCCCGTGACAGTGGATTCATTAAAAAATGTTTAAGACCAAAAGATTTTAGGCAAGCTCCTGGAAAACTACCACTTTACCTCCTAAATTGGTTGGTTTGTCGATGAGCGAGGCCACGACGATGAGTCTACTAATTGACTTTCCAAGTCTGGCAGCACGATCCTGAAACAGGAGCTCCAGGTCTAAGTCGGGAACACGATTGTTCCACGGGATAATCTTCTTCTGAACGTCGGTCCACTCTGCTTGGTTATCTGCTTCGACCAAATTAGTACCTGGGAAGGAAAAAGAAAACAATCCCACATATAAATAAATCTGAATCTCTATATATTTATTTATACATGTATATGTATTTTTAAGAATTTGAAATACTTTAGAATGAGATGTATTTAACTAAAAAACTTCAGTTGGACTCGGACACAATTCTCGTTTTTAGTAGCAATTTTAAGTTTTCAAACTCAGCTCTACTAACCAATATACTGTGATACTTCATGAAAACATAAGATACACATTTTTTCACATTTTAGCATATCTGAAATTGAGACACATCTTAGAATCAGAGTATCATTGCTAACTTTTTTTTTCCTTGGAGGTACATAAAATAATGATGTATCTTACAAACAGCAGCATATTAGATTAGGATTTTCTGTGGAAAGACTGTATTTCTGAAAACAATATAATAAAATATCTAAGATAATTTTATAAGTGCTTGGGGTAACTTTTCTAAAATGAAGGATGTTGTATAAAGTAGTTATCTCTTGACAGAAGTGATGAGGACACAGAACGTTACTAGCCTATCTGACTGCAGTGTTTTCACCTCTGTAGAACGGGACTGAGACTCTACCTCTCAGGCTCTTCCTCAACTCTGTCCTACTCCAAACTGCTTTCTGAGCAATCAAGGAGCACTTAGTTCACTTAGGATAGGAGAGACATGCAAATAACTGTAACACAGCACAACAGCGAAGGTAATGCTCACACAGAAAGGAGTTACTAATGTCTAGGGGAGGGAGAGGCAAAGGACAAGACCCCGGAAGGCTCACGGGAAGGAAGGAAAAAGTTTGCAAAGCAGACAGTAGATACAGTGCGTGCACATACATGGGATGTGCGAGCAACATGGTTCGGGCAGCAGCAAGTACCTTGGTTTAGTGCACAGACTGCAATGGAGTGGAGGGAGATGGCTCAGACCAAAGGGCTTTGCATATAATGATAAAGAATTTATTCTACTGGCCGGGCACAGTGGCTCACAACTGTAATCCCAGCACTTTGGGAGGCCAAGGTGGGAGGATCACCTGAGCTCAGGAGTTTGAGACAGCCTGGCCAACATGGCAAAACCCTGTCTCTACTAAAAATACAAAAAAATTAGCCAGGCGTGGGGCTGGTGCCTGTAGTCCCAGCTACTCGGGAGGCTGAGGCAGGAGAGTGGCGTGAACCCAGGAGGCGGAGCTTGCGGTGAGCGGGTGTGCCACTGCACTCCAGCCTGCGCAACACAGTGAGACTCCATCTCAACAAACAAAACAAAACAAAACAAAAATACAAACATTAGCCAGGCGTGGTGGTGGACGCCTATAATCCCAGCACTTTGGGAGGCCAAGGCGGGAGGATCACCCGAGGTCAGGAGTTTGAGGCCAGCCTGGCCAACATGGCGAATCCCCATCTCTACTAAAAATACAAACATTAGCCAGGCGTGGTGGTGGAAGCTTATAATCCCAGCTACACGGGAGGCTGAGGCAAGAGAATCGCTTGAACCCAGGAGGCAGAGGTTGCAGTGAGCTGAGATCGTGCCACTGCACTCCAGCCTGCAGCCTGAGAGACAGAGCGAGACTCCGTCTCAAAGAAAAAAATAATTATTCCACAGATAAAAACCATTAAAAAATGTTAAGGAGAGTAACAGTACTGCTATGTGTTTTACAAAAATCTCTTTTAATAGCTATGTGGAGGCTAGAAAACCAAAGGGGCTTTTGTACTAGTCCAGGTAAAGACAATGCCAGTCTAAATTAAGACAAAGCAAGAGGGGCTAAAGAAGAGGAGGAGGAGGCAGCTTTGGGAAGTGAAATCGCCAAGACTGGGTAACAGATGGATGTGGCAAGAGCAAAAACAGGACAAGAACGACTTCCACGATGACTGAGTGACACCATTAATAGGGCATACAGAGCAGGCAGTTTTGGGCAGAAAGGCAAACTGAATTTGGATATGGTGATATTTCAAGAGCTTAAGCAATATCCCAGTGCTAAGGTCCAGTCTGTTCAGCACAGAGGCTGGGCAGCAGATAAGGACTTGAAGGTTATAGCTGCACAAGCGGTGGGTTCAAGCTGGGGACATTAATAAATGTGTTCTGGGAGAGCATGAAGAGTGAGAAGACGACCGGGCCAGTGAAAACCTTCAGTGGCAGGAGGAGAGGTTGGTCAGAGGGTACAAAGTTAGTTAGTCAAGAATAAGCTCTTGTGTTCTAGTGTACAGTACAGTAAGATGACTATAGGTGACAACAATGTATTGTATCCTTCCAAATAGCTAGAAGAGAGGATTTTCCATGTTCTCACCACAAACGTGAGAGGTGACGGGTATGCTAATTACCCTGATTTGACCATTACACAATGTATATATGTATCAAACCATCACTGTACCCCATAGATATGTACAATTATTATCTGTCAATTAAAAATGAAGTAAAACTTTTATAAAAAAGAAAACAAAATTAGGGGGGATGCTAACATTTAAGCCTCGGCATGGAAAGCCTACTACAACATGCCCCTCTTTACCAAAAACAGGCGGAACAGACAGACCTCGTTAGCCATTCTGCCCTTCCAGTAACACTGTATTTCCCTGATCCACTTTACGCAGAACTCGACAGTTGTCTATAATGACACCCCTCTTCCCTCTCCTCCCCGGCTCTACCCAGCCACACTGGAAAGTGCCTCCTGTCACTGTCTTTTGCTCCAGAATCTTCACAGTTGCTCTTCCTTTTCCAGTAAAGCTCTCCCCAGGACGGACCTTGCCTTGCCTTGCCCGTACTTCCTTGGGGTCTCTGCTCAATGTCAACTCCTTAGAAAAGTCTTTCTCACCCTCTGTCCCTCTCTTTACCCCGCTTTGTTTTTTCACGGTACCTCTACTACCAGACACTATGTTAGGTGCGTGTCCCCTGTTGTCTCCTCTGTAAGAATGTGGGCTCTGTGAGGCAGGGACTGGGTCCCACATCTAGCATGTAGGAGACAATCAATCAATCTTTGTTGAATGAATAAATTTAAGACAGTACGTCTTAAAACACATTAGTGAACCATCCAGAGGCCTGAAAAAATTTGCATTTTCCCAGAACTCTCCCCTAGAGATACTGAATTAATCCAGGGGTGGTTCCAGACCCATAATTGGCCTTTAAAAAAAAAAAAAAAAAAATCTAAGGATGGGACATGGAATCTGAATTTTCAACAAGCCACATGTGAGTCCTGAAGACATGAAAAGTTTGAAGAAGCACCAGTGTCAGCGGAATGTGGGGGACTCAGAGCAAGAAGGGTCAGAGTGAGGAGAAAAGGCAGGATGGCGGGAGACCAGCAAACACGTGGCACAGAAAGGGCAGGTGCGATCCGAGGGCAGCGTCCATCTGTCCACTCGGACTGTGTAAAGGAAACTGAAAGAAAAGGGAGGAGGAGGAGGAGGACGGGAAGGGGAGGAGGGGGAGGAGGAGGAGGGTTCCAGAGGAAGCTGATGGAAAGGAGTCAGTGTACAGGGAAGGGTGAGACAGAGGAGAAGGGATAACATGAAGCAGCACCCAACCAACCAAGAGGGAACTAGAATCAAGAGCTTTGCTTTATTCCTAAGAAGGACAAAAAAAGAGATTTCATCATTTGGTCCTTTGGGAAATGTTTATTTTTACAGAAATATACAGTAGAAAAGCAATGAGTGTTAATGAACAATACTACTTAAAAGGGAGGCCACTGGCCATCAGCTTTATATAAAGCAGATCAGGCTTTCTTTGGCTTTTTTTTTTTTTTTTAATAGCAAAGCTAACTTTCACTAAAAGTGTTAGTCAAAGTTATACCACACTTTTACACTGTCTTTTCCCTAAGTGGAAAGGCAGAGTTCACCATGTCAATAAAAGTGATATTATTAACTACCTGTCCTTAGTAACTTAAAAAAATCTAACCAGATCAACAAGGGGAAAAAAATAAAATGAAAATTATTTTTTACCTATGTCTTGCTGAGACCAGTCACCTGGTTTTAGTTTACTAAGTTGAGTTTGAGAAAGGTACCACTGAAATCCCGCATCTAAAGGAACATCAGTGAATCTGGTAAATTTATCAATGGTGATCCACTCATCTTCAATAAGGCCTGAAAGGCGTGGAAGGATGTAAAATATGGTCTGAAAAGAGAATTATAAAATCTAAATTTCTTCCCTTAAAAAAAGCAAAGAAATACATAACATATTTAAAATACAACTTAATTATTAATGATATATTCTCCAAACTATTACATCTGATCAAACTATATACTTTCATTTATATCTTATAGCAACTGTCTATATATATTTCTCATCTTCTCTGAGAAATTAGGGGATTAATTTAGCGAATCCCTGAGAGGAGAAAGAACTTGTACTCCGGTACTTCTAACTATATGTAATAAAACAGTATGCGCCTAATAAAAACAGTGTTTCAGAAGTAATCAGTTCTAATGATGGACAGTATTTGGATAAGTGCAATTTACTGATAACTAAATACCTCCAAAGGCAATCAAGTTCAAGCTCTTTTCATGACAAGTCTTTTACTCCCGTACCCATTAGATAAATTCACAATCTGAAATCTGGTTTGACTAATATAATTAGTTGTGTGACATTAGGCAAGTGATTCAGCCTTTCTTGGCTTCAACTTCCTCATTTGTAAGATGAGGATAAAATCAGATTACAATAGCATATTAAAGTGTCCGTGAAAACGGCATAGTCTGACAGCACTGTAAACAGTCATTGCATAAGCAATCCTCCTTTGCTTTCCTTACCTACTAAAAGAACTGAACCAGAAAAATAACTAACAGTGAAAAAAGTACACAGGAAGCAGAGGTCTAAGTAACAGGCAACTTAAAAATGAAACAATACTCTTAGCAGCAATGCACACGTCTTCATGAAAGGCTTTAGAATGAATATGGTTTTCTTCATGCTAGCCGTATCTGTGCAAACTTAAACTGGCACAATGATCACGATGACATGTTGATTAAGGGGGCACTAAGTACAGCTTCAAATACATGAAGCGATACAGTTCTTGTGAACAATTAAGCCCATTATTTTATTTACACATATGGTTTTAATTCATTTCATGACTGGAGAATACATCATAAAACATATGAGAGTGAGGTGGTCAAAGGTAAGGATGAGGGAGGGCAGGAGGGAGGCAAAGGACTTACTCCTGTTGGAGGACTGAATAGAAAAAGGTTGACTTAACACTAGAGGGTGACTAGAGGAGTCCTGCAGAAAGATGCGGACAAAGCATTCGGGGTGCTAAAGAACACAGAGCAGAGCATATTAAAATCTTTGAAAAATCCTAAATGATATTTGCAGTGAAGCAGCAGAAAATACACATTGTGTTCTAGGATGCATATCTCACAATATATAGATCTATACTTTTTTAAAGATCAGTTTATCAATAATCTTAGTAATCTACCAAAAAAATTGCTTATGCACAGTAGCTTAAGTTACCAATAACTTACACGTTCTTCAGAGGAAAAGCCCTAGGTCAATGATTTAAATTCAAGGGCGGCACATCATAATTACAGATGAAAAAGGGAGAAGGCAATGTCTAATGATTTACATATTGAATTAATTTACATGTTAATCATAATAAGCATGTTTATGGTTCTTACAATTATATAAGCACATTTTGTTACAGTCAATGAGGGGATGTATCATTTGCTATACAATTTTCATTACCCAGAACCTAAAAACTGCCATTAACAAGAGTATATCTTTTTGTTCTTTCATTAACAATGGGCTTCAGTACAATGAAATCTCACCTGCACAAATGTTCTCACTCATTTCCTTTTAATGTCAGAACAGATTTCTGTTTAGTTAAATATTCCCTTCCATGTTTACAAGCCAGACACTGCCTGAGAAATAGAAAGTGAAAATGACTAGCCAATTTTCACTGCTTAAGAGTGAAATGAAAGCAAGTCATCTGCATAAAGTGACAAAGTTAAACTTAGAGCTTTAAAATGTTAAGGTGATGTTTGTAAGCAAGAAAAAAACTTTACCCTAATCATAACCCTTCAACAAAAGCAGAAAGGATTCAGGATTAAATATACAGTAGAGAATTTACAAATGATATTCTCTACTCACCTCTAGACAATAATCCTTGAGTGGGTGAAATGTTGCAAAAAAGAAATGCTCTTGAATGCGCTGCCAATTCTTCTTGGCATTCCTAAGGATTAAAAATATGGTATGAGCCACAGACAAATCAAACAACTCTGGTGAGGGGAGAATCAATCAGATATCTTAAAAAGGGGCTGCAGAGTTGAGAAGGAACAGAAAATTTTATGAACTTTATCCTAAGATTGATACACACCTCTCCAAGATCAATATATACGTTAAAAACTGACACTTACTACATTTCACATTTTGAAGTAGAACCTTAAACCTGTGTCTGGCAGAAAACTCTTTTTCCAGGAGAGAAAACCATTACATAAAAGTCACTTTTTCTACTCCAAAGACTCATATCACACAGCCACGCTGTACCCACTTTCACAAACCAAACAAATTTACTATGAGCAGGGTTTAAATTTTTAAAACATCTGTTGTCAAGTTTATGTTTTAAAAGGCAAAAAAGGTAGGGATAAAAGTTATACAATATGACAGGCAGGTTTCAGATGAAATTCATGATCATCAACCCATACACTAAGCAGCAATTTCAAGACATTTTTCTCGCAAGATCACGCTCCTGCTCCGGCCAATGTATCTTCTTCACACCCTGGAGTTCCTATGCCTTCCCCGACCCTCTCATTATCAGCAGACGGCCATGCCTCACACATCACAGGAGACAGGAGCGAGAGATCCTCTTCCTGCCACCTCCTTACCCACTGTCCTCTCTTCTCCTTCACTTTCAAGAGTCTCTTTTCAAAGGGCAATCCCCTGCCCCACAACAGACCCCATTCCCCTGGGTTCTGCCGTATCTCCCCCAACTTCTGCATCTCCCCTGTTCTCTATTCCAGCCTTTCCGTCAGCCTTTTCAAAAGGGCTTTTATATCTAGTCTTAAAAAACAAAACAAAACCTTATCAAAGTATCCATCAGTAGTGGACTCAAGCGATAACCTAAGGCACAGCCATACGATGGAATATTAGGTAGCTGTTAAAAGAAAAGCCAGTTTACTGGGGTTTCACCTTTGGTGGGAGAAGGGAGGAAGGAGACTGTCTCGTTTTTATTTGATGGCTTTCTGCAATGTTCAACTTCCTAACTATGAATATCACTTAAAAACAACTAATGTTACCAAAAATGAAACAGAAGCCCTCTTTTGACAGCACCTCCACCACTAGCTGTGGAACTTTCTAATATACTATTTTTTGAAAGAATTTTCTAAATAAGTTGACTGTGTCTCACCTTCTGCATTACCCATATTTTGAAAATTTAAAGACATGAAATATTTTAAATATTCCAAATATTCAGGTAAACAAAATTATAGACACCAATAAACCTACCACTCTGATGTAATATATGTTAATATATCATCCTATCCACATTTGGACTGGGTTTTTTGGTACTTGTTTTTGTTTTTTGAGACAAGATCTCACTCGGTTGCCAGGCTAGAGTGCAGTAGTGCAATCTCAGCTCACTGCAGCCTCAACTTCTTGGGCTCAGGTGATTCTCTCACCTCAGCCTCCCGAGTTGCTGGGACTACAAAAGTGCATGCCACCATACCCGGCTTTTTTTTTTTTTTTTTTTGTATTTTTATAGAGAACAGAGTTTTCCCATGTTGCCCAGACTGATCTTGAACTCCTGGGCTCAAGCAATCCACTCACCTCAGCCTCAAAGTGCTGGGATTACAGGTGAGAGCCACTGCACCTGGCCCCATCTTAGACCTATTTTAATGTGGTTTCAATCCCCTAACTATGCTATCGTATGGCTCTTGATAATCCAGCAAATACTTTAGGCTCTTATTTACCTTACCTCAAAGCCTGTGCATTTCTCTGGCCCTCGACTAATCTCATACTAATCTAAACCACAGTCTTCCTCCCACTTTCTCTTGCTCACCTCTGATCTGCTCTTCACACTTTAAATAATGCAAAAGAAAACCGGATGATGTCATTCTCAAGTTTAACTTTTTGCTGGCTTCCCAATTCACTCAACATCAACCCAAGCCCAGTCCTGGCCCCCTCCATCTTGTGGCTGCTCTGTTCCCTCCCTCAGCCAGACCAGGCTTGCTTTAGTTAAAGCTCTGGGCAAATCAAGTGGGGCTGGGCATTCCCAAACACTGTCTTCTCCACAGAAATCTCTTTCCTTCACTCTTCGTTGACCTAGTTCCTATTCATGCTTTGGATTTTAATGTAAACATCGTGTTACTTAGAAAGGCTTTCCCTAAGCCACCCAGACTGAATAGTCTGTGTTTCCTCATCACCACATATACTTTTCTGTGATTTATTTTAAAACTTTTAAAAATTGCTCTGATTACTTGGTATCTATTCCCATCTGACTGTAAGCCACACGAAGAAAGGGGCTTCATCTACCTGGCTAACCCCCAGCACACGGTCTTGTGCCTGTCATAAGCCGATCCCAAGGAGGTATGTTATCACAGAACAGAGGTGGCTCAATGCCCAGAGTGCCTTATTTATTTATTTATTTATGAGACGGAGTCTCGCTCTGTTGCCAAGGCTGGCGTGCAGTGGCGCGATCTCGGCTCACTGCAACCTCTACCTCCTGGGTTCAAGAGATTCTCCTGCCTCAGCCTCCCCATTAGCTGAGATTACAGGTGCCTGCCACCAGGCCCAGCTAATTTTTGTATTTTTAGTAGAAACAGGGTTTCACCATGTTGGCCAGGCTGGTCTCAAACTCCTGACCTCAGGTGATCCACCTGCGTTGGCCTCCCAAAAGTGCTGGGATTACAGGCGTGAGCCGCTGCACCTAGCTGGATGCCTTATTTTGATTGGCTGTATCTCCTACCTGGTACTGAGATTTTTAAAGTTATTTTTTAAAACGGCGTTTTATTGCTTAATAAAAAATATGAGTATAGCCAGTTGCTTTTAGAAATCAAAACACAGCTATCAAGAAGCTTAGAATAGGATCAACAACCAGGATCAAAATGTCTCAATACCAAATAATCAATCACCATCTAAACATAGAGAAAACAAAAGCTGACAAATAGCTACCTGCATGTTAAATTGTGGCAATTCCCTCAAACTCCCTTCCATTAAGGAAGGGCCGAAAGTCTATGGGGTAACTATACCCTCTGTCCCCTGGTTACCTATCTCTAACCATCAAACACTAGTAGCACGTAAGTTCATTAAATTAGGAGCAACTTTGGTAGCTTGAGTTTGGATTATTGCATGATAATGCAAATGCGATCCTGAGAAATATTAATGTTCAAATCTACACATGTAAACTCAGCCATGTATTCACTAAATAATAGGAAATACACCATACACCAAGGAGAAATAAGACATTTAAGGTTCCTTGAGAAGATCCAAGATTTCTAGTCTTCAGATGACAGTTGGGATTTTAGGGGTCCCTGGCAATGCTACAGTGAATGAGTAATTTTGATGACCAGCCTTTGCTGGGCCAGGCACGGGGAGGTCCTTCTCCAGTACACAGAACTGTGCACACTGTACCAGGAGTCCATTCCCACCTCTGTCCCTCCTCTGGACCCCATCTCCCCACAGCTAACTCTCTTTTTCTCCTGCTATTCCCTTTCCCCTGTTTTATCTCAAGCTATTCACTTTTCTCTCTTCTCCATTTTAGTATTTATTTATACTTATCAAGTATCTTTCTCCCAAGCCCCTAAAACCTCCCTTACCCACTTAATGCCCAAATGCCTCTTTTCAACAAATGCATCAAAAGTCAAGGAAGGTAGAAAGGTACGTCGTGGCCAGGGAGGTACTCTCGCCCTGCCCCCATATGAAGCTACACAATGACTCAGTCTTATTTGTACCATGTACAAATAACTTGATGGTCACGGCCAAGACCTCTACATGTTACTGGTTTTCCAAATGCTATTTCATTTGCTTATTATGCTGTTTCCAACACTTAACCATTTGTGTATATGAATTAGTGGGTGCTTTTTCAGCTTTTAGATGAACAATCTTTTATGTTGGTTGATATTGCTTGTGTCTCTAAAATTTAGAAAAAAAAATCCAGAATTCTGGATGGCAGTAATCTATGATAATAATAAAAAGGCAAAACAGCGCCACCTCAGAGACAAGGAGACAAGCGCAGAGACCCACAGGTGCTTATGACACTGCAGCCTGCTTCTGCGCCGTGACGGGTGCGGGGAAAGAGAGGCAGACGTGGGAACTACCGTGAGGGCTTCACAGACACTGGGTCCTGCACCGCTCCCTCACCCCATCCACGTCACTTGCTTGATACTGAGCTTCCATGTACGATTTTGTTTGCGGAATAGCAGAGTTCTCTTAGAAAAGAGAAAAGGCTTTAGCTGTAACTCGTATAGCTGAGAGGTGAAGAGCATGTCTTTAAAGTCAGGTCGTGCCACTTCTAAGCAGTTCTCAAACAACAGAGGATGACATTTAGCTATACTGAAGAGAAACATGTAAAAGATTATTTATACAATAAAGGATTGAGGATAAAAGGGCAGTAAGAGGTCAAGGTGGAGCTGACAATGAACTGTAATCAACCACACCCCATAGTGAGCTGTTGACGCCTGGCCCAGTCTGAGCCCTCGATGCTCCAGCATGAGGATGTGGAAGGAGAAGCTGACGCAGCATGGGCACCACCCTCTCCCTATGGGCCCTGCTAGAGGAGAGTGAGGGCGACGAGGGCTCCTTACCCTGCCCCATGCATGCTTTCCACTTGATGGAGGCTGGATTCAATCACAGGAGTCAGGGCATCAAATTCTTCTACATTTAACACTTTACACACAGTCCAGAGTTTCTTAAGAGCGACTAAAGCATACAGTCGAACACTAAAATTGTGATTGAAGCACCACTGCAGCACAACAATAAGGGCTTGCTTCAGAATTAGTTTCTGAAAAGGAAGGCAAAAAATTCCTCAAAACACAGACACGGACCATTTTACTCTCACTTGTATGACACACAAAAAAGTATACGAATGATACAACTGCTCCTGGTAAAACTTCTTGCACTGGCTTTGCTACCAGGGCCTCTCATTCTTCCCTCCTGGACAAATTCGGCGCACTGGCATTTGCAATTTACTCAAGGAAAAACACATTCTCCCAGCTCTAGATTTCATTAATGCTGCAGTACATTTTCCCCCATACTCTAGTACCTGAGTTAACTTGAAAATCAAGTATGCTTTATGCTAACCATTATACAACCACAGTGTTCTTCAAATGGAGCCTCCATCACTTACCTTAATTTGTGCTGAAAAAGTCAGAAATAGTCTTCAAGAGTCCCACTTCTGATGGCTTGAAAATGCTCCTAGAGCAAGATGCCACACAAAGTGCTGTCCTCCTCCTCGCCACTGATTTCTGAGCTACTCTGTCTTCCCTAATGGTGATCCTGGACCCACACAGTACTGAGTAGTGGCAGGAAAATTAAGAAGTGAGGGGGAGGCTGGGCGCGGTGGCTCACACCTGTAATCCCAGCACTTTGGGAGGCCGGGGCAGGCGGATCACGAGGTCAGGAGATCGAGACCATCCTGGCTAACTAAAATACAAAACACTCTACTAAAAATACAAAAAATAGCCGGGCGTGGTGGCGGGCACCTGTAGTCCCAGCTACTCCGGAGGCTGAGGCAGGAGAATGGCTTGAACCCGGGAGGCAGAGCTTGCAGTGAGCTGAGATCGCGCCACTGCACTCCAGCCTGGGTGACAGAGACTCCGTCTCAAAAAAAAAAAAAAAAAAAAGTGAGGGGGAAAATAATAAAACTGTTTAAATTTCCCTGTAGTCTTTTCCTGTGAACTTTAGTCTTCACACATATACTAACGAAGGAACCAGAAGGACCCAAACGTTTAATGAAATATCAGAAGCTATTTTGATGCTCCTACCAAATGCACTTCTCCCCTAAGGCTCATGTGCTCACCGGCTGCACCTGGCAGCCCAGTTTCTACTGACCAATGAAAAACAACCATATTCACAGAATAGTTTACCAAAGGCATCAGCATGGCTGATAACACACTTCAGTTACCTAAAGTTTCTCTGAGAAGGATAAAAACAGATACAAATAATCCTCTTTCTCTCATTCCTTTACTCAACATGTCATCAACATTTATCAAAGGTCAGTGACTGTACTGCCAACATTACAAAGTATGATGTTATGATATACACTGGTTTTCGTCCACAACTGCTGGCTTCTAACTCCCACAGCCCTTGTTACAGTCTTTTGTTATAACGATCCCATTGGGAAGGAAGTCACTTGTGCAGGCTACACTGAAGGAGTGAGAAGTCATACTCCCCCTCCTTCAGGGCAGAGCATTTATAAAAATTACTTATAATTTTTTTTACAAGGGATTTGTCTTGTCCGTCCCTTCTTTTTTTTTTTCTTTTTGAGACGGAGTCTCACTCTGTAGCCCAGGCTGGAGTGCGGTCGCGCGATCTCGGCTCATTACAATCTCTGCCTCATGAGATCAAGCGATTCTCTTGCCTCAGCCTCCCGAGTAGCTGGGATTACAGGCGTGTACCCCCATGCCTGGCTAATTTTTGTGTTTTAGTAGAGACAGAGTTTCACCATGTTGGCCAGGCTGGTCTCAAACTCCTGACCTCAAGTGATCTGCCCGCCTTGGCCTCCCAAAATGTGGGATTACATGCGTGAGCCACCGTACCTGGATTCATTTATTGATTCAATCATTTATTTGTATCGGTGTGGGCTCGAGGATATTTATTTTATTCTTTGGGTTGTGATCCAATACTGCTTTATTTTGTCGCTCACACTGTTTCAGCTTTAGCCACTGGGAACACCTTCCCTCTGCACTCCCATCTCACATCACTGTGTGTACGTGTGCCGTGCCTTCTGACTCTACAGGATGCTCTACCAGGCTCATCTTGTATACTTTCTGCCCTAGTTTTAGAATCAGCCATTTCTCCAGCGATCCCTGGTTCATTTTATTGGAGAATGGTGTTAGCAACCAAGATCTTGGACCTAGGTATACATTACTTGTAAATGAAAAAAAAACCACTATAATTCTCCATAGGGAAAACAGTGCTTCCTATGGAGGCCACACTCAAAAATGTTGGTACTGCCAGTGATCGCTTGGCTGGGGCCTTCAGGACTTAAATGATGCTTTCATATACATCAGTGTAAAAATGATGCTTTCATATACATCAGTGTAAAAAGCCCTGCTCGTGAATTCTCACGTCCCGCTCATTTTATACAATGAGCAAGCTGACAGGACAATACACAACTACGAGCATAATTCAGAAAAGTTTTTTTTTTTCTTTTTTACTCTTAGAGGAACACTTCGTGCTCTGATCTTGAAACCACCATTGCAAAATTGTAACTGAGGTGGGGAAAGAGATCTGACCTGACCAACTCCATCTTGCTTCTAACCTCCAAGCTGTCCTTATTCATTGCTGGATGTAGGCTGAACTAACTTTGGGAGGAACTTATAGTTTAAAACAATGATAACAGCCCTTTCCCAAAACAAACCTCCTACTTGTCTGGGGACTAGATTTTCTTTGTAGGACTAACAAATTAGCCTCAAGATTAGAAATAATGGTTTAGGAGTCTTGTAGCTAGAGGCTACAAGATTGTGACCCTCCCTAAACTGCTCCTATGTCAGTGCTTGAGATATTTTGCAGACCCTGCACTTGACGGACCAGCTGGCACCACCCAGGTCGATAAACTGGCTCATCTGATCTTGTGGCCCCCACCCCGGAACTGACTTAGCACAAGAGGATGCCTCAATTCCCTATGATTTCATCTCCAACCCAACCAATCAACACCCTTGACTCACTGGCCTTCCCACTCCCACCAAATTATCCTTAAAAACCTGATCCCCAAATGCTCAGGGAGACCCATTTGAGTAATAATAAGACTCCAGTCTCCTGCACAAGCAGCTCTGTGTACTCTTTCTCTGTTGCAATTCCTGTCTTGAAATCGGCTCTGCGTAGGCGGCGGAAAAGGTGAACCTATTGAGCGGTTACAACCTCTGTCGTGTGTGACAACTGCTTTGAATCGTTAATTGCTCAGTACAGGTTAAGTAAGCCGCTTTGAAGAGAATGGAAAGTCTTAAGTGATTGCTTCCAAGAAATCAATCCTACATTTATCTAGGTAACAACGGACTTTATGTATCAGAAATGAAGAGACTGACAAAGTCAGTCAGTTTGGCCTTTTCTTAGGTATGTCAGGTCAGATTTTTTTTTTTTTTTCCTAAGGTGTTGAAGTGGAAATTATTCCATTCTACTAATTAGTGCTCCTTTTTGGATGTTTCGAAAATAAAAAATAAATCTAAAATGTGTAATATACAGCAAGTACAAAAAGGGCTTGATGGAAAAATAACATGCTATTTTTACCAGATCTAACATAAACATCTCCTAAGTTCATTTTCAGAATTTGTCTAAACTATTCTTAGGCTATTCATCTACCCTGCAACACGACAATGTCTGCGCTGTTTTAGCTTTCTCAATAGATTGTAAACAAATCTCTTTCCTGCACATATTTAAAAGAGAAAGACAACATTTGTTGTCTTTGAATGAATATTTGTTTATCTGAAGGCCAGAGCCTTCTTGATCTTAGGAAAGGTGTGAACAAGTTTTCCTGGAACTGTAACACACTGCCATCTGGCTGATACACACTGGAAGACACCATCAATTTAAAAGTGTTATCATGATTTTAGAGGTTAAAATGCGGTGTGGAGAAAGGCCTGTCTTAGAATGGATGAAATAGGTTAATAAAAAACAGACCACTGTTTAAAAACCAGAACACTGAAAAATTCTAGGAAAGCTTATTTTCCCTTCTATTTTTATGGCACTTTCAACACTTAAGAACACTATTTCAATTAAGTTTTCTCCTAGAGTTTATAGTGTATCAGTACATTCTTCTCTGTGGATGCAATAATACAGAATCTTATTGCAAATCTTACTGGCAGGTTCTCCTAAATTCGTCAACGGTTGCCATAGTGATTAACCAAAATTAGTTAGGATTTCTGCTTATCTGTGTGAGAACTTACTGGGGAAATTGTTCTAAACCTGAGAAACATGAAGCAACTGTACTGCACACTCCAAATGATGCCAGTCATTTTATATCACCTTCAATTACCCAACAGCTTTTAATAGTCTGGCCCTAAGTTTCTTTGCATGAGCATTTGTTAAATAACTACCATTCAGTCAAAGAATGCAGTAAGGGAAGTCCTGTTTAAAGAATCCTAAGTAATTCTAATCCTAAGAATTATAAATAATTATTAATTTTATACAAGTATCAACAAAAACTTACCCAGTAATTTGTCTATAAATTTGGTATGTACTCATGCACACCTCAGTGTGTATGCATGTAAATGGGTAATTCCCGTTTACTGGGTATTCGTGTCTAATACATGTGCACATTAGCGGGGCAGTGGAAAGGAAAGGGAGAAATTGCAAAAATCACAGGAATGCTCTACATATAAAAAATTGGTACAAATAATATAAAATTCTTTTTTTATAGTCAAGTTCAAATTCTTACAAACAACTTAAACTCACCTTTTCTGGAATGTTTTGAGTAACAACGTCCAAATGTGATAAAACTGCTAAAAATGTACAAATGCTTGTTTTAAGATTTTCTTCACCCTGAAAAAATAATCACATAAATATTCATTCAAAGCTTACTGTAAGCCATGCGCGTGCAAGGCGCCGTGCTGGACTCTATGAGGGCCCAAGACGGGAGGCCGCCTCTTCCCTGGAACAGCCCAGGGTCTGGGTGGGAAGAGGGCTGCAGTGGCAGGCGCAGGACTGAAAGCAGAGGAATAATTTCCTAGAGCCACATGCCAGTGCATAGAAAAATCAGCAGGTCACATAAAGTACTGAATAACTCAACTCTAAGAACAGCAAGGCTGGGCACAGTGGTGCACGCCTATAATCCCAACACTTTGGGAGGCTGAGGCAGTCAGATCATTGGAGGCCAGAGGTTTGAGATCAGCCTGGCCAACATGGTGAAACGCCGTTGCTAACAAAAAATACAAAAATTCACTGGGCGTGGTAGTGCGTGCCTGTAGTCCCAGCTACTGGGGAGGCTGAGATGGAAGAATTGCCTGAATCCGGGAGGCAGAGGTTGCAGTGAACTGAGATCATGCCACTGTACTCCAGCGTGGGCAACAGAGCAAGACCCTGTCTCAAAAAAAAAAAAATGAAGTACAGTGTGCCCCCTGTATGCGTGGGTTCTGCATCTATGAGTTCAACCACGGATGAAAAATATTTAAATAAATAAAAAATTTTAAAAACACAATTAAAAAGTAATACAAATAAAATTTAAAACTGTATAATAGCGATTTACATCACATGTACATTGTACTAGACATTGTAAGTAATCTAAGATTATTGAAGTACATGGGAGGATACACGTCAGTTACATGCAAATACTATGCCATTCTAAATAAAGAACTTGAGCATCTTCAGGTTTTGGCATCCATGGGGGGCCTGGAACCAATCACCCAGGGATATCAAGGGTTGATTACAGGTAGCAGAGCCAAGGGCATGCTCACTTCAGGAGAGGTGAGGCCTTCAGGATGGGAAGGACTGGCCTGGAGAAGGAGCAGGAAGGTGAGAGAACAGATAAGTGAATAAGAACAAAGACACAGAGGCAAACTTAAGGGAAAGGCAGCAAGAGGAGATAAAGCCAGTTTCGCAGGGAGTGACAGAGATAAGGCTCAAAAACTAAATGGAATTATACTACAGAGGCTTTAAAAAGCTATAGCAAAAAACCTATATAAGACTTAATCAGCTATCTTAGGGAAAGTTTTTCAAAAAGACTGTTCAATTGGAATCTGGAAACTTCTGATTCCAGTTGAAAAAGACTGTTCAACTGGAATCTGAAACTATTATTATTCCATAATAATAGTGGTTTGGAATAATACATTATTTTAGTGATAATAAACTGATAAATGCCAGACAGATTGGAACGAAAAGAGCATACAAGCAGAAGACCAGTTTGGAGACCTCTCCAAGAGGCAAATCAGATGATTATTGAATTCCTTTATTTAATTAACAGTTACTGAATGTCTTCTACATGACAGTTACTATAGAAACAAGTTCCTGTAACTTAAAAATCTACTGGAGAAGAAAAACACCAAATCAGATTAAAATTCTAACTTTAAGCAATACTATTTATGTGCTATGAAAACCTAAAATTAGGGGATCTAAATACTCGGGGAGGTAACTTCCCTTAAGAATGACAATATAGGCTGGGCGCTGTGGCTCATGCCTATAATCCCAGCACTTTGGAAGGCTGAGGTGGGCAGATCACAAGGTCAGGAGTTCAAGACCAGCCTGGCCAATATGGTGAAACCCCATCTTTACTGAAAATAAAAAACTTAGTTGGGTGTGGTGGTGGGCACCTGTAATCCCACCTACTCGGGAGGTTGAGGCAAGGGAATTATTTGAACCCACGAGACGGAGGCTGCAGTGAGCTGAGATCACACCACTGCACTCCAGCCTGGGCGACAGCAAGATTCTATCATCTCAAATAATAATAATAATAATAATAATGACAATATGGGCCAGGTACAGTGCCTCATGACCAGCCCAGGCAACATAACAAGACCTCATCTCTATAAAAAATTAAAAAAAAAAAAAATTGGCCACGCATGGTGGCATGTGCTTATAGTCCCAGCTGCTCAGGAGGCTGAGGCGGGAAGATCATTTGAGCCCAGTCATTCAAGGCTGCAGTGATCTATAGTCGCCTGGGTAACAGAGCAAGACTCTGTCTCAAAGACAAAAAAAAGAAGACACATGAACTGAGATGTGAAGGGAGAGAGCATTATCCAGATAAAGGGAAGAAAGAAGACCGTTTTGTGCGATAGCCTGAAACCAAAAGGACTAGTGATAAGCAGGAAACACTGAAAAGGTCAGTGTGGTACTCAGTTATCTCGGGTGACCCCCAGTCAACCAACCCTCCCTATGCATGACCGATGTAGGCTCCTTCCACCACAGCAGGGATGGTCATGTGATTTGCTCTGGCCAATGAACATTAGCAAGCCTGAAGCACCCAGAGGCTGGATGAGCACTTGCCCATCAGGACATGTCCCCCCCAACACCCCCGTCGGCAGAATGCTTATTCTTGGAGAACTGAATATAAAGAGGTCCAGCTACCCTGCTGGAGACATGGAGTGGGAGCGATGCCCAGCCAGCAGAGCTGCTCCTGCCATTGCAGCTGAGGTGACAAATATGTGAGCGAAGGAGCCATGTGGAAGTCTCAGCCCCAGCAGACATCACAAGTAGCAACACTGCCCAGCCAGGCCCAGACAACACACACATCATGAAAAAAACCAAAACACTGTTTAGGCTGGGCGCGGTGGCTCATGTCTGTAATCCCAGCACTCTGGGAGGCCGAGGCGGGTGCGTCACTTGAGGTCAGGAGTTTGAGACCAGCCTGGCCAACGTGGTGAAACCCCATCTGTACTAAAAATACAAAAATTATTTAGCCAGGTATGGTGGCGCGCACCTGTAATCCCAGCTACTCGGGAGGCTGAAGCAGGAGAATCACTTGAACCAGGGAGGCAGAGGTTGCAGTGAGCCGAGATTGTGCCATTGTACTCTAGCCTGGGCAACAAGAGCGAAACTCAAAACAAAACAAAAAATATTGTTTACACCGCTAAGCTTTGGAGAGCTCTAGCAACAGAAAACAGACAACCAGTGTGCCTCGTGTAGTAAGCTGAGAATGGACGACACAGAGAGACTAGAGAGGAAAGAGGCCTAAGATCATGCAAGCCTTACAGGACACTCCGAGGAGCGTAGTCTTCGTCCTGAGAAGACGTAAGACACTGTCTTCAGCGGGCGGGGTCACCTGTTGAAATTCTCACCGTGGAAACCCTGCCTGGGCTTCAGGGTGGAGAGCAGATGGAAACAGAGCCAAGAGTGGACGTAGGAAGCCCAGTGAGGCAACCACTAAAAGGGATGACAGCAGTGTAGACTGAGATACAATGGCAGAGACAGACAAGAGAGAACTCAGAAATATTCAGGCAGAAAGATCAGGACCTGGTCATGAATCAGACACAGAGCATGGAAAGTGTCAAGGTTTCTGGTTTGTGCAAATGCACAGATAGCGGTGGTATTCACTAGAGTAGGAAGAAGATCAAGTTTGAGGGAAACAATAAGGCACTCAGTATTAGACATCTACGTTTTAGATGATTTAGTCTAAGGGAAAATCATCTACAAGGAAAACGTCTACAGCAAGGGTCAGAAAACTTGTTCTGTAAAGTGCCAAGCAATAAATAAAAACATGGCTTTGTGGGCCACACAGTCTCTGTTGCAATTGTTCAACTCTGCCACGTTAGCACAAACACAGCCACAGACAATATGAAAATGCATGGGCATGGCTGTATTCCAATATAACTCTGCCAGGCCAAATTCAGCTGTCGCTTGCCAACCCTTGATCTAGAGTCAGGGGAAGATGTGTGGCATACAAATACAAATGAGTAAGTCATCCGCATTAGGCAGTATGTGAATCCACAACATAGATAAGACTGACTATAAAAATAAGAAAATTTAAAAAAAGCCTAGCCCTAGAGAAGCACCACCATTTAAGAGGTGGGCAGGGAAGGAAAAGCCTGGAAAGGACACAGAAAAGAGGGCAGGAGGGACCAAAAAAGTGTGTGTCACTAGAACCGAGGATAAGAAAATGGTCAGCAGCATGCATGTGGCTGAGAGAAGACGACGAAGGCTGACCACTGACTCATGGAGGTCGCTCTTGACTCCTGCAACAGTGTCTTCTGAGAAGTGACTGAACTGGAAGTTGGTCCACCATGGATTCAAGTGTGGGGTTGGGGAGGATGTGACAAAAAAAGGCTGGGCGCAGCAGCTCACGCCTGTAATCCCAGCACTTTGGGAGGCCAAGGTGGGCAGATCACCTGAGGTCAGGAGTTCAAGACCAGCCTGGCCAACATGGTAAAACCCAGTCTCTACTAAAAATACAAAAATTAGTCGGGCGTAGTGGCACACACCTGTAGTCTCAGTTACTCAGGAGGCTGAGGCAGGAGAATTGCTTAAAGCTGGGAGGCGGAGGTTGCAGTGAGCTGAGATCGCACCACTGCACTCCAGCGTGGGCGACAGAGCAAGACTACGTCTCAAAAAAGTAAATAAAATAAGTAAATTTAAAAAATTAGTAAAACTCTGGAACACAGGCACCTCTTTTAGGAAGTCTGACAATGAAATAGCAGAGAGCCAGGGTGATCAGAGGAGAGGGACGAGAAAACAGCCAGTATAAATATCCACAGAAAATGGATGCAACTCGAGCCTGTTGAAAAGCCAATGGGACCACTTGGTTAAGGCGGGACTGAGGATAGAAGACAGGCTGATAGCAACAAATGCCTAAGAAGACAGGAAGGAAGAGGGCCAAAGACCCAGTGGGAGAATTACTCTGGCACTGGAGAAGATTCTACTTCTTTACGGTAAAAGGAAGGAAGAAATCTCAGATGGATACTGACATAGGCAGATTTGTCTGATTGCTCTTGAGAAGATATAAATATTCCTACGTGGCAACTGTTATTTTCTCTAAAAAATAAAGGGGAAGGTAATTTGCTTTGAATAAAGGAAGAAAAGGGTGTAGAGGACAACTGCCCCTTTCTTTGATATCTATCCTGAATCCCCTTCCAAGTTTAGGGAATTCTTCCATCTTATGAGTGTTGGGGGACACTGAAAAATGCCAGATATTCGTCTTCCCAGCCTCCTTGCCACTAACAAGAAGGCACTTGACCTGGTTCCAAAGACCCCAATTCTGATTTCTAAATTGAGAACTTACAACTTAGAGGAGTAGAGCTCACAGAAAACCCTCCTCCACGGCAGGCAGCAGAGACAGCAGGTACACAGTTAGCTATGGCAAGGCCCTGCTGAAGGCACCGTGTGTCCAGTGAACCAGCTCTCTCTGGCCTGCCTGTGGCTGCAGTTCTGGAAGCCACTGAGCCTCCCCTGTGCCTGCCAATTTTCCAGGTCTGATTCTGTAGCTTTCCTGGCATTCTGTAAGCTACCTACTACTCCCCTCTTCCCCACTACCTTTTTTGAATCCCGTTTTGATTCCATCAGCAAAAGCTTCCTTTGCCTACACCAAAAACTCTGACTCATGTCCACAGGTAAAATCAGATTCGAAGAGAATATACAAGGCCTAATGACAAGTGAGAGGCTGAGCTAAGCAAATAAAAGTAACAATTGGCACTACTGTGGACGGGAGCCCAGGAAGTTTTGGGGGTACACCAGAACCAACCTGCCCTTTGTGAGAATTCCTGGGGCGGTGCTAACCCATTTGAGAGTTGACATGAACAAACTACATTAATAAGGCTATGGATCTAAAAATCAATTCAAGGGAAAATAACAGAATCTCTTTCTTCATTATAGGAACATGAAGATGAGCCAGAGGAGCATGGGAAGAGGTGAAAATTTTGAGACGGAGTCTCACTTGGATGCCATCTGGAGTGCAGTGGAGCCATCTCGGCTCATTGCAACCTCCGCCTCCCTGGGTTCAAGCTATTCTCCTGCCTCAGCCTCCTGAGTAGCTGAGACCACAGGCGTGCACCCACCCCACCTGGCTAATTTGTGTATTTTTAGTAGAGACGGGTTTTCACCATGTTGGTCAGGCTGGTCTCAAACTCCTGACCTCAAGTAATTCTCCCGCCTCAGTCTCTAAAAGAGTTGGGATTACAGGCATGAGCCGCTACGCCTGGCCAAAGCATTGTTATTTCTTAGTGGTGTGACGACTGACTTAATCGTTGTTTTCTTCATCAGGGTAAAAACCCCAACCTGTCTTTTGGGATTATTGTGAGGTTGCTGCTTCTGCTGCTTATGGAGACACCCAGGTTTTAAGCTAGGAGACTGGGAGAATGAAAGACATCAGAAAGGGAAGCCAGATGCTATTATCAGTTTAGTTTAACACAGGGTGAAGTTTGGTGATTATGGAAAGGCCCTGCAGGTGGCTGGAGAAGTAGGGACTGGCAGAGATGGGCTTTAGTATGCTAAGGGAGCACAGAAAGAGAAGTGGACGGGCTAACCAGCAACTCTTCAGATAAAACCAAGCATAAGGGTTGGGAGAGAGAAGGAAACATGTGAAAGAAATAGAGAAGTTATCAGCACAACAGGAAGGGAATTATGAAGCTGACCGCAGTGTGAGGATCAGCTGTGAAGAAAGCCACCACCAACGCAAAGGCGTGAAATTAAAGTGGGGAGTATGGAGGAAAAGAGAAAGGCTGTCTGCAGCTCAGATGAAATCCCTGAATGATCACTGTTGAAAATGGAGTGGACCGCAGTGATTTGAGGAAGGCAAAGATCACACATTGAAGTTTAACAGTAAAGAAAGGAAGACACTGGATGAGAGCTGGGTGGAGGAAAAGTCAACAGAGCAAGCGTGAAGAATTCGGTGAGGTCCCAAAGGAGACACAAATAGGTCACAGGGGATAGATGTGAAAAAAAGAATAAGGATATCTCTCCTGAAATAGGAAGAAATGGAGAAAGAGATATTTTGAGGAAGGCACCTCCATTTTCACACAAAGTGGAAGACAAGATCATCTATTATGAAAGGGAAAGGTGAATTTGGGAACCAAAAGAAAATATTCAAGATTTAGAACTGATAACTCAGGGCCGGGCGCGGTGGCTCAAGCCTGTAATCCCAGCACTTTGGGAGGCCGAGAGACGGGCGGATCACGAGGTCAGGAGATCGAGACCATCCTGGCTAACACGGTGAAACCCCGTCTCTACTAAAAAATACGAAAAAACTAGCCGGGTGAGGTGGCCGGCGCCTGTAGTCCCAGCTACTCGGGAGGCTGAGGCAGGAGAATGGCGGGAACCCGGGAGGCGGAGCTTGCAGTGAGCCGAGATCGCGCCACTGCACTCCAGGCCGGGCGACAGAGCGAGACTCCGTCTCAGAAAAAAAAAAAAAAAAAAAAAAAAAAGAACTGATAACTCAGAAACAATTTGCTATTTGTCAGGAAGCCAGCAATGATAAACTCTATCACTAATTTTAGTATCAATTCCTTAAAAATGATTTTCAATATATAAGAAATGTTGGAAAGCAATCAGGGGAGTATGTGAGGGTACAGATGAAATAAGAAAGGAAATGAACTGATATTACTTCTATTCTTTCTACTTTGATTACGTTTGAAATCTCCCAAAACCTTTTTTTTTTAATTTTAAGGAATGCAATTAATTCCTCATCATTCATATTTCTAAGATCAAAGACACTGCTTGGTAAATAAGAATACAGAAGGCACCTATTTCCCTTACTTCTTAATGACAAATGCCCTTTCCATCTTCATTTTGTTGCATATAACAACTCTCAGATAAAAACTATGAAATACTCAAAATGAATGCCAGGGATTTCGGTCTTCTGAATTAATTCAGATCTTGCAAAACGTAACTTATGATGTCAATACATTAGCACAACTGAGAATCGAAAACAACTATTTAAGTGAAACAAATCCCCCAGCACTGTCAAAATCATTTCTTAGTTTAAAGAAATATTTAACATGTTCTTTACTTACATAAGAAAAACAATCCCAGAACTTTGGAAGAAACTGAGGGAATTTATGAAGAATCAATATAATAATCCACTCTATAAAATATTTTATGGATGCTTGATTGTTGGTGAAACCAGCCTGGAAAATCCTGTCAATAATTCCATTCAAGAAATTCTGAGAAAAAAAGTTCAGAATTAAACAGTTAGTTATTCATTTTAATTTAAAAATAGTCTCCATTTAAAATAAAATAGCTTAAAGTTTTTATCATGTTATTTATTGAATCTACAATTCTCTGACCAAAGACTCTAAAAACTACTGATTAAAATATAATGATGAAGTACCTTCATTCAGTACTTTATAATTTACCTGGACATCAGCTCTATCTATAAGGAAGATTATTCATCACCTGTATTTTTGCAGGGAAAGGAAAAGACTCAGAAAAGCTGAAAAACCTTCCCAAAGTCACATACCTAGTAAGTGGAAGAATTCAGGTTCAAATCAAGATCTGCCAAGATGCCAGGGCTTAAAACTTGTAATAAGGGATGGTCCAGAGACTGAAGTCAGCAGGTGGGAAACAGCATCCCAGAGGGGCAGGTCTCAGGTCACTGAACCCTCTGTTCAGGCTCCTCGTCCTCCTGCCCTCATGGTCTGTGTGGCCCCACAACTACTGCACTGTTCTCTGGCTAAGACCCTGAGCTCCAAAATCATCCCTCCCCCTTCCACCCTCTCCTCTTCAAAACCGCATTTCTATCTGGGGGACCGAACCTATCTCAGCAGCAGATGAAAAACAATACCTACTTATATAAGCGTATAAAAGTAATATGTAGGGCTGGGCGCAGTGGCTCACATATGTAATCCCAGCACTTTGGGAGGCCGAGGCAGACGGATCACCAGGTCAGGAGATGGATCCTGGCTAACCCAGTGAAACCCTGTCTCTACTAAAAATACAAAAAATTAGCCCGGCAGGGTGGTGGGCGCCTGCAGGCCCAGGTACTGGGGAGGTTGAGCCAGGAGAATGGGTAAACCCGGGAGGCGGAGCTTGCAGTGAGCTGAGATCCGGCCACTGCACTCCAGCCTGGGCGACAGAGCGAGACTCCGTCTCAAAAAAAAAAAAAAAAAAAAAAAAAGTTAATAGGTATTATGTACAA
Organism: Papio anubis; assembly: GCF_008728515.1. Taxonomy (NCBI): domain Eukaryota; kingdom Metazoa; phylum Chordata; class Mammalia; order Primates; family Cercopithecidae; genus Papio; species Papio anubis. The sequence continues at coordinate 203,889,782 of NC_044976.1, forward strand.
AAGAAGAAAAATCTATCTTACAAGAACTTCTACTTGGTAGAAAAAGAGCAGAAGGACTCATCTGAAGCCCTGAGATAGTAAAGTAGAGCATGAATTTTGTAGTTAGGCTTGATTTTGAATTCCACCTCTATCATTCACCACTAGCTGTGTTACCTCTCACACAGGACATCTGACCTCTCTCAACTGCGGTGCTCTTGGAGGCAAAATGAGAATATGTACGGCCTACCTTGGAAGACTATTATGAAGATTAAACAAAACCATAAGATATAACAGTTTACAACTCTGAGCTCCACAACAGACTGCTAGGTTTCCTTCTCCTTGCAGGTGTGCATGCTCGGGCATTTCCCCACCCTCCGCAACATTACCTTTCTCTCTAGGAGGCCCTCTCCATTCTAAGAAAAACGTGTTCTCAGTAATCTAGTTGAGCATTTCTAAAATGTTTCCTTTTTTAATGCATCCTTATGCTTAATGACGTACTTTAAATCAAATAATACAAAAAGACCTATGATGAAAAATGGCAACCTTCCCCACCCCCCACATCCAGCAAAACTTCTCTGGAAGCAATTCTTTTAGCTATTTCCTCTTACATTATTCCAAATAGTTTTATTTGAATATACTTACACTGTTACTGAAATGTTTCTCACAGATACAAGACTTCATAAGATTGTAAAGAAAGAGGCTAGTGTGTATATATATCTATTTTAATTCTCTCACACATTTAAAAGAAGGTAGGGAGGACAGTAGGAAATTTTAATGTCTGAAGGATTTTTTTGCATTGAAAAATGTTTTTAAAAACTGCATGAGTCATATACCATCACTTTCTCATAATGACGATCTATTTTCTCAACAGGAATATTAAGCAAAGATGGTCAGAAAAATCAGATTGTCCGTTCAACTGTTTCTTGCCTCCTCAGGGAAGAGAAAAGATAACTTCAGATAAAGATACTTTGTTGTAAGAGACTTGGCCTTTTCCTTAGCTGGTTTATGTCATCACACTATTCATGAAGTTAAGGGCAAGGAAACCCACCATGTGAAACATTATTCCCATCCCAAACGATACAATTTGTCTGGTTTCTACAGTACAGATAATCCAAAATAGTAACACTCCAAAATAACGTACCTACAGAAAATTAGGAGTTAAGTATTTGCATTTTCTAATCAAATGGCAAATCAGACTTATTTAACAGTTAAAATGTCACATTAAAATACCGAAGGGAAAAAATATTAAATGGGGCCATGTAAACCAACTTCTAACTTATTTCTGCAATACCTAATTGCCTTGGTATTCTCTCTGTTAATAAAAACTTTTGAATAACTTCAATGTGAAGAACTAAAGTATAAATTTTAAACATTATCTTTTTCAATTTTAAAATGGTATATGACAGTTTCTGCAAAATGGTTCAGTCATGAAATCATATGCTTCAAAGGTATAACTATAATAAAAATCTGATACCTGATCGAGTCTAGGGAAAAGTACAAGCAGAGTCTGCCATATGCGGTTTTTCACTCTGTGCTGTAGAGAATTCACATAGTAGCGTTTTTTGGACTTGGACACGAATTCATCCTGGAAAGGAGAAGGGAGGGAGTCAATATTAAATTATCTATTGAATTGGTGATTAATGAAAAAAATCAATGACAACTTGAAATATAAGAGGCTTAAATTAGGTACAGGGGCTTTTTGTTCCCCCAAAAAGCAGGAGGATGAGAAAAAGAATTGCACCTTAAAATATTTCAAACATTGACATTTTGGGCTGAATGATTAAGAAAAATTTAAAAATTTTTAAATAAAACACTTCAAACACTGAACTTAGTTGCTTTTGTTTAACGTACGTGGTTTTTTTTTGGTTTTTCTCTTTTTTGAGATGGAGTCTCATTCTGTTGCCCAGGCTAGAGTGCAATGGCATGATCTCAGCTCACTGCAACCTCTGCCTCCCAGGTTCCAGTAATTCTCCTGCCTCAGCCTCCTAGGTAGCTGGGATTACAGGCACCCTCCACCACGCCTGGCTAACTTTTGTATTTTTAGTAGAGATGGGGTTTCACCATGTTGGCCAGGCTGGCCTCGAGCTCCTGACCTCAGGTGATTCGCCTGCCCCAGCCTCCCAAAGTGCTGGGATTACAGGCATGAGCCATGGCGCCTGGCTATGTGTTTTTAAAATTAGAAGAGGGGCCGAAAAACTGGGAGCTGTGGGTTCCAGGGGTGAGAAGAGATTGAGATACTGGACTGATATATACTGATATATATTGCCACATATTACCATGTACCTCACAGGCACATCTCACCTTGTGCCCCCGTGTGATATTCACATTTGGAATACTGGTATCTACATCTGATGCAAACACCACTAAGAAGGAAGCCACCCCAGTACGAGACAGCGTGAGGCATCTCTATGCATGATGTGTCTCTAGACACAAGAAAATGGCAGCACTGAGCCTTTCGTAGTAGCAGAGAGCTCTCCCTGGCTTTTCATGGCTTGTGCCACCTAAATTCAGCCAGCTGCAAGATTTGCTTTTATTACCATAACTATTAGTGCTTTGGCCATAAAGCAAGATGGCACTGAAGAGTATATCAACATCCTCAAATGTCTTAAAGGTGAAAAGTCATTCACCACCTCCAAAACCATTTTCACATAATGTAGATGATCCTCTTCTACTTTGTAACTTCTCTGACCTTTCTTCTTCCATAATCTCATTTTCTGCATTTTAGTGTATATAAAGTTTCATGTCAATAGCTAAATTCATATAGATTTTAATGACTCCCAATGATGTTTAAAATCTTATAATCTCTATATAATTTCTGTTAAGAAATTTTCTTCTGATATAGGTGTGTTTAAGTTTCATATACTGCTCAACCTCAATGCAACTAAAAATGGAATCAGTAGGGTGGATCACTCATGCATTCAGGAGAAGCATCTTCATGTCAAGAAAGCTGCCCTTAGGACCTCACCAAGTCACCATCCTCAACTAGAAGTTGAGAATTCTAAAATTCCCTTTCAGGCCGGGCGCGGTGGCTCATGTCTGTAATCCCAGCACTTTGGGAGGCCGAGGCGGGCGGATCACAAGGTCAGGAGATCGAGACCACGGTGAAACCCCGTCTCTACTAAAAATACAGAAAATTAGCCGGGCGCGGTTGTGGGCGCCTGTAGTCCCAGCTACTCGGGAGGCTGAGGCAGGAGAATGGCGTGAACCCGGGAGGCGGAGCTTGCAGTGAGCCGAGATCGCGCCACTGCACTCCAGCCTGGGCGACAGAGCGAGACTCCGTCTCAAAAAAAATAAAAAATAAAAAAAAATAAAATAAAATTCCCTTTCAGCTCAAAATCTTCTGTCCTACTTGTTCCACTCAGTGTGCTCCTTTACTCAGAATTATCTTTTCTCTATTAGTCTGTTTAACTCGTGGCCGGGTACTACTGAAGAAATTAAAAATCACCAGCCACAACTGACTTCATTAAAAATATGTATTCCACACAATGGAGTACTATTCAGCCATAAAAAAGAATGAGATCCTGTCATCTGCAACAACATGGATGGAACTGGAGGTCATTATGTTCAGTGAAATAAGCCAGGCACAAAAAGACAAACTTCGCATGTTTTCACTTATTTGTGGCAGCTAAAAAATAAAACAATTGAACTCATGGAGACAGAAAATAGAACGATGGTTGCCACAGAGGCTGGAAGGGGTAGTGGTGGTAGGGGGAAGGTGTGGGATGGCTAATGAGCATAAAAATATACTTAGAATGAATAAGATCTAGTATTTGATAGTACAACAGGGTGACTACAGTCTACAGTAAGTTATTGCACATTTTAAAATAACTAAGAGTGTAACTGGATTGTTTGTAACATAAAGGATAAATGCTTGAGGTGACAGATATCTCATTTACCTGATGTAATTATTACATATTGTATGCCTATATCAAAATATCTCATACACCCTATAAATATATATACCTACTATAGACCCACAAAAATTAAAAATTTAAAAATATGCATTCCAGCTGTTTCTGGGCCTTCATGATTGCTAGACCAGTAGTTCTTAAACTGTATCAGCTCCAGAATCACAAGGACTCATAAAAACAGAGTGCTGGGCACCACCCCCAGAGCTTCTGATTCAGTAGACTGGGGCAGGGCCTAGGAATATGTATTTCTAACAAGTTCCCCAGGGATGCTGTCGCTGCTGATCCAGAGACCACACTTTAAGAATTACTGCGCTAGACAAGCATTTTGCTTTTTCAAGTCTGTTTTCCAAAGCAGCTGCACTGTTTTGTATTCCTATTAGCAACGCATGAGGATTCCAGTTTTGCTACATCCTCACCAATGCTCGCCATTTTTAGTTTGTTTTCTTAGCAGCCATCCCAGTGGGTACGAGTGGCTGGTATTTTGCCTGTGTGATTATTCCTGGCCTCTCCCTAACTGTCATTTTTCTCTCTCTACTGGATCGTTTCCTTCAACACAGAAACATGCTCTAATTATCTCCCATCTCTAAAAAGCCCCTCTTTAACTCCAGGTTCTGCTCCAGGAACGACTCCTTTTATTTCCTTTATACCCTTTCTAGGGTAAACTCCTAAGAGAGTCCACACTCACTGGCTCCACTCGCTCAACTCCCATTTTCTTCTGAACCGGTTCTATCAGGTTCTCATCCCAGCATTTCACTGAAATGCCTTTGTCGCGGTGACCGAGACAGCTGAAGCCAATGGCCAGCCTGTGGCCTCCTCGTCCTCCATGCAGCACTTCCTTTCCTCACTTGGTCTCCGGACAGTGTCCCCTCCTGGTATCCTCATTAATTCATCCAGAGCTCAGCCCAAATGTCACCTGATTAGACCTTCCTGACCTTTTTAGATCTTTTTTTTCTGAATTTTTTTTCTTTTCTTAGAGAGGTAGTCTCACTCACTGTGTTGCCCAGGCTGGTTTCAAACCACTGACCTCAAGCAATCCTCCTGCCTCGGCCTCCCAAAGTGCTAGAATTACACGCATGAGCCACCATGCCTAGCCCTGACCCGCTATCTAAATAGTTAAATACATAACATGTATTTTTGTTCTGATAGAATTCCCATACCCAGCTCCCATCACTTTAAACTCTACTCATCTTTTAGAAAACCAGTAACATACTATTTCCTCTGGGACATCTTCCTTGACTGCAATGCTACAGAGAGGGAACTGTTGCATAAAAACTATTTCCAAGGTTTTATATAATAAAGCTGATGTGCTACCTTCAGAAAAACAGAGGTACGATGAACACTCCTGTTTTAACAGAGGGACTGATATGAGTTCGGTAGTCATCCATACGTCCACACCAAGGTCAGAAAGGTAACTGTATCTGTCATTTAAACATACATGGGGAACAGAGCACCATGCTCAACTCTTCCCCTTCCTATTTAACTTGTCCCCAGATTTATTAAACCTGTTCTTCAGACACTATAATGTTCATTTAGAAATGATTTAGCAGGCTCAAAAACAACCTAGCTGGATTGTTTTTATCTGAATAAATAAGGAATTTTCATCAATCTTAGACAAACGTCACACACCCAGATCTAGAAATAACAATACATTACAATGGAAGGAAATCCTGGGATAATCTTTCACGGGTTCTCAAATCACAGCAATCAATTCCTAACATTTGAGGCCATTTTCTCAGTTTTTACTTTTTCATTCCATTTCTTACAGAAAGCAACATATGAATATAGCACTGAAAACATAACTGGGGCCAAGCACAGTAGCTCACACCTCTAATCCCAGCAGTTTGGAAGGCCAAGGCAAGAGGATCACTTGAGGCCAGGAGTTTGAGACCAGCCTGGCCAATATGGTGAAACCCTGTCTCTACTAAAAATACAAAAATTAGGCCAGGTGCATGGCTCACGCCTGTAATCCCAGCACTTTGGGAGGCCAAGGCGGGTGGATCACCTGAGGTCGGGAGTTCGAGACCAGCCTGACCAACATGGAGAAGCCCCATCTCTACTAAAAATACAAAATTAGCCGGGCATGGTGGCGCATGCCTGTAATCCCAGCTACTCGGGAGGCTGAGGCAAGAGAATCGCTTGAACCCGGGAGGCAGAGGTTGCAGTGAGCCGAGATCATGCCTTTGCACTCCAGCCTGGGCACTGAGCGAAACTCTGTCTCAAAAAAAAAAAAAAAATTAGCCGGGCAGAGTGGTGGGCACACCTATAATCCCAGCTACTCGGGTGGCTGAGGCAGGAGAATCACTTGAACCTGGGAGGTGGAGGCTGCAGTGAGCCGAGATCCGAGATCATGCCATCGCACTGCAGCCTAGAAGACAGAGCAAGACTCTGTCTCAAAAAAAGAAAAAACAAACAAACAAGCAAAAAACATAACCGGGTTTGACTGGCACTGGAAAATACAGAGTAAAGTACAGATGGTACAGGAAAAACATTACCATTATTGTTCTCTAAAACCAAACTTGAGTTGGACAATTACTAACCAAGATATTTTTTCTTTTTTCTTTTTGTAGAGACAAGGTCTCACTATGTTGCCCCAGCTGGTCGCAAACTCGTGGCCTCAAGCAATTCTGCTGCCTCGGCCTCCCAAAGTGCTAGGATTACAGGCGTGAGCCACAGTGTGACCTAATCAAGACTGAATTAAAAATACAGAACATAAACTTTGTGTTTTCTCCTGACAAAAGATATTTAGAAGTACATATTGTAGCAACATAAAGAGCAAATGTTGACCTCCGATTGTTAAAAACAAAGATAATTTAAAGTAAAATACACTTACTTTATCTAATAGCTTGATTGCAAGATCCTCCATAAACAACTTATGGGACATATTGGAGCCATCTAATAAACACAGGAATTTGATGGCACAAATTCTCACATAATGGTCTTCTCTCTTAGTACTAAAAAAAGTAAATGATAAATTATGTTAATACATTTTGAAAACAGAAAGATAACATCAAATATTAGTTTCAAATATCATTAGATGATCAAAACCTCTCAAAAGTTTTCTAAAGTTAAGTAGGTCCATACTTAATGACAATACTTTTTAATTTAGAATAGATAACAGAAGATAACAAATGAATATATTACAAGAAGGGTCTATACAGAAAGTATGAATGAGCACAAATCCATCCAGATTTCTGGAGAATCAATGCACATGCTGCTGAACCTCGTTCAATAGTGCCTTATCTGTGGACAAAACAGATCACAGCTCATGAGCCTGTCCCTGAAAGAGGACCACAGATACCTCCATTCACTCAGGGGCATGAATACGCATCAAACACGTCAATGGCCTGTCTCTACCACGCACTATCAGTGCACATTCTCCAACTGAGGGGCAAACTCGGGAAGCACTGTGCGCTCTCAACGCCTGGCATTTTCAGTAGCCAAATGTGGAAAGAGAAATTAAGTGAAATCGTTAGTATGTTCACATTCCATGATAATTGTTATAATGTGAATAAATATTTTAATTTAACAACAAAGCAACTGTCTAGTAGAAATCCTAATCAAATTATTTGGCAACTACCAACTAGAAAAAGTCACTTTTATTGCCACACTAAGCCAGCCAAGAAAAAATAACTAAAAACAATGAAAAAAATGTATATATTTAATGAGGAGTGACAGATGATTTAAAACGTAGTTAGGACTTTCAGAATAATAAATACTTTATGACTAAATATTATAATCATTTGATGTCCTAAACTCTAAAATTAGAGTGAATGATACAATGCTACTTTAATCTTCTTTATAAACACACATACACATTTTTGAAAGCCATGTGAAAAAATAAAACTTGAAAAAAAGCTACTTGACAAGCTCCAAAAAAATTAATTCAGTGGTTAGATAAAAATAGTCTTATCCCAGAAATCAAAACTTTAGGGCCTATCCCCACACTCATCGAGTTGCACATATTAACTATGTACAGCTTTTTACATATCAATCATACCTCAATAAAGAGTTTTTAAAAAACTAAAAAACTTTAGTCTGTTCCAAGAGTAATTCTATTTCTGTGTGTAACATACTAACTTGTTAAGCGGTGAATTTTAATTTCATATTAAACTTTACGCCAAAAAAAGGACTGGAGAATAAAGTGTCTAAGCTGATGATCATCCCATCCCCGCAGAAGAAAGACAGGGGCTTTACGCTCTCCACAGTCATTTCCTTGTTTATGCTGGACTCTGCACTACACACTTTTAAAGTTTTATCAAATTCTAGTGAATACTGAAAGATGTAAAGACAATATATTAGCAAGGGACTATAATTTCTATCATACTTTTGAAGGCTCGTCCCATCTTATTAATACGTGAGATGTCACTAGCAACATTTATTAAATTTAGCAAACAGAGAATGTTTGTCATATGATGTTAAATTTTTAATATCTCATTTATGTGAAGGCAGAGAAAATCTACCATACTTACTTTTCCATAACAATATTTGCCGCACAGTCATGTCCAAGGTTTTCTATGAAGGTCTGCACATCCTGAACAAGTCTTTCCATAAAAAACATTTGATAAAGAACAACAGGTTTTAAATAGAAAAACAATTAAATCCCCAAGGTTAAAGTTAACTAATAATTTATATTCTTCTAATTGAAAGCCTCAAAACAAAGACATAATTCTATACCCAAGTAGGCACTTAATACAAGTTATGACCAGCTGAAATAATAGCATCTTTTACCTCTGATCACGCCTAAACACAGTTCCAAATATACAAGCCTCAAGGATAAGTTCGCTGTAATTTTTAGCACTTGATAAAGATCCGTGGGACACATTTGAAGCAGACACTATCCAAGACTGACAGCAGTAACTTATCAGTGTATTGAAGACTCCAGTCTTTATAGCAGACATTTCAATTATCTTGTACATAATCTGGAATAAAATACAATGGTCATTTTATCCTTTGATTTAGTTTAAAAAAAAATCAGTGCTGCTAAAAACTGTTACTTAGTGTCAACATAATCATGAATAGTCTAACAACTGTTACATTCATTACTGTTAGAATAACTTTGCAAGATGATCAATAATCAGAGAGTGCTATTTCATCTCTTGATAATAAAAATAAATAAAACTTTACTGATAGTGATACTCAAACTCTTCAAGAGAAACAAATGCCCAAAGCAGTAGAATCAAAGGGGAAAAACACCTCACCCACACACATTCAGCTTCCTTTGTTTGCATTTTGCCAGTGGCCTTCCTTGGGCTGAGGCAGCAAAGACCAGCGTCTCTAAGTATGTACTGTGGGGCAAAAAAGGATCAAGAAAGGCAGCACAGGGCTGCAGAGAAATAATGGAATCTGACTTTCCCTCTTCCCCTGGGGATCAGGAGCTACAGTGGAATTCCACCTTTGTATATTCCTATCTCAGTGGCTGCAAATGAAAATACCTCCATAAACTAGCAAGACCTTTTGATAAGGGTTACAGTCTGAAAAATATTTCTCTACACACACACACACACACACACACACACACAAACAAAAAACAAAAAACAAAAAAAAAAACCTGAGCCAAAGTGCAATGACAAATGGCACCTGACATTTGCCTTCAAGTATCCGGGTGAAATGAGACTGATTGTGGAAAGAGCATGCCAACTCCTACTCAACCCAGCAATCAATTACATTGCCATGGAGGAATGACCGGTGTTGCTAGATTATCTCATTTTCCAAGAAATCCAGTTTTTCATACAGATTTCCCAACTCTTTTTTTTTTTTCGAGACGGAGTCTTGCTTAGTTGCCCAGTACAGTGGCGTGATCTCAGCTCACTGCAACCTCCGTCTCCTGGGTTCAAGCAATTCTCCTGCCTCAGCCTCCTGAGTAGCTGGGATTACAGGCATGCACCACCACACCTGGCTAATTTTTGTATTTTTAGTAGAGACAGGGTTTTGCCATGTTGGCCAGGCTGGTCTCGAACTCCTGACCTCAGGTGATCCGCCTGCCTCAGCCTCTCAAAGTGGTGGGATCACAGGCATGAGCCACCATGCCTGGCCAGATTTCCCAACAATTAAATGTTGCCAGGTAATCAAAATTTTAAACACTGTATGAACCAAACAAACCATTTCTGAGGCAGATGTGGCTCCAGGCTACCGTTTTGTACCTTCTCTTCTACATCTGTCAGATATTCTCATTCTTACTCTTGACATTTAAGAAGGTTCAAAAATATTTTTGACTGAAGGAATAAAGAACCACAAATCTGAGAATATAACTCTCATGTTCTTCATGTGCTGAAGCTCACACACGTGAAAAGTAAAGCAAAAAGAAAAGAAAGGTAGTTACCTCTTTTATTTTGAAATATGCCTGGCCCTTGATTTTGGCAGCAATGGTAAGAACTTTGTTATCAAAAACAAACTGAACAAAAGCTTTTAAATTAGGCCAGAATATCAGCTGAGTGTTGCTTAAAGAAGATATAATTTTCCAAGCCATGTCAAAAGACTCCATGCAGAGTGATTCAGAGGAGGTCAGAAGCTGGTAGGAAAAAAAAAATACATACTTATTTTAGAAACTTTGATCGCCACTCCTATAGTTCCTCTTCAACCCATGTTTCACTCTATCTTACCTTGGGAACCAACACTTTCAAGCAATGGAACACTGGTAAAACTTGATCAGAAGAAAGAACTGTGAGGGCTTCTAGTGCAGACTGCAAAGTCCTGATTGGCATCTGAACGGCAGGCAGAAATGGTTCCAGAATTTCACTCCCTGTGCTTGGTATAAGGGTGTGATATTTTTTCAACAGGAAAGAGAGGCACACCCATTGATCATGAATATATTGTGCAACTATTTTTCCCCATCCTTGGGAAGATGACGATTCTTCTAAAACACTGAAATAAAAAATAAAGTTACTAGGCCATACTTCCCCAACTTGCCTCCACGTCTTTTGCACGTAGCACACTATCCTTCTAAAGCAGGGGTATACAGATATAAATGGTCATTATCAAACAGCCTACCTACCGATAACTAAGGAAACCACATAAACCTTAATTCTCTAACTCCTCTGAAAGTAGGCACTTTTGCTCATGTTAAATGATTCAGAGAAAACTAGATGCAGAAAAGTCAGCAAGTCTCCAGCAACAGAAATGAGTAACTCCAGTAACAGAGTTACACTACACTTTCATCCTGAATGGGGCTTCAGCTCCAAAATTCTGTAACTATATAAGCAATGTTGGGCAGTCATGAACTCCCGATGACAACAGAAATGGATTTTTAGGCCTTAACTTTCCCTGTACCTGGTACACTGCGAGGGATGAGCATAACTGCTCTGCTCCTCTGCGTGGGGCTTCTGCAGCGTCTGATTGAGCTGAAGAGAGGAAAGGAAGCTTTCCAGGGGCCCAGCATGGAGAGAGTCCAGCTGCAGCTCAGGCTTCTGGTCTATGGCCTCACACACCATGGCCAAGGCAGCCATGCTCACTACTCTCTGAATCTGATTTCCAAGTGTTGGCTCCTGAAAAGGAAATGTGACAATGTTTTATTTAATATGCGCAAGTCTTAATCAGTAAGGACCTCAGTTGCCAGTCCATGGAAAGCTCAGGCTCTCCTTTTTCCTCTTCCTGCCTGCTCCTGAATATCAGGAGAAATAAAAGGAAATCCAACACACATCATTCACTTCCACTACTTCTCTACAGATTGGGAGTGAACAATTTTAAAGTAGCAATAAGAACTCAGCAATTAAGACAACAATGAGATCTTTTCATTTGGTAAACAGGTAACTGGAACTAGTAGATGACAGATTTGCTATGTACAGAACCCAAAGCTGTGTGTAAGTCCTTCTCGACCTTTCTCCTGGTCGCATACACATCTGCGTGCAGCATTCCTATGGGTGAGCCTTATTTTAATTGTCTGTTGAAACAAGTTAAAAAAAATATAAAAGACTCCAGGTTACAAATAATTCCTTCAATCAGCAGCACACTACTTTTGGAGAAGTCACACAGCCCAGCAGTTAAGAGCTGGACTCAGGAACCACAAAGCCCAGGTCTGAATCCTAGCTCTGTGCTACTACCAGTATGAGTGTAGACATACTGCACCTTAGTTTTCTCATCTGTAAAATGGGAACAGTGAAAGAATCTACTTCATGGGGTTACTGTGAAGATTAAGCAAATGGGTTACTGCATGTAAAACACTCGGAACTCTACATGTAGGAAAGGAGGGTAGCCAAGACCACCTGGTCTATACTTAAAGAGAAAAATCAACAATCTCTCACCAAGCTAGGAGTGCAGGCAAGAAGTCAGACACAGAAAACAACAGCACTGAGAAACTACAGCAGTTCTCTCAAATACTGCCAACCAGTAATGTCTGCATCAGAAAGGAAATTTCTATTTATTCCATACCCCTCCCTCACTCTCCAAAAATAAATCAACCATCTCTACAAAAAAATTTTACATATCAACACTGCCAACATATGAAATAGAATTTAGCGTTACCTTTGGGCCAACTACGGTTCCCACTAACCTTAATGTAATTCAGTGAATTACTAAAGGAAGCCGATTTTTAAGAATAAGAGTTACTGTGGCATGGTTCATGGTTTGGCTGTATATTTAGAACTCACAATGTTCTTTCATAACACTAACAGACTAATAGGTACCAGACAGGATGCCGAAATATTAATCATCTTCCTTATCATTTCCTCCTAGAATAAAATTAAATTGTTAAAGCAATCGAGTATCTTCTTTGTTTTTCTTAGTAGCCTGGACTAGTTAGACTGATTGAGTTCAACTTATTAAACACTTACCACATGTTAAGTGAAAATGGCTTTTATTGAGGCCTTTCTATCTGCCAGGTACAGTTCTAAAGATTTAACATGTATGAACCTTCTTTAATTCCCACATCAGCTCTATAATCCCCATGTTGCAGGTGCAGTAAATGAGACACAGAGGGGTTAAATAATGTAGGTCACACAGTTAGCAAAAATAAAGCCAGAATTCAAACCCAGCAACTCTAACTCCAAAGCCTGTGCTCTTCATTGCTAAGCCTTATTGTGCTATGTTCAAGAAATGCCTTGACCAGGCGTGGCGGCTCATGCCTGTAATCCCAGCACTTTGGGAGGCCAAGGCGGGTGGATCACCTAGGTCAGGAGTTTGAGACCACCCTAGCCAACATGGTGAAACTCCATCTCTACTAAAAATAAAAAAATCAGCCAGGCGTGGTGGCAGGCACCTATAATCACAGCTTCGGGAGGCTGAGGCAGGAGAATTGCTTGAACCCAGGGGGGCGAGGTTGCAGCGAGCCAATGGCACCACTGCACTCCAGTCTTGGCAAAAGAGCGAAACTCCGTCTCCAAAACAAAACAAAACAAAACAAAATGCCTTCAGACCAGGCACGGTGACTCACACCTACAATCCCAGAACTTCAGGAGGCTGAGGCAGGCAGATCGCTTGAGGTCAGAAGTTTGAGACCACCCTGGCCAACATGGCAAAACCCCATCTCTATTAAAAATACAAAAATTAGCCCGGCATGGTGGCATACACCTATAGGCCCAGCTACTCGAGAGGTTGAGATAGAACTGCTTGAACCCAGGAGGTTGAGACTGCAGTGAGCCAAGATCACACCACTGCACTCGGTCTGGGTGACAGAGAGAGACTCTGTCTCAAAAAAAAAAAAAAAAAAAAAAAAGGAAAAGATATATATGCATACATTACTCCAAAAACAAGAAAGATGGAAATACACACTATAAATGAGGCATAAAGAGCAATAGGAAGATGAAGGAGAGTGAGATACTAATCGATGAAGACCGCTAAGAGAAAAGAGATTCCAGCTGGTCCATAAAAGGGGGGACCAGATGCTGACAAGTGTATGCTGGAGGAGAGGGCACTCATTCTCCACGGAGAGACCAGACTGAATGACAGCCTCCAGGAGGAAGACAGGACACATGCTTGTGATCTGTAAAACTCTAAGTAGCCTAGAGTGGCTGCAAAGTCATGGCACTCTGGGAAGGAGGGGGAAAGGCAGTGGACAGTGGACAGCTGGGCTGAAAAATGAGGTAGGAAACCAAGCATGGAGGGCAATAATGTCAGACTATAAAATGTCCTTTACTGGACACATTTGGGCAAAAGACCTAGTACAGGTGAAATGTCTGTATCTAAATGATTTTAAGATCGATGCCGCTTATATGTTTAGTATTATATTAACAGCATCATCTGCAATCCCAGTACTTTGGGAGGCCGAGGTGGGTGGATCACGAGGTCAGAAGTTCGAGACCAGCCTGGTTAACATGGTAAAACCCATCTCTACTAAAAAATACAAAAATTAGTCAGCCATGGTGGCACGCACCTGTAATCCCAGCTACTCAGGAGGCTGAGGCAGGAGAATCACTTGAACCCAGGAGGTGGAGGTTGCAGTGAGCCAAGATGGTGCCATTGCACCCCAGCCTGGGTGACAGAGCAAGACTCCGTCTCAAAAAAAAAAAAAAAAAAAGTATCAATCTTAACCACATCTTATCACCAGAGGGTACTATTTTAAAACTGAATTTTAGTTAATGCTTTGTATGGTATCAAAACAGTGTATAAGAACTGAGTATGTATTCCCTGTATGCCTTATTCAAGATAACTGCAAACCTGGAATCAAAGAGGCTTACCTGTCCACTGTCCGTCTCCTGAAGATGCTGAATGGACGCATTTTTCAAAAGAGAAATAACTCTCCAAATAGGGTTACCCCTTTTCCACCCAACCTTCAAATGCAGATTTATAAGCTCAGTTAACACCATCAGGTATAAATGGCAACGGTCCAGATCTGAAACCTAAGACAAGGATTAAAACACTTACGGGTACAAGCAAGATTCACGATTTTCACAAAACCACAAGCCTTCAGGCAGGAAAAGTTTACTTAAAAGACCACCACAACACACTGATGAGAAAATAAGTTCTTTTCTCCAAGCAGCCTTCCATAACCTCCCATGCAGAGCTAAGGACTTCCTTCTCTGTGCTTACACAGTGACTGTGCATTCAGCACAATTACGGTGCATTTCACAATTGAGTCATCTGTCTCCCCACCTATGAGGGAGACCTTAGATAGCAGAAACTACCATCTACCAATTCTTACGTCCCAGGGCTAGTACATCATAAATAATAATGATAACGGTTATAGCAATGACTACTTCCATTGTTTACAAAAATCACTTCTCACAAAAAAGATCACTGTCCCACTTTCGTAAGACAACTAAGTTTCAGGGAAGTTAAACAACTTGCCCAATAGCTCAGAGCCAGTAAGAGGGACAGCATTAAATGCAAATTTTTTGACTCATAAACCCAGAAAAAAATGGGTTCAGCTCTACTATGCACTAGCCTTGTGACATAGGACAAGTCATTTAACTTTTCATTACTAAGCCTTATTGTGTTAAGGTCTCATAATCCAGGTGGGGAGATGGATGACTCAATTGTGAAATGTGCCATAATTGTGCTGAATGCACAGTCATTGCCTAACCTTGTCCTTGTCCATAATATAGAGATAGTAATATTTATCCATCACAGAGTTTCTGAAGGTATCAATGGGAGAAACTATTACTATATGAATATATTATTACTATACCAGAAGAGGCCTCCTGTGGCACATAGAAAGCACACAGGAAGTAATTTGATCAGTTTTTACTGAGCAACCACTGGATGCCTAGCACTTTGCCAGGTGCTAGGATACAGTGCAGGCAGAAGGTAACGATGACAAGACTGAACAAAAGGGCAAGAGTGAGGGATGAAGCTACCAGGGAGGGTTCCTAAGTTTTTGGCTTAAGAAACTGGTGGGATGGTGGGACATTCACTGCGACAGGGACCTGGAGAACCTCCTGTAGGAATGATGATGAGGGGGTCAGTTTTGAACAGTGTGAGAAATTCGACTGACACCATCAGAGAGCAAGCGACTGAGGGTGTTAAGCTCAGAAGGGTGGTCTGAGGTGGAGACAGAGATTTGAGGGTCCCTGGCAGAACTGAAGCTGGGGATGTAGATGAGATCATCAAGTGACAGGGGAGAGAAAGAGAAAAGAAGGGGACACAGACAAGCTTTAAAGAGCTCTGGCTTCAAAGGTTAGGAAGCAGAGAATGGACATTCAAAGAAATGGAAATAATGGCCAGAAGGATGCAGGGGCTGGGGTAAGGAGAAGCATGAGAGAACGACATCATAGAAGTTAAGCAGCGTTTCAAGTGGGAGGTGGTCAGCAGTGTCCACTGGAACAAAAGAATCAAGAAAAATACAGTTTGGAAAGTATCCATTAAGTTTATGACAAAGAGTCGCTGACAACTTTAGCGAGAGTCATTTCTGTGTTGTAACAAAGATAAAACCAAATTAGAATTAAATTGAGTCTGCTTAAAGAGAAGGACATAGGGTGCTAGAAGGGAACATGAAATTGAGAGAGGGTTCTTTTAAAATGAGGGACCCTTGGCTGGGCGCCGTGGCTCACGCCTGTAATCCCAGCACTTTGGGAGGTCAAGGCAGGCAGATCACCTGAGGTCAGGGGTTCAAGACCAGCCTGACCAACATAGTGAAACTCCATCTCTACTAAAAATACAAAAATCAGCCAGGCATGTTGGTGTACACCCATGATCCCAGCTACTCGGGAGGCTGAGGCAGGAGATCGCTTGAACCCGGGAGGTGGAGGCTGCACTGAGCCGAGATCGGGCCACTGTACCACAGCCTGGGCAACAGAGCAAGACTCCATCTCAGAAAAATAAAAAATAAATAAATAAATAAAATGAGGGACCCTCAAACCTGTTAAAATGCTCATGAAAAGAATTCAGGGGAAAAGCAGTCATTGAAAACACAAGAAAGAAAGAAGATAATCAATAGTGTAAAATGCTTAAGAAAATAGAAACGGATGAAATCCCAATTTTCTTACTCTCTTGTAACAAAGGGAAAACAGGGAGGATGGATTCAGGTGTGGGTGAGCATATAGCCTAAGTCCATACATCTGGCAACTGGAAATTGAGAGCATTCCAGCCGGACAGCCACTATTTCCTCTGTGAACTCAGAGAGGCAGTGGCGTAGCAGCTGCAGTGCAAAGACTGAAGGTCATCTGTCTTTCCAACTCAATGGCCTCACATTGGTAGGTTGAAATCGGCCATGGAAATTGGTAAATACTACAGAGGCAGGCTCTTTTTTCCCCTAGAGTCAGTCATTAAACACTGACCAGCACACTGCTGACAGGGGTAACTGTGGGAAGAGAATGCTATTAAACTCTAAGCTACTAAACAAACGTGCTTAATTGGAAATTCTAATTAATTTATTAAAGAATGGCTTTTTCAAAACAATTTAAAACTATCATATATGGAATAACTTTTTAAAATCTTTGCATCTAAAAGATAAAATAACATCAAGCTTTCCCTTTAAGCTATATTTAGCTTCAAAATCCAAACAAACAAAAACATGTTATATAACGGGGCATCATATAAGCATAAGGGAGGGTCATTAAACTTCTTTTATATATGTTTGGAAATTTCCCATATAAAAAGGTAAAAATAATACTGAAGATAAAAAGTGGTATTGGAGCAAAACTTAAATTTTAAAGTTACTTAGATATTTAAATGACTTCTTGGTTAAATACATACACCGACTATGTACCCACAAAAATTAAAAATAAATAAATGACTTCTTAAAAATTTAGGTGTACTAGAATTCATATTAATGATTGCTTGACAAACTTTAAGGAAGATAGAGATAAATATTCCCCACTCCAAAGAGATTTTCATAATAGTTTCCTTGCCTTTCTATAATAAAATCTCAAGTCTTTCAGTCGAATACTTGTATTTTTATATTTTCATACCTGCGTAAGCTGTCAAACAAATGTATTAATATTTAATTGGGTATTTAAAAGCATTCAAATTATTTCAACATTTGTCCCCAGATATTTTAAACAAACAAACAAAAAATTAACAGACATATCAGAACTGGTATTTTCAAGGTATTCTTTAAGGGGAAAAGCTTGTTTAGATGTCCTAAAAGAACAATTATGTACAGTCTAGAGAGAGAGAGGACAGCTACAGTCACAGAGCATCCTTAACACACGCACCCCCACTCAGGGTCTGGTCTCAAACCTGCCACATCAGAATCTCGGGATATGGACCCCAAAATGCACTGAATGTGTGTGGTACTTCAAATATGTTACATCATTTGAAACTCTCCAAACCCTTGGATGTAAACGGGGTGAGGCTCAGAAGATCTATGTAACTTGCCCAAGGTCATAGCTAACAATACAGACAGAATTGGAACTAGAAGACTCCAAAGTCTAAGTTTTTTTCTGCTGCTCCCTAAGACCGTTTCTTGAGAAAATTAATTTTTCTTTTCAATTTAATACAGTATCAGTGATCACTGAAATATTGGTGAAAAGAATGAAAGAAATGAAAGTTACTCCAATGAATACTTACACTATTTAGCTCATTCATAGTAAGTCGTCTGAGAATAAATTCAGAAATGCTCTCTGTAGTAGACATGACAAAGTTCTGAAGAACAGTAAACACCTCATCTGTATGGGGGAAAAATGCATGCAACTAAAATGATAGCAGTTCTTTAGTACAAAACACACCAAATATTCTAATAAATGTACAACTGGGCTAAGCAAGTGAATCACTTGCCAAAAATAAACTGCAATAATATAATCATTATTCGCCCCATGGGGAAAGCTATACTTAACCTTAAGTCACTTAAGAGTCCCAGTTGTAGGTAGAATGGATCAGGGACACTCTTCCCTCCACCACTGAACACAGCTATAAACCCTGGACAGAATGCACGAAGCAGCTATTTGAAAACTCGACAAGGAAAAAATAGCAGGTGGATTCAGAGAGAAGTAACACTGAACAGTGGTGAGTTTACTAATGTTTCTCCCTCTGGTCCTCCTCCCAGTTGTAACCAGATGCAGAAGCAGTCAACAAGGTGGGCAGCAGAATGGGCGCCAGCTTTCTGGTCAGGGAATGACCAAGGAACCTTCAAACAAACTCCTAGAATTAATAAGTCCTTCAGCAAGGTCACAGGATACAAGGTCAACAAACCGAAATCAATCATATTTCTATACATTAGTAACATATAGTTAAAAATTGAAAATTTTAAAACTATCAATTACAACAGCTTCCCCTCAAAAGAAACAGTTATAAATCTTACAAAACCTGTGTAAGATCTATATGCTGAAAACTATAAAACTCTGATAAAAAAAAATCGAAGACAACCTAAGTAAATGTAGAGATGGGCCAGGCGCGGTGGCTCATACCTGTAATCCCAGCACTCTGGGAGGCTGAGGTGGGCAGATCACCTGAGGTCAGGGGTTTGAGACCAACCTGGACAACATGGCGAAACCTCATTTCTACTAAAAATACAAAAATTAGCCAGGCATGGTGGTGAGCGCCTGCAGTCCCAGTTACTTGGGGGGCTGAGGCAGCAGGATTGCTTGAATATGGGAGGTGGAGGCTGCAGTGAGCTGAGACTGCACCACTGTACTCCAGCCTGGGCGACAAACTGAGACCCTGTCTCTAAATAAATAAATGTACGGAAATACCATATTCATGCACTAAAAGTTACAGCATAAGAAAGCAATTCCCCACAAACTGATCTATGTATTTAATGTAATTCCAGTCAAGATCCCAGCAGAACTTTTTTTTTGTAGGTACATATAAGTTGATGATATAATTTATATGGAAAGGTAAAGGAACTAGAATAGCTAAAAATATTTTGGGACAAAAAAGAATTTGAAAGAACCACACTACCTATTTTAAGACTTACTATAAATCTACAGTAACCAAAACCTTGTGGTATTGGCAAAGGAATAAACACTTAGATCAAAAGAACAGAATAGAGTCCAGAATTACACCAATACCAATACAGCCAAATTAATTATTTGTAAACAATTTTTTGAGATAGAATTCACAGAGCACTCAATTCCCCTATTAAAGGTATCTAATTCAATGGTTTCTCGTACAGTCACAGATATGTGCAACCATCACCACAGTCAACATTAGAACATTTCATCACCACAAAGAGAAATCTCAAACCCTTTAAATCATCAGGCCCTTAACTCCTGTTTTTTCCCAGCCCTAAGCGACCCCAGTCTACTTTCTGTCTCTATAGATTTGCCTATTCCGGACACTTCATTTAAATAAGATCATATAATATGTGATCTTTAGTGATCACCTTATGATAACGTTTTCAAGGTTTATTCATGTTGTAGTATGTATTACTACTTCATTCCTTTTTATGGCTGAATATGTATAAACCACATATTATCCATTCATCTACCCATCTACTTTGGATTGTTTCCATCACGGCCAATTCATTTTTGACAAAAGTACAAAACAATTCAACAGAGAAAGGATACTCAGGCTCTCCAACAAATGGTGCTGGTGCAACTACACACCTAAAGGCAAAAAAACTAACCTTGACCTAAACCTTACACCTTAAAAATTAATCCCTAAATATATCATAAATCTAAAAGTAAAATAATAAACTAACGAGAAATCCTGTATGACCTGGGGCTAAGGCAGAGTTCTCACTCATAATACCTACTGCATGATCCATAAAACAAAACAAAAATAAACTGGATTTCATCAGAATAAAAACTTGGGTCTGCAAAAGACACTATTAAGAAACTGAAAAGATAAGCTGCAGACACGAAGAAAATATGTGCAAACCACGTATCTGACAAAGGACTAACTAGGCAGAAGATTTAATAGACACCTCACAAAATGCTGTATTATCATTCTGAGTGTTCATTAAGAGATTACATGTATTAAAAATTAATTTTAAATTTTCATGTTACCCAGGGGCTATATGGCCTCTGGAGTATCTCATGAGTCACTTGCCAGGTCAAGAAGCCACCAGCAAATGATTGGGAAAGTAAAAGCCTTTATTAAAAAATTCAAAACTATAACCAATGAATATGGGAAAAACAGAATACTCTTATTTTCCATATTCCATACTACTCTTTCTGCCTTTTCGTTCTCCTATATATACAGTCAACTCTTTAAATATCAAACTCACATTAATAGCATAAAATAGTTTTATTTTCCTTGTATACAACCAAACTCATTCAATTAAAATAAATTTGAGATTTCAAGGGAAAGCTTAGGCCTTGGAGAAGAGAGAACAAAATGATATGAAGAAAAGTAGCTGCCTGCAAGGCAACCAATATTATCATCCCTACCCCAGGGGTTCCCCTTAATTACCACAATACAAAAGAGCCTCTGTCTCACCCGCAAGGCACATCCCTTGGTCACTGCCACATCTCTGAATTTAATACCCTGTCACAATATACAAATTGCGGGCAAAAGTTCAAGCCAGAATAAAAATTATGGTTTGGGGCCAGGCCCAGTGACTCATGCCTATACTCCTCATGCCTGTAATCCTAGCACTTTGAGAGGCCGAGGCAGGCAGATCACCTGAGGTTGGGAGTTCGAGACCAGCCTGACCAACATGGAGAAACTAAAAATACAAAATTAGCCGGACATGGTGGCGCATGCCTGTAATCCCAGCTACTCGGGAGGCTGAGGCAGGAGAATCACTTGAACCTGGGAGGCAAATGTTGCAGTGAGCCGAGATCGTACCATTGCACTCCAGCCTGGGCAACAAGAGCGAAACTCCATCTCAAAAAAAAAAAAAAAAATTATGGTTTGGTTTCCTTCCCTATGCCTCATATAATTTGTAGTAGTAAACTGAATCCCAAAAGAAGTGGTACCAGAATTGGTCAAAAAGCGATCACAGTCAAAATCATGATGAAGTAGCACTTTATATCCATTAGGATGGCTATTATTTTTTAAAGCCCATTAATGAGTGTTGGAGGATGTGGAAAAACTGGAACCCTTGTGCACTACTGGTGCAAACGTAAAATGGTTCAGCCACTGTGGAAAAGTGTATGGCAGTTCCTCAAAAAATGAAACAGAATTACCATATGATACAGAAATCCCACTCCCAAAAGAATTGAAAGCAGGGACTCAGACAGACATTTGTACACCCATGTTCACAGCAGCATTATTCACAAAAGAGAAGGTGAAAAAAAATCCCATTGTTCATCAACAGAAGAATGGATAACTAAATATAATCTAGCCAAAAAACAGAATACTATTCCGCTTTTTAAAGGAATCAAAGTATGATACATGCTACAATATGGATGAACCTAGAAGAAACGATGTTCAGTGAAATAAGTCAGACACAAAAGGACAAATGCTGTATGATTCCACTTCTAGGACATACCCAGAGGAGTCAACCTCATAGAGACAGAAAGTAGAATGGTGACTGCCAGGGCCTGGGGAAAGAGGAAAATGGGGAATTAGTGTTTGACGAGTACAGAGTTCCAGTTCAGGAAGAGGAAAATTGGAGATGGATGATAGTGATGGCTGCACAACAGTGTGGATGTACTCTATGTCACAGAACTGTATACACTCACATATAGTGAAAATGTAAACTTTATGTATAAAACTATCTATGTGTAAAACTATGTATAAAAAGCTATGTCAGGAAGAAAAGTTCCAATAGACCAGAGATTACTCCCACAAAAAAAGCGAGACTCAGCAAAGAAGACCAGCCCACCACAGTGACCAATTCAGCCATCAGTGAGGACAGAAGCAGTAATAATTACTGAAGGCTCATATAATCCAGTGTAATGAAAGGGAAGCTGTATTGTAACTAAAAGTATGTTTCCTCAAATTTAAAAATAAACATTATACGGTTATTGCAGATTAAACATATAATCATGGAAACATCATTTTACAAAAACTGTATCTGCAGAACGGCAATCCCTGAATCTCATCTGATTAGGCACAGTAAAGTGGTATTGCACATCACAGGCTGGAGGAAAACACAGCCGTCTGGATGCCGTCACTGTGGATTCACGATCGAAACTTCAGGGGCGCGCTCAGCAAGCCCAGCAATCCTACAGTACTGCCTTAGAGCACTCACAAAGCCTCCTTCCCAGACAGATGCTTATACCCTGTCCTCACATTGCCAACACTTCCACCCCCACCCTCACTCTATCTCCTCTTTCCTTAAAAAACCAGAATAAATTAGAAAAGAACTTCTACGACCTCCTATATCCACCCACCTGCACTTATCTCTATCAGTGCTCCTTCTGGAACCTTCTAGAACCACTTGTGTCCTGGATTCCATACACTCTCACCTATGCTTGGATGCCAGTCAGCAAATACCACCTCTTTATGTCTTCAAAACCTCCCACAGTGAAATCATTTCCAACAGCACATACACATGGTTATATTCACCTCTTAAGGAAACAAAAAAACCTTCTTGTTCCTCACCACCAACGGCCCCATTCCTCTGCCCCTCCACACAAAAAACTCGCTATTTTACTCACTATTTTCATTTCTCTCCCTGAGTGGCCCCCACCACTGCCCCAGATTGCTTCCGTCGAGGTTGCCACTGATTTCCACGTTGCTAACTTGGACGGTCAATTCCCAGTCCTTCCGTCAGGGCATCAGCAGCCTCTGGTGTGGGATACTGCCCTCCTTCAGGAAACACATTCTTCACTGGCTTCCTGGTTTTCCTCCTCTCTGGCTATGAATTCCCCTAGGTATCCTCTGCTGTTCCTCTTCACTTCCCTAACCTCTAGCATTGGTGTCCCCAAGGTACTTGGACCCCTTCTCCATCTACACTTGCTACCCTAACACTCTCATCCAGTCTCACGACTTTAAATACCACCTGTATGTTAATGACCCCCAAGTTTCTATCTCTAACTCATAAATTCGATAAGAGGGAAGATCTTAGGTTAAGTCTTCTTATTACAAAGAGTAATAATAATAGGAGTAGGAGGAAACTTTGGGAGGTGAAAGATACGTCTATGGCCTTGATGGTGGTGACGGTTTCACAGGTGTATACCTATCCCCAAATTCATCAAGTTGCATACATTAAATATGTAAAGCCTTTTAACATGTCAATTATACCTCAATAAAGTAGTTAAAAAAATAATATCTTGTTGAGAAATATCTATATATGTGCTAAAAATCCTTTTCTAAAATGCATGGATGTAATAAAAGTCAAAACAGGAAGACAAAGAGTAACAGGAGGGCACTAAACAGGTAAATTCGTTCTCAGGTTGCACGTGAGAACACAGGTGTTTAATTACTTTGCATCCTAACTTATATATAACTTACATATCACACATTATTTTGTCTGTATCCAAAATTACGGCAATTTTTCAAGGGCACGTGTGAGCCAGTTCTACACTGAAAGCACTGAGCATAGGAGTAAATAATCAGGACAGCTCCAATGAATTCAAATGTATGCCCTTAAGGAGTTGAAAGTCTTCTAAAAATTTACTGTATTTTCATAGCATTTGGTTCTGCTACTATCATTATAAAAAAACAGGATATTTCATAAGCATATATTCAAATATAATCGTATCAATTTTATTCTCAGGTTTAACCTAATACTAATGCTCCTCTAGAATTTTTAAATACAAAATTTCTAAAACTGCAAATGACACTGGTCAGGAAGGACTGGGAGGTTCACCTGTCGCTACTCTCATCTCTGATGTCTACGGGTTTTCAACTGCTGTTTTACATACCTTAGTTTAAGGAGAGAAGAAGGAGCTCAATGCTTCTACCTATTATCACTAACTTTCTCTGTGAAGTATTTTCTACTTAAAAGGTACTCAAAGATGAACATATTTAAAGACAAGTAATTATAAAATCACTGCCACTCTCATGCTTTAGCAGAGTGGCAATCAGAAATGGATCCTGCTTAAACATATACAAAATAGTGACCATTTAAAATGGTCTGGAAATCAATAAGCACACATAAATTTTTCTAAAAAGCAAATGAAATTACATTATAGTAACCAACGCATGTAAACCACTAGAATGTCAACTCACGAGAACAGATAGTTGCTCCTTCAACACTGTATCCCCAGCGCCACTGCGAGATTCTCAATACATTATTTACTGAGTTAAGTCTTCTATTTTAAAAAGTCAGAAATTTCTTCTCACTCTAAATACCAATGCTGCATCAAGCAAGACACCAAGAGAAACAACTTATCCTCACCATCCTGGGCACTGGAACCTTTCAACCTGCATGTGTTCAACAGCTTCAACAGCAACTGGAGGCATCTGTCAGTCTTCAGCAAGGGCATGTAGGCATTGGTACCAAACTTCATAAGCACATCCAGAAGAGGATCTAAGAATATCCGTAATACATTCTCTGTTCTCTGCTTTCCACTAGACATTAAAAGACATGCCAAAATCAACCATTTCAAAAGCATAAGCAAATTGTTTCCCGCCTATAATTGGGTGAAAACTGGTTAGCTAACGGATCCAATTAGACAAAGTTACTCTCATGAAAGACTCAGACAACCAGCAGCTATGAGGACTCATCTTCTGGTCCGTGCTTTCCCCACTGTAGCGACTCACTAAAGAAGGCACAGGGAAGAACTACCATCCTCAATGCCAGGCACCAGCAGGAAGGAAATCCTATACCCAATTTATGTGTAAATTAAATTGATGAGACCCTGCTTCCATAATACAAAGATATAAAACCAAAACAAACATAAGTTAGTCAAGGAAATAGAACATGTTTTTAAAAATCCAAAACAAACAAAAACAACTAAGGATTCATTAAAAACTGTTATAACTGACTTTTTTTTTTTTTTTTTTTTTTTCAGATGGGGTCTCACTCTGTCGCCCAGGCTGGAGTGCTACGGTGTGATCACAGCTCGCTGTGGCCTCAACCTCCCAGGCTCAAGCAATCTTCCCACATCAGCCTTCTAAGAGGCTGAGACCACAGGTGTGAGCCACCATGCCCGGCTAATTTTTTAATTTTTGCAGAGACAGGGTCTCACTTATTTTCCCAGGCTAGATAACCAACTTCAGTACAAAATCTTTGTCTAGAAAAGAGATTTGGTGTAAACCAAATTTACTGTATACCATGCAAATATCCTACCGGATTTACCTAAGGATGCTGCTTATTGCAAAACTATAATCTAGTGAAAACTGAGCTGCTTCCATTCTCACAAAATATAAATAAGACTGTTGTAAGATTGTTTTATCTTTATTACTATTTTTTTAGATCATGTATTGTACAAAGGAGTCAAATCCAGTAAATCTCTTTACCTAAACTTACACTGGAATCTTGTAATCCACTTCTAATATTCTGATATAAAACCAGTGATTATTGTATATAGTTTTTTAATCTTCTCTAATTTAACATTAAATTTTTTTCAGACAGAGTCTCACTCTGTGGCCCAGGCTGGAGTGCCATGGCACAATCTTGGCTCACTGCAACCTCCACCGCCCGGTTCAAGTGAGCTTCCCATCTTGTCCTCTCTAGTAGCTGGGACTACAGGCATGTGCCAACACGCCCGGCTGATTTTTGTATTTTTAGTAGAGACAGGGTTTCACCATGTTGGCCAGTCTGGCCTCAAACTCCTGATGTCAGGTGACCTGCCCGCCTTGGCCTCTCAAAGTGCTGGGATTACAGACGTGAGCCACCGTGCCCAGCCATCTAATTAACATTAAATTGTTAAGTTTAACATTTAATTTACCAATTTAAAAGCACTAATATGCCCTTATTCCTATTTGTTATTAACTTGAAACATTTCTTTGGTATACTGTGAATGTTCTAGTACCCTCCCTTAATACCTTGTGATCAACTCACTTAAATCATTCAAAAATCTGCATACACATCATAATTCTGATCAGGATTTTTTAAAAATAGGTTTTCTTTTCAATTATAGAACAATTACCTATATTGAGTCTTCATTCCTTCCACATCCACAGCCAGCAAGACCATCAAAGAAACAAGCTTGGCTTCAAACCAATCAGGCATAAAGCAGTTTTCTCCTGCTTAAATAACAATAGTTAAGGTTTGCAAAACATTAACAAAATCCTTCAAGGAAGATGCTTCAAAAAAAAAAAAAAACCCCACTAAATGATTATGCCTTATTAAATTATGAGAGAAATACAACTGAGATGAAATACAGTAGAACACCCTAGAGCATGGCTCATTATTATACGTATCTATTTCACATGAACAAAAAACTAATTTGTGTACCTGTTACATGCCATGCAATTACCTGGGTGCTGCAGACACAGTGGTTCCTGTGCTCATGGAATTCAGTGTATAGGAGAAAAGCATTAATCAAAGAATAAATACATAGAAAATTGCAATTATAGTGAAGGCTATAAAGGAGAAGTAAATGGTGCTAGTGGAGTCTACACTGAGAAGATGTGCCCTTATCTGGAGAGTAAGAGGAAGTTTTCCTGAAGAAATGACAATTGGGCTGAGTGTGACAACTCAAGAGGAAAGATGAAGGGACATAAGAACTTTCTAGACAGAAGGAAGAGCACATCAAAGGTCTTCTGGCAGGAGGAGGCATGCCATATTCAGAAAACAGAAGTATGCTCAGGTGTGCACTACGTGACAGGGAGTAGCAAAAACTGAAGGGGCATAAACAGGCAGAGAACAGAGACCAGGAAACCTTGCAGGCCATGCAGAGGACCTTTGTCTCTGCCCTAAAGGTCTCTGACCTTTGTCTCTAGGTACCATGTGGAAAAGATATTGCAGAGGAAGCAACGGTAGATGCAAGGTAACTCGGTAAGAGGCAACTCTAGTATTTCAGCTGAAATGAGTCTTCCCTAAAATGTGACCAGCAATGAGATTAAATGAAGACACAAAGGCCATGGCCTCTCAGGCCTCTATCTGACTCCCCAGTGGATGTCCACTTTAATAGGGACTAACATATTTACTATATATAAATATGAAGTAACATATTTACTTCAAATAATCTTCCAATGTTAACAGCATAGGACATTTACTAGACACGGACAGACCAAAAAAGACTAAAAACACAAAAGACAAATGTTCCAAGAAGCATAAACTCATGCATTTTGGAAGGATAATTATCTGATCATTTAAGACCCAGTCCCTGGTCAGCTTAGAGAAACCAGGAGATGAAAATGACTTTGTGTGAGACACAGCTAGGAAATTTAAGACATGTTAAATTCGAAGATGCAATTTTCCTAAATTATCACCAATGACTTTAATGAAAAGGAAGCATTAGGAATGTAAAAAGAATCCTAATTAATGAATCTGTTAAGAGTGCTTCTCTAATGTCTTACGTATTTCCTCAAAGAAAGGATTTTTGTAAAATTGATGTTGCAAAGTATCTGCTGAAAAAGAAACTAACAAAACTATCCTTCTAAACACAGCTTTTGTTTAAAATTGTTTTTCATAATCAGTTCATACTAAACGTAGTGCTTTAAAAACGAAAAAGATAAACACATATTTCCAATGCACATATTTCCACTACAGAGGCTCCAAAGCCATATCTGCAGTATCTAGTTCACAGGGACCCAGTAACTGTAGAATAAATAAATTACTTTTGTCCACTTCTTAACTCTGGCAACTTATTAGCTTCCTTAAACATAAAGTAATTTAAAACCTCAAGTCTCAGAAGAGATAAAGTATTAATACAAGTTAGAAGACAGTATCTTTCTGTTTTTTTTCATATTATTTTACTGAAATACAAGTTTGGCATCAATAAATCATCACATATTTCATAAAGCCTAACTCTGGGTCTGAAAAACTAGTTAAAAGTTCTTTAAAATATTTTGGTTATATCAATCCATAAAAATGATTGCAGACTTACTTTCCCAAGCAGATGACTTAACATACTCTTGAATAAGGCTCTTCACATAAGCATTTAAAGATGTCTTGTGAAGTCCAATGGAGCTACACATTGGGGATGGCTTAAAATAGCTTTCATTAACACGTAGCCAGTCACATAGCTGGAAGAGAAAACAGTTATTACTTTGTTTTAAAAACCTAACCGAACAAAGGGTTTCTAATCTCCTTAAACCAATTTTCTTTATTTCACAATAAACTGAATTTAAATAATTGAATACAAGTAATGAACCATTTACTAGCATACTTGAGTTCCACAGACAGTAAAAACAAAAAAACTGTGTGTGTATATGTATGTATGTGTATCTGTATGTGTGTTATATATGTGATATATACATATATGTACTATGTGTGATATATGTGTGATACATACATGTGGTATATATATACATATATATGTGACATATATACACACACATATATATGTGTGTGTATGTGTTTTCTAATCTCCTTCAAAGAATGTATAAACTTCATTAACAGGCAAGAAATTCTAACATACCTTATATAAAATGTACATTTGAATGAGGTAAAGATCTCTATAAAAAATAATGCATTACATAAAACAAATTACAACCTTCAACTAAAACTTCTTCCAGCTTCACATGCTAAAACAAGAAGTTTTATCGTTGAGAGAAGGTAGAATTTGAAAATTAAGTTATAATCAAAGTTCCTACCCTCCTCACAAGTTTATTTTCTATCATACACGCATATTAAAATACTGTATATTAATTTAAAAGAGAAACACTGTCCAAGGCCGTCTCCATTACATCTCTTAGAAGGTTTGCAAATAAAAGTCACATAATTTCACAACTCATCTTTGGTCACATGTAATGATCAAACTTTTGTTTTAAAATCTAAATATGTTCTCAATTTCCTTTTTATAATATCTGTCTTAATAAGCAAATTCAATAACTGAGTTTAAATATGAAGAAAATAATAATGAAATGAGTCTTTCTAAAAAGTAAGCATTTTTGAAAAATTATTTTTTGTGTCCATTAGGGTTATCCAAAGTTTACTACAAGGAGGCAAAGGAAGAATACATCATTCAACCAAAGACAAAACGGATGAATGACTCTGGATGAATGAAGTGGTCAGGACTAAAAGACACCACACAGGTATAATGAGTGAGCAGGTCAATAACACTAGAGGAGGCTGTTCTGTGTAGGTCTTTATCAAGTCGGATAATCTTAAGATATTATCTGTCTAACAGTGAGGTCAGCCGGTATTTATCTTCTAACAGTATACACTTTTCTTTGTATTCCTCTAAAACTGGCCAGACTACGTTTCCTAATTATTACTGTAAAATATGTGAGGCTTTTCAAAGCTTGTATTTCCACAGGCATGATTCTGCTGTACCAAAATTATTTTTGACAACTAAACTCTAATTCATATTTGATATTTTTCTTTCCCTCTATCAAATCTGTCATAAAATTCAGAATATTTTCCCTTCAAAGAGTTTTCATGTCAGACTTATGGTTTAAAATGACATTTAAATGGCAGTCTCTGGGTAGGCAGGCTCCCTTGATTCCCCATTAAAATACAAGTCTCAAAAATCTATGTGGACACATAAAGAGAATGAAAGGACAAGCCACAGACTGGGAGAAAATATTTGCAAAACACATATCTGATAAAGGACTGGTATCCAAAGTATTCAAAGAACTTTTAAATCCTCATCATAAGAAAACAAACAACCTAATTTAAAAATTTGCAAAAGAACTGGACACCT
The DNA here is from genome assembly GCF_008728515.1 of Papio anubis. Classification (NCBI taxonomy): domain Eukaryota; kingdom Metazoa; phylum Chordata; class Mammalia; order Primates; family Cercopithecidae; genus Papio; species Papio anubis. The sequence goes on from NC_044976.1 coordinate 203,920,020, forward strand.
CCCCCAAAGAAGGCATACATGGTAAATAGCATATACAAAATGCTCAGTATCATCTATGTTCAGGGAATTGGGAATTAAAACAGTAAGACACCACTATACAGCTATTGGAGTGGCTAAAAGCCAGAACACTGACAAACCAAATGCTAAGAGGATGTGGGGCAGAACTCTCATTCTTTGCTGGTGGGAATGCAAACTAGTACAATTCGAAAGACAGCTTGGCAATTTCTCATAACACTAAACAGAATCTTATCACTCAATCTGGCAACTGTGCTCCTTGGGATTTACCCAAATAAGATGAAAAGTTATGTCCACACAAAAACCTGCACAAAGATGTTTACAGTAGTTTTACTCACAACTGCCAAAACCTGGAAGCAACCAAGGTGTCCCTCAGTAGGTGAATGGATAAATAAACTGGTCCATCCAGATAATGAAGTCTTAGTCAGCATTAAAAAAAAAAATGAGCTATCAAGCCATGAAAACACAAGAAGGAACCTTAAATGCATATTACTAAGTAGAAGAGCCAATCTGAAAAGGCCATGTCCTGTATGAGTCCAACTATGTGGCATTATGGAAAAGACAAAACTAGAGACAGTAAAAAGATCAGCTGCCAAGGTTTGGGGGAAAGGAGGGATGAACAGGCAGAGCACAGAGAATTTTTGGGGGCAGGGAGACTATTGTGTATGATATGTCTGTCAAAACCCATGGAATGTACAATGTGAAGAGTGAACCCTAATGTGAACTATGACCATTAGTTAATAATAGTAATCAATATGGGGGTCATCAATTGTAACAAATGACCCACATTGATACAAAATGTTAACAATAGGGGAAACTGTATGTAGGGATGGGAAGAGTGGTGTGGGAGTATGTGGAAACTGTACTTTTTTTTTTTTTTTTTTTACATTATTACTTTATTTTTAAAATATATTGAGACAGGGTCTCGCTATGTTACCAAGGCTGGTCTCAAATTCCTGAGCTCAAGCGATCTGGCCTCCTGGGCCTCCCAAAGTGCTGGAATTATAGGCATGAGCCACCATGCCTGGTCGGAACTCTCTGTACTTTCTGTTTAATTTTTCTGGAAACCAAACACTGTTTCAAAAATTAAAGTCTATTAATTAAAAAACTATTTAGAGTGAGCTACATAAAGCCATTTCTACAGGTTTAAAATGACTGAATATCAATGACTTTACATGACTTAACATAATAACTAGGTATTTAGATAATGAGAACACTATGTACAAAAGTTATAGGATACAGTCGAATCTACACTAAAATATATATACATATATATATGTAAGTGCTTTCCAACAAAAAAGAACTGAAATCTGGATTCAGCTATAAACCACCAACTAGAAGCTTCCTGAGGGTAGTCAACGTGTTTCTCTCACTGACCACCATATTCCCAACACTCAGCACAGTGCGTGGCCTGTGGGAGATGTGCAATACATAGTTCTCAACAAATGACTCCAGGACATCAGGAGACAGGCAAAACAAATCAAAGGAGTGTCAAAGATGAAAACAGACGCCGATGCATCACAGAACCGAAAAATCAAGGGGAACAGACAAAGAAATCTAACAGCTGGCTCCTTAAAAACAAATAAACAATACAACAGGCAAACGCCTCACCCCTTAAACCAGGGCAAAAAGACATTATTAGTAATAGGAGATATTTACATTTAATATGGGCTAAAGGTAGCCTACAGCATTTTTACATGAATTTTCTCTTTTAAACCTCACAACTCATACCATGCAACAAAATAAATTCCAGCCGGATTACAGTCCACAATTTTAAAGCTATGCCTATTAGCTGCAGTGAATAGGCTTTATTTGAATACCCGAACAAACAAAATTGGACATCTGACCAAATAAAAATAAAATAAATTTCAAAAATATTGTTAGTTTTTTTAGGTGTGATAAGGGCTTATTTTTAAGCCCTTTAAACTCCTTATCTTTTAGCAGTACATACTCAAATACTTACAGATGAAAAGTAAGATTTGATAAGATTTGATTCAAAATAATTGGGAGAGGAAGGGAGAGTAGGAGGTCCAGGTCAAAGAAGATGGGCCAGTCAGGTGCGGTGGTTCACGCCTATAATCCCAGCACTTTGGGAGGCCAAGGCAGGCAGATCACAAGGTCAGGAGTTTGAGACCAGCCTGGCCAACATGGTGAAACCCCATCTCTACTAAAAATACAAAAATTAGCTGGACACGGTGGCGGGTGCCTGTAATCCCAGCTACTTGGGAGACTGAGGCAGGAGAATCGTTTGAACCTGGGAGGCAGAGGTTGCAGTGAGCCAAGATCACGCCATTGCACTCCAGCCTGGGCAACAGGGCGAGACTCTGTCTCAGAAAGAAAAAAAAAAAAAGACCATATATGGTGGGTGATGAGAGTTCATTACATTCTTCTAAGAATTTTTAAAATTTTTTCAGAGTAAAAAGCTACTGGGAAAAAAATTAAACAAAATCAAAAATCAAAATGAAACTGAAAAGATGCCCGAACTTACAAACTATAAGAGAATGATAAATTATAATTACACTGAAATGCCCTTTCCCATCCTCCAGATTGGTAAAAAATCCTGCTTCACACCAGGCACTATCATACCCTGTGAAATTCCTGCAACCCTATGGTAGGCCCCAAAGATACCGAGGTCCTAACCCTGGAACCTGTGAATGTTACTTTATGCAGCAAAAGGAGCTTTGCAGATTAAGTATTCTGAGATGCGGACATTATGCTGGATTATTTGAGGGGGTCCAATGTAATCCTAAGTGTCCTTATAAAAGGAAGGCAGAGGCAGATTCGGCCACAGAAACAGAAGAGAAGAATGTGATATGAAGATGAAGCAGAGATCTTGAGAAGCCAGGCTGCTGGTTCTGAAGATGGAGAAAGGACCATGAGCCGAGAAATGCAAGCAATACAGCTCCAGAAGATGAGGAAATGGCCTCGCCCCTACACGGAAGCACAGGCCAGCCAGAATCTTAATTGCAGACCAGTGAAACGGATTCCAGGCTTCTGGCCTCCAGAACTGTAAGGCAATAAATGTATGTTATTTTAAGCCACCAAGCTGGTGGTAATTTATTACAGCAGCCATATGGAAACTATGGACGGAAATTGGGCAATCCCCAGAAAGATTGCACAGTCACCCAACCTCTGACCACTGATCCCAGTTCTAGGACTCCATTCTGCAGATGTACCTGCCAACTCTTCATTTATTGTGGCATTGTCTGTAAAAGCCACAAGACTAGACAACTCAACAGTTCGGCAATGGGAGAAGTTGAATAAACAATGGTACAACCACCAGATGGAATACTATGCAAGCTTTACTTTACAAAATACTATGCAAGCTTTACTTTACAAAATACTATGCAAGCTTTACTTTACAAAAAAGACTAAGAAAGGTCTTTGCCTATGGAGATAAAGAAATCACTATGAATACATATTTTAATGAAAACTTGCAAGGTAGTAAACAGAGTCTATATCAAAAACACCTTTGTTTAGGGATGGGGTGGGGTAGGATAAGGATCAAGGCAGGATAGAAGAGCAAAACAATAATAAGACACTTCTGACCAATAGTTTTAATCTTCAAATCACGTAAATTCATTACCCATTCAGTGAGCAAAGCTAAATTTTTTAAAAAGGAACTAAAAAAAAAAAATTATTTGCAATGGGTATAACAACTTGTCAATACCCTTTTATTTGTTTTTTCGTTTGTTTGTTTTTTGAGACAGAGTCAAAATCCCAAAACAAAATGGGGAAAGGACAATAATAGACAATTCACAAAAGAAATACTACAAAGACATGAAAAAATGTTTTAAAAAACTGTCATCAGAATAATGCAAATAAAGTCACCAAATGCTGTGTTTCATCTACCAAAGTGGCAAAGAATTTAACATGCTGATACATTTGGTATTGTATCACTGTAGATAAAGTGGATGTCCACTGTCATACTTTGAAACCTCTCTCAATCTATATCAAGAACCTTAAAAATGTTGAAATACGGCAAAATTCAATTTTATGAACTGATCCTAAAAAACAGGTATAAATAAAAACGTATAGGAATAAGTTCCTCCCAATGTTATTTACTTTTTGAGACAGGGTCTCACTCTGTCGTGCACGCTGGAGTGCAGTGGCACAATCTCAGCTCACTGCAACCTCCGCCTCCCGGGTTCAAGCAATTCTCCTGTCTCAGCCTCCCAGGCAGCTGGGACTACAGGCATGCAGCACCATGCCCGGATAATTTTTGCATTTTTACTAGAGACAGGGTTTTGCCATGCTGGCCAGGATGGTCTCGAACTCCTGGCGTCAAGTGATCTGCCCACCTCAGCCTCCCAAAGGGCTGGGATCACAGACACGAGCCACTGCGTCCAGCCCAATGCTATTTATAAAAGCAAAAACTTTGAAACAAAGTCCAAGAAAAGGAACTAATCCAATAAATTTTACAAGATATAATCAACTGAATTTTTACTACACCTTGAAAAATTACTTAGCAACATGTTAAAATGCTCATATATATGTGAATACAAAAAAATAAAATTTAAAACAGTTCAATCTATATTTAGAAAGATTGTATGTATTATTGTAAATACACATATACTTATCTATAATGAGAAAGCAAGTAAGAGAATACATACATTCATAGGGAAAAAGAATTAAAAACTAAACAAAAAATATGAATTTAGTTTGATGGTAGGCATTACAGATCATTTCTATTTTCTTTATATGGTTCTACATTTTTCAAATTCCATATAATTAGATGCATCAAGAAAATAAAACTCCATTTTTTAAAGGCCACAATTTGCCCCTTCTTCATTTCTCAAAAACTATATAACCCAGAGGCGACAAAGATCAGAACTCAACCACATACATAACAAATAAGCACTGAATTCAGTCATATAAACTAAATCCCGTGGTTTACAAAAAGAGGGAGGAGGCTGGCCCTGAAGAGCCCTGAGGAAAAGGGTGGTATAGTAAGAGGCCTGGACGCCAGGGATGCAACATCAACAAGACATCATCACAAGGGGCTTCACATGAGGAGGGTCTGAGCTAGAGCCACAGTGGGGCATGGAGAAGAGGAAAGATGTTTATGAGACAGGAGGGTTTCATGATGAATTGGATGCAAAAAGTCAGAACAAACTCAGAATTACCAAAACGTTAAGGACTGGACAACCAGGGGGAGGAAGGAGCCATTCAATGACAGAAAAAAGAGAAAGAGGAGTTTGTGTCACTTACTGTGTTTGAGTCTAACATCGTCATTATTCCTAATGCATCTCATCCAGAGTTGAGATCTGCCCACTAGCAAGTAAAGATTTTCTTCTAAATAGGTCTATCTCTACTGCAAACATTTTCCTCTCTCCCACCTCTCCATAAGCATCTTAGCAGAATTAGTTAAGTCCACTCAAAGCAAATATACAATATTTCAAAGTCTCTGTTGACAGATAACAAAGCAATCATTATATTTTATATAAATGGTTACTCAGAAATTCATTAAGAAAATCATTTTTTATAGTTTTCAAAGACTTTATTATATTATTTTCAATCTCACCTCTGTCCACAATGAAGTTCCTCGTCCTAAGGATTCCTCTTGTCTCAGAGACATGAGAAAAGTTGAGACATCAGAAAGGGACACTTTCTCCTGGGCAGCGCAGAAAAGATTTTAAAAATTACTCATATGAAAATGTTTAACTGAATAAACTAAAACCACTGTGGAGGCAACCAATTAATACTATTTAAAGTAGGTTATCATTAGCTAAATCAAAAGAAAGCAAGTATCATTAGCTAAATCAAAAGAAAGCAAATAAAAAGAAAATATTATTCAACTTTTAACACGAAGATACCATGTTAACTTAAAATTGACGTTACTATCTTAAAGATGGTCACAATCTTAAAAAAAAAAAAAAATTCTATAAGAAGAAATTATTTTCAATCAAAATGTGAGGCCAGGCGCAGCGGCTGACGCCTGTAATCCCAACACATTGGGAGCCCAAGGCGGGTGGATCACCTGAGGTCAGGAGTTCGAGACCAGCCGGGCCAACATGGCAAAACCCCATCTCTACTAAAAATGCAAAGATTAGCCGGGCATGGTGGCAGGTGCCCTGAAATTCCAGCTACTTGGGAGGCTGAGGCAGGAGAATCACTTGAACCTGGGAGGCAGAGGTTGCAGTGAGCCAAGAATGTACCACTGCACTCTAGTCTGGGAGACAAGAGCAAAACTCTGTCTCAGAAAAAAAAAGTGATTATTTTCAATGCCATAAAAATGATCCCGACTAAGAAAACCACCTAAGTCTTTCATTCCCTTAAGGTTGTGCATCTTGAATGAAGATACCTTGCTCTATCTAGGCCAGGCATTGGCAAAAACTACTCACGGCCTGTTTTGTAAATAGTTTTGTTGGAACATAGCCAACGCCTGTTTATTTAGTTCAGAAGTTGCAACACAGATCATAAAGCCAGCTGCAAAGCTTAAAAAATGTTTGCTACCTGGCACTGCACAGAAAGAGTCTGCTGACCCCTGTAGTAAGCAATGTTTATTGAGGCTTTGTAAAAAGCACAGAATATGCACCATATATATTCCTTGAATGTCGATACAGGGGAAGATGAGGGGAAAAGTATAAAGGGAACGAGGTATAAACTCCAAGAATCCTCTCCCAGTGGGCCACGCAGGACACGCTTAGCTCCCCCAGCAACAAGCTGTGACAACACAGTGAAAGTCTGTCTACCAGGGAAGCTCAATAGAGATTCAGTGCCTCGGGCTTTTACTGGGACATGGTCATGCAGGTACCTTTTGCCTCATACATACTGAAATTCCAGACTCCCAGAAAGAAAGCAGGTTTTCAGTATAAACCACATAGAACAAACACTTTAGATACAATAAGCCACTCTTAGCAGTTAGGATAGTGTAAATCCTCCCAAAATCCAAGGTCCCGTTGCCAGCCAAGGGCCAACCTTACAAGCAGGCCTTTCTAATGGTAGTATCATAGGTCTGCTATGTTAACTCATTTCTGCACAACCACTCACTAAGAAAGACTTGTAAATGGAAGTAACAAAAGAGAAACTTACCACATCTAGCAAATTCATAGCTGTTTGAAGAAGGTAGCATTGGGCTGCCCCTCTCAGGAGAATCTGATGTGTGATCATAGTGCAATGAATAACATCCCTGACATCGAAACACAAAAAATGCAGTTCCGTATTCCCAAAGACAATTCTGATAATTTGTGATTATCAACAAGTTGATTTATAACATCTACAATTTCTAATGCAGAAAGTCAGCAGAATTTCAAAGCTGTTATTTCCCATTGTGGCCTCTATTAGAGCTCAATTTTACTATGAAACAAGTCTCTTAAAAATAAGACTACAGGCCAGGTGCAGTGGCTCACACCTGTAATCCCAAGACTTTGAGAGGCTGAGACGGGCAGGTCACCTGAGGTCAGGAGTTTGAGACCAGCCTGGCCAACATGGTGAAACCCCATCTCTACTAAAAATACAAAAATTAGTTGGGAGTAATGGCGCACACCTGTAATCCCAGCTACTTAGGAGGCGAAGGCACGAGAATCGCTTGAATCCAGAAGGCAGAGATTGCAGTGAGCCGAGATCGCGCCACTGCACTCCAACCTAGGTGACAGAGCGAGACTCCAGCTCAAAAACACACACACACACAAAAAAAACTATAAATGAAGATGCTTTTAAAGAAGTTTATATTTACTGAAATACTTTTTCTTTTTTTCATCTCCTCAAATTCCTTTTTACCAACATTTTTGAAATACTTTCTATTAAATATTATTGTTTGATATTTTATCTTTAGTTTTCTACCTACAAATTAAAAAAAAAAAAAAAACTTACTGGCCTTATTTAAAGAGGTCAAAATTCAACAGCATATATCATCAATACACATTTAAACTAGTAATTTGTAAAACAAAGTAAGTTCAACTATATGAATAATATATTTTTTAATTTGTTTTCTTATGTAAAATTAAGAGCTCAAACATCCCAATGCCAATATTAACTATTTCCATTTACTGTAGATTAAAGCAGACGGAAAAATACATACATTGATGGAAAGTCATGGCAAATAACCATACAAGTACATATCCAGAGTAAATTACCTGAGAGCAAGAAGCCCATCTATACCCAGGGCCTTATATTTTGGGACATTTGCCAAAGCCTTAGATAGAAACAAAATGGGAACAGCACACCAATGCCTACTTGTCATCTTCCGAATAAACTTCAATAGGAAGTTACCTGAAAGAAAAAGTTTTAAATTATCATTGTTGCCAATAAGCACATGAAAAGAAACTCAATACCATTAGATATTAGGGAAACACAAGTGAAAACCACAGTGACGCTCCACTTCCCACACACTAGGATGGTTATAATCTAAAGGACAGACAATAATCAGAACTGGGAGGATGTGGAGAACCCAGAACCCCACACAATGCTGGAGGGAACGTAAAACGGTGCAGCCACTGTGGAAAACAGTGTGGCAGTTCCTCCAAAACTTAAACAGACTGACCACATGAGCCAGCAGTTCTACTTCTAGGTACATATCCAAGAGAACTGAAAATTCTACTTCTAGGTATACATCCAAGAGAACTTGTACATGAACATTCATAACAGCATTACTCAGATAGTCAAAAGTAAAAGCAATCCAAATGTCTACCAATGAAATGAATGAACAAAATGTGAAATATCTATACAGTGAAATATTATTCAGCCACAAAAAGGAATGCAATGCTGATATATGCCACAACATGGATAAACCTTGAAAACACTATGCTAAGTGAAAGAAGCCAGACATAAAATGCCACGTATTGTATGATTCCGCTGATACGAAATGTTGAGAATATGCAAATCTATAGAGACAAAGAGGATTCGTGGCTGCCAGGAGCTATGGGTAGAGGAGAATGAGAAATGACTATTTATACGCCTGGGGCTTCTTTTTGAGGGTGATCAAAATATTCAGGAATTAGACAGTGGTAATGGCTGTACAACTTTGTGAATACACTAAACACCACTGAATCAAATGGTTTAAAAGGGGTAAATTCTATCTCAATAAAGCTGTTGTAAAAGAAAGTTAATTTAATTTCATTTCTATTTTAGTAAGATAAGTATTCTACTATACTATAGGGATTCTGATACCCATGGAGCTCTATTTTTTTTTTAAAGGTAATTTTTTCTTTTCTTTTCTTTTTTGAGACAGAGTCTCACTCTGCTGCCCAGGCTGGAGTACAGTGGCTCGATCTTGGCTCATTGTAACCTCCGCCTCCCGGGATCAAGCAATTCTCCTGCCTCAGCCTCCCGAGTAGCTGGGATTACAGGCATGTGCCACCACGCCCAGCTAATTTTTGTATTTTTAGTGGAGACGGGGTTTGGCCATGTTGGCCAGCTGGTCTCAAACTCCTGATCTCAGGTGATCTGCCCACCTCAGCCTCCCAAAGTACTGAGATTACAGGCATGAGCCACCACACCTGGCCGGTAAGAGAGAAATTGTTTATGATTAGAAGTCATTCTTCTATTTGAGATGTTAAGAAAAAACAGGATAGGAAATATTGATGGTTAGTGGCCTCTAGTATCTGCAAACGGTAACATCTTTCTCATAGGCTGTTTCTTGACTACTTTGGATTTAATTACTATCATTTATATTTCTATTTTGAGATACAAAGGGATAGTGCTTCATTCTGTCCTCTCTGCTAATGTGTGATTTGTTAAGGACTCTTAGCTCATGCAGTTAGTAAAAATGTCTGTTTTCTCACATAGTTGTAGAATGACTTTGAAGAAATCCTCAGAAGCTCCTAAAAGGACATTATGTGTATTTTCTATCTTTTGAAATACCTAGTATGAAAGACATTCAGAATACACAGAAGATATTCACTGGAAACGTGACTGAAAAATGACTGAGTAACCGTGAATGAAAGTTTTAATTGCTCTTTTTGAACTCCTGGCCACAATTTTTCTTTCTTCCATTTGCACTAATTAAATCCAGTAAATCTCATCTTTTGCCTAACACTTCACTCATGACACTGGAAAGATGGCAATGGCCAAGTTTCCATTTCACATTGACTCAACACATTTACCAAGCATCTGTGATATGCCTGGTCCTGGACCACAAACACTTGGCTCTCAAATTCTGGGAAGCCCTGACCGACATTTCACTCATGTGTGCTACTGACATGCGAGGCAGCAACGTGGCTGACAAATTCATCCCCATGTGGCTGCAGCCCAATGCTTAATTAAACTCCTGAAATCTACCAAACTAACGAATGACTCTAGGCTGGGTTAGGCTGGGTGTGGTGGCTCACACCTGTAATCCCAGCACTTTGGGAGGCCAAGGCGGGCAGATCACGAGGTCAAAAGATCGGGATCATACTGGCCAACATGGTGAAACCCTGTCACTACTAAGAATACAAAAATTAGCTGGGCGTGGTGGCACATACCTGTAGTTCCAGCTACTCATGAGGCTGAGGCAGGAGAATCACTTGAATCCAGGAGGCAGAGGTTGCAATGAGCTAAGATCGCACCACCGCACTCCAGCCTAACAACAGAGCAAGACTCCATCTCAAAAAAAAAAAAAAGAATGACTCTAATAGTTATCTTCCCCATCTTCCCCATTAACTCATTTTTTTAAAGAAAAAGTAATCAAAACAATCAATTTTCTATAAATTTGAAGTCATGATATACAGACCATATTTTCTCTTTTTTCTGACGTTTGAATAGACATTACCGTTGGCCATCTTGTCATCCTATTTGCCAGATTAAATACAAAAGAAAAAAAATACGTATTTCATACCTAGGCTCACTTTATAAATCACAAAGGTGGGAGTAACACAAGGACTCACAAAGCAGAGTAGGTCCTGCTGCTGCTCAGCAAACAAAAATCACACGGCTTTTGTGCTCTGCTTTCCCACCTACCTCATTAGAATGAACCTGAAGAATGGGGATGGCTCTAGGACAAGGTCTTACATAAAACAAGTGCTTTTTTGTTTTGTTTTGTTTTGTTTTTGAGACAGTCTTGCTCTGTCACCCAGGCTAGAGTACAGTGGCACAATCTTGACTTACTGCAACCACCGCCTCCTGAGTTCAAGTGATTCTCCTGCCTCAGCCTTCCAAGTAGCTGGGACTACAGGTACACACCATCATGCCCGGATAATTTTTGTATTTTTAGAAGAGACGGAGTTTCGCTGTGTTGGCCAGGCTGGTCTCAAACTCCTGATCTCAGGTGATCTGCCTGCCTCGGCCTCCCAAAGTGCTGGGATTCCAGGTGGGAGCCATTGCACCTGGTTTATTTTTTCTTTCTTATCTTCCTAAGTTAATATCTATAAAGGGACAACTTGCCACAATGAGTCTTCTGTTTACTACTTTTTCCTAAAACCAGGTTCCCTATTTTTTGAATATATTTTACTAATTCTTGAAACTGAATAGTAGACAACTAGAAAAGACGGCTAAATTGCAGCACACCTTCTAAAATTACCTCCATGCTACTCATGCCAGTACTGGTAATATGTCATACACAATGACTAAAGTGTGAACTCAAAAAAGATACTGTATGAATCTGAGAAAATATGCATATCCTGGAAAAGGAAACCATTTTGAAAATATTTATTATAATAGTTGATGGTGCTTATAACCAATTTGCTAAAAAAAAAAATTGTAAGCTAATGCATTATAAAAAAACCCTTTACTGACACATACTCTTTATGTCTCCTGGAAGAAGAGAAATATACGTGACTAAAAACTTCTGTAATTTCAGTCCCAATGGAGAACAGCTTCCTATTGGCTGGCCTGGGGACCTACAAACAGAGACAGGGGAAAACAAATATTTAACATTTATTTACAAGTGATTACACTGAAATTAGCCTAAATAGACCATGGCCCAAAAGTCTTTCAACAATAAAACAATCAGACAGTCTTATTTTTCTGAACCTGCATTTCATTTTTCAGTAAAATTCTGAGAATCCTTCTGATTATAGAAACATCAGGACCTTGTAGGAAAATGGACGTGAGATAATAACCTACTACACTGAGGATTTCCTTTTTACGACACTTTCCCTTCCACGTATATAAATCTTGCTAAATAGTATCATAAAAAATAAGAGCCTGAAATGATAATTTTAAATTATATTTTATTGTTCCCAACATGTAATCCAATGACTTTAAATCTTTACGTCTAAAATAAAAGAAGTAACATTCATAACAAAGACATATATTAGTAATAAATTACTTTTGCAAGAGCATCTAATTGTTAACATCTACTAAAGTCACATTTTTTCTGCTATATGTTTCTTCCAGGAACATTATCTGCTAATTGAACACATTAGAGTGCTAGAAAACTGAAGGCATTTCATAATAAATGTGTTTGTCAACTCTTAGAAAACACCAAGATCTTTTCATTGGTTTTACTGCTCTCCAGCTGTCTAATTGCTACAGAAAACTATTCAATAGTAATGAGTTATTTGAAAACTAAAAATAATTGGCAAATCAAGTGTTGCTATGCTCTTTCAATATTATTAAACAGGACTAAATATTAATATAATTTGGCACAGACTAAAAATGTTTCAAGAAATTGGCTGGTGGGGGGATGTAGCTCTGTTTCAAGATGCAACTATAAATTTAGTTAATATTAGAAAGACAATTTCAAGTGCAGAGGAGATTTTTGAAGATGAGAATTCAAGAGTCATAAATGATGCTCAAAAAAATGAGGCTAAGGTACAATCCTGACAAACTTCTCACTGTCAACCTTTTCAAAACATAACTGTGGCCTATAAGTAGAGACAGGATGAATAATAGCAGCCACTGCCAGATATGGAAAGGAAAAGGTTAGAATGAACCCTGCAGTACTGAACTGAAATTGGACGTCCTGGTGTGAATTCATGGTTCTTAATATGGATGGATGGATGGACGCACAGACAGGCACTGGAAAAGATATAAATAAGTAAGTTTGGTCAGCAGACAAAGCTAAGAAAGAGGCACACACAGGGAGATGCAACGATCAAGCAAATGCAGTAAAATATTAACATTTGAGGAATATGGATGAACGGGAAATGAGAATTCTTTGGATTATTCTCAAGACTGTTCTGTAAGTCTGACACTAAGTTAAAAGAAAAAGGAAAATAAGTTTAAAGCATTGGTTAGCCAAAGTCATTACAACTTCCAAGAGGGCAGAAAGCAGCAATAGGGAGAAGAAAGTGAGCTACAGAAGACAGTTTCCAACAGCCCAAGAATAGAGGAGCTCAAGGCAGAAAAAAGGAAACAAGAAAAAAGAAAGGAGAAACACTTGGTGCAAATCAGAATGCAAGAATAACAAATAGGAAAAGGACCACACGATAAGAAAAACTTGACTGTCTATTCAGCAACATACCGTATGTGCCAAATGCATTAAACAATCTGGTCAGGTCTCCTAATATGAAAATGTATCAAATACATCATAACATAATGTCTCTTTACCTGCTATACAGAGAGCTCTCTGAAAGTGCATCCATTAATGGTCCAATAATAAACTAAAAAAAAAGACACATAATTGAAACTTAGTTGTAAATGCAATTTTGGAGTCAGCTTCCCTGACTGAACATCCTACAAAGGCTTACAGAAGACCTGCTATAAGCAAAGCTGATCTCTTATGCTGCAGGCGAAATTTACTGATGGTCCTGGAGGGGAAGCTTAATTCTACCAGAAAAACAAAGTAAGTACAGAATTTTCCCACCTCATTAAAATGTATGCCATACTAAGAAGAGAGTTCATGTGTTGGGTCAAGAAAGAAGGAAGGAATCCAAAGAAGAAACATATGCTAGAAAATAAAGGTAATGACAGAAAAACCAAAAAGATACTCAAGAGAAAACTGAAGCCCCTATGCCTAGAGGATAAAGAGGAAAAAATTACACTCAAAAATTACTATTAGATACTGGTCAGAAAAGCAAGCTTACATGAAGTACACAAATAATAGAATGTAGAAACATGATGCATATCAATACACCATAGCACATATTAAAACAATTAGAAAAAACTGACTTAGGCTGGGTGCGGTGGCTCACACCTGTAATCCTAGCACTTTGGGAGGCTGAGGCCAGGAGTTTGAGACCAGCCTGGCCAATATGGCAAAACCCTGTCTCTACTAAAATTACAAAACTGAGCCGGGCATGGTGGCGTGCACCTGTAGTCCCAGCTACTTGGGAGGCTGAGGCATAAGAATCCCTTAATTCCGTGAGGCAGAGGTTGCAGTGAGTCAAGATCATATCACTGCACTCCAGCCTGGGCAACAGAGTGAGACTCTGTCTCAAAAAAAAAAAAATTGTATCACTATCTGAGAAATAAATTCAATCATTCTTTAAAAAAAAAAGAAGCAGCAGCAGCAGCCAGGCACAATGGTTCACGCCTGTAATCCCAGCATTTTGGGAGGCCAAGGCAGGTGGATCACTTGAGGTCAGGAGTTCGATACCAGCCTAGCCAACATGGCAGAACCCAGTCTCTACTAAAAATACAAAAATTAGCCAGGTGTGATGGTGCCCACCTGTAATCCCAGCTACTTGGGAGGCTGAGGCAGGAGGATCACTGGAACCTGGGAAGCAGAGGCTGCAGTGAGCTGAGATGACGCCACTGCACTCCAGCCTGGGCGACAGGCGTGAGACTCCATCTCAAAAAAAAAAAAAAAAAGAAAAGAAAAAAACCTATTGAAAGAAAAAGAAGAAAAAAATTGACTTCTGTCACCTCTAAATGAGAGGTAGATTACTCTACCTAAGGAAGTCATCATGGGACTCATATGGCACCATAATATAAAACAAAATCACAGCTCTAACTCCCACCGTCTCTGCCTCGTGTAGTTCCTGACAAATGGAAGTATAGATTCTAATATATATTGCTCAGAAGGCAATCTCTATTTCATAAAGTAGACAACAGCAATTCATTGAGTCAGAACTGGAGAAGTAGCATCGCTAAACGAGTAACAGTCATCAGTGGCTCAGAACCGTGAGAACAGCATCACCTGAAAGCTTCTATACCAGTTTTCATACGGAGAAAACTTGACTTATGCTTATGATTCTTGACTTACGCTGGTCTGAATATTGATAATATAGAACTACTTTTTCACAATGGTAATAATGCAGGCAGTTCTACCTTTTGGCTTGTTGAGAAACAACATAAGCTTTTTTCCAAATAGGAAAGCTGGGTTTAGAGAAATATGATTTGTTGGATGCAAATCAACAAAATGTTACTTGCTGATATAGAACCCTAGTGTATTTTTACCCCTCACTTTTCAACAATGAGAGGAAGGAAGGGGATAGGCTGTCATTACCTCAGAAAATTCTGGTGAAAATGGAAGAATCTTTGTTTCATACAGCTCCAAAAAATGGATAACACCTTCTTTGGTCAGGATTTTGTTTTCACTTTCAAACATTCTTTTATAAATACACATATGCCAGGATGGGTGAAAGAGCCAACATCCTGTGGAAATAAATATCTAATGTTGACATCTGCTTCTGTCTTTGTTTCACCATCAAGACCACATACTCATAAACAAATACATGTACAGACAAACACAATAACTTCATTATAACACTACAAAAAAGTTTTTGTTAAGGTTTTTTGAGAGACAGGTTCTCACTACGTCACCCAGACTACAGTGCAGTTGCAAAATTCTAGCTCACTGCAACCTCAAACTCCAGGGTTCAAGCGATCCCCATGCCTCAGCTTCCTGAGCAGTTTCCTAGTAGGACTACAGGTACGCAACACCATGCCCAGACAATTTTTAAAATATTTTTTAGAAACGTGCTCTCAGAATGTTCCCCAGGCTGGACTTGAACTCCTGAGTTCAAGTGATCCTCCATTCTCCGCCTGCCAAAGCACTGGGATTACAGGTAGCAGCCACTGCATCCAGCCTGTTTTTAGTCACATATGAGTATGTTAACCAAAATAATTTTGGTATTCAGTATTCAGGCAGCTTCATTTTGAAAAACTGTAAATGGGCCAGGCACAGTGGCTCGTGCCTGTAATCCCAGCACTTTGGGAGGCCGAGGCAGGTGGATCACATGAGGCCAGGAGTTCGAAACCAGCCTGGCCAACATGGCAAAACTCCATCTCTATTAAAAACACAGAAATCAGCCGGGCGTGGTGGTAAATGCCTGTAATCCCAGCTACTGGGACAGGGGGGTGGTTCGGGACTGAGACACGAGAATCACTTGAACCCTTGAACTTGGGAGGCAGAGGTTTGAAAAAATAAGAAAGACTGTAAATAAATGCTATAACTGCTACAGTGTACAAAAATTAAATATTACCCCATGCATGCAGGTTGGAACTTCAGATTTGGAATAGTTTCAACCAATTCTTCTCTTGTCCCACTTCAATCCATTTTTCACACAGAAATATGAAATTGTCACACCTCTGCTTAAAATCCTTCGACATCTCCTCATTGTTCTTAGAATAAAGTCCAAACAAGGCATGAACTGACCCTGACTGCCACTCCAACCTCATCCCCCGCTCCACACACCAACTCTGCTACAGCCTCACTGGTCCTTCTGTTCTGCCTCCTACAGCTGCTCCCATCTCAGGGTTTGCGCCCCAGGTGGTGCCTCCTCAGCGTGGACTCTTAGCTTAGATGTCATCATAAGACAGGCCTTCCCTGACTACCCTACTCACCCATTAGTCCATTTCATCAGCTCCTTGTCTGTTCCCCTCATATACCTTATAATCAAAACTATTTTTTCATGGAAAACACAAAAGTCAGGTGAAAAATACCACATCGCTCTCACCATTTTACCGCCAGTAATTACTAGGTTGGTGCAAAAGTCGTTACGGTTTTTGCCATTTAAAAAAAAAAAAAATGACAAAAACTGCAATGACTTTTGCACCAACCTAATAGCATGTACTGGACACTAAGTAAATATTTATTCAGTAAATATATAAATGAGTGAGCAAATAAAAAACATGGAATAAATATCTTACAGATATTTTTCTAACTCTTTTGAAGTATCTTTTAATTATGTTAGAGAAAAATACTCAGCATTTTTAACTCATGACATTCTATAAATAAATTAATCCATTATTTGTAATTTACACCAAGATGCCTGTTCAACTCTTTGGCAAAGGTAATTTTTCAAAATCAGTCACTGCTATTTGATTTGGTTTGCCAAGAGCTGTGGGCAAAATGTGGTAATAAGAGCATCGTTTTAATGGTAAATGCCTACGTGAAGTCACAAGATTCAATTAAATTCTAGCCCCAGGTGCAACTATAGATGCTTATGGTCTGCGAAAAAATCCCAGTGTATCAGAAAACAACTACAGCAATCAGCTGAATAAAGCTCAATTCCTAAGGGGTCAAACTATTAAAGTTGTAATTATCTAGAGTAGGCACTAAAAACCATTTACCTAGGTTAATTCTCATGTGTAAACACAATAATGTCGCATTTTATCATTCATATGAACACAGGCCAAAACACTATTGGGCTGCATTTAGCTATTTCATTAATCTAAACTTAATTTTATTAAGATACATGTAGGAAGCTCCAGCTTCACTGTGTATCTCCTAAAAAGCTCTCATAATATAGTGATCAAGGGCTTATAAACAATATTTGAAATTATATCCTGGAATTTTCTCTTCCAAAGAAGTACAAGATACAGAACAATAACTGAAAACTTAAGACAAGTAACTCTAACAAACACTGGAAAAGATATCCTAAGTGAATAAGAATGGGAAGCAGTTACAAAGATATATTCATACCAAAGAGCGATTATTGGCCAGGCGCCGTGGCTCACGCCTGTAATCCCAGCACTTTGCGAGGCCGAGGCAGGTGGATCACCTGAGCTCGGGAGTTTGAGACCAGCCTGGCCGACATGGCAAAACCCCATCTCTACTAAAAACACAAAAATTAGCCAGGTGTGGTGGCGCATGCCTGTAATCTCAGCTGCTCGGGAGGCTGAGGCAAAAAAATTGCTTGAACCTGGGAGGCAGAGGTTGCAGTGAGCCGAGATCATCCCACTGCACTCCAGCCTGGGCAACAGAGCAAGACTCCACATCTCAAAAAAAAAAAAAAGAGCAATTATTAAAACCACAGACTATGTCATCATTGAAACCCTATCGACGAGTCCTTATCTTTTAAAGAAATGTGCTAAAATATTCACAGATAAAATGATACGACATCTAGGGATGTGCTTCAAAACCATTTAGTGAGAAGGGCGCAGGAAAGGCTACACAGGATAGACTAAGCAAGGCTGGCCATGAGAGGATCATTATTAAAGGGAGTGGTAGGTATATCACACACACTCTTCTCCTTCTATAAATGTTTGAAATTTTCCATCATCAACAGTTTAAAAAATTAACCATATCTCTAAATTATAGAAAATTCTGTGGCTATTTTAAATTGTTTTTTGGTTTTTTTGGTTTTTTTTTTGAGACAGAGTCTTGCTCTGTCGCCAGGCTGGAGTGCAGTGGCGCGATCTCGGCTCACTGCAACCTCCGCCTCCTGGATTCAAGTGATTCTCCTGCCTCAGACTCTCGAGTAGCTGGGACTACAGGCACACACCACCATGCCTGGCTAATTTTTGTATTTTTAGTAGAGATGGAGTTTCACTATGTTGGCCAGGCTGGTCTTGAACTCCTGACCTCAGGTGATCCGCCCACCTCTGCCTCCCAAAGTGCTGGGATTACAGGCATAAGCCACCATGCCTGGCCCAAAATTGTGTTCTTAAAGATGTTAAGGATATGAGTAGATGGATATAGTTATTATGCTAAGTGAGATAAACATGAGCAACATGATCCAGGTATGTATCTGGAATGGTAACAGCTGTTATCTCTTGGTGGCAGCATTACAAGATGTACGCTTTTATAGTTTTTCAAAATTCTCTATAATGAACAGGAATTAGTTATAAAATCGGGGGAAAACCATAAATGTTATTAAAAAAATAAAAGTAATCGTTACCATTTTCCTCTGACACCGCATATTCAAACAGATTGTTTAGCTTTGGTAAAACTGGCTTTATAACATGTATCTAAAAATAAGAGCAAAAAAACATATGAAATGAAAATGCATCTTGAAAAATATCAGGCAATTTTCATCTCTTTATTTAACAGTAGCTCTTCTTATAAAACATATGTAGAAAGAGCCTCATTTATCTGGTTTTTCAAACAACAGTATGATTCAGGTATGTAAAACTGAGTATGGCAATGCTAATGAATATAACCACATTATAGCTATGTTAAAGTCTGCCATTTATATAGTGATCATCATAAATCATGTCATAGAATTCTCAACTGTCCTGGGAGACAGGTAGGACTGCCAATACTAAGATATTGCAAAGAGAAAAAAAAAAACTGAAATGTCTTCTCCGTTACTCAAGTTGTTCACGGCAGCACACACTTAGAAGGGCCAATTCGGAGTTCCATGTTCTTAATACCATGTAGCCAAAGTTGCTGACACGTTTGTTTGAGAATTTACATATCCTTCAAAATATGGATAAATTTGGGTTTCTAAATAATGGGGGTTTTATGGATCTACTGATTAAAGAAAACCATAAAAGTTAATTTGAATTTAGAAATGCTTTTTCTTTATTCCTCCTCCTTGCATCTATATACATTTAGCACATATAAGTAATTATTTACTTAAAGTCCACAAACAAGATTTGGTGCACATTTGCACTGACACCTCGCAATGACTCCACAGATGGATGGCACCTCTGTGGTCCCCAACTTGCAGAATGGAAACCATGGTTCTCAAACCCATGAGTTCCCAGAACAGCAGCATACGTATCACCTGGGAACGTGTAAAAATCTCAGAGTCCTGGCCAGGTGCAGTGGCTCACACCTGTAATCCCAGCACTTTGGGAGGCCGAGGTGGGTGGATTACTTGAGGTCAGGAGTTCGAGACCAGCCTGGCCAACATGGTGAAATCCCGTCTCTACTAAAAATACAAAAATTACCCAGTGTCGTGGCTGTAGTCCCAGCTACTTGGGAGGCCGAGGTAGGAGAATCACTTGAACCCAGGAGGCGGATGTTGCAGTGAGCTGAGATCATGCGACTGCACCCCAGCCTGGGTGAGAGAACAAAACTCTGTCTCAAAAAAAAAAAAACTCAAAGTCCCAGGCCCCACCCCGACCTACTGAACCAGAAAGTCTGAGGATAGGGCATGGCAATTTATACTTTGTAACAAGCCATTTGGGTGATACTGATAGTGATAAATGTTAAAGTTTTAGAATGGCAAGGGAAGATCAAATTTTTGAATAATTTAAGTCAACTGAAAATATTCTTTAACTTACTGAAACAAGTTACACTCTAAGTTGCATTTATGCCAGAAAACAAAGTATACTTGGATTCTATCATCACCAGCTATATGTGAGTTGGTATTTTTGCATTGCTTTTAATGAATGTTTTTAAAAAAGAAAAATTGTTATCTACTATAGGATTTGCTAAAATAGAAAAACACTTACCTGATTTCCTTCTAAAGTCTCCATAATTAAAATATAATTTTCCCAAAACTTTAGAAGTTCATCTTTTTTCTTCTCAGACCACCAAAACAGACTTGGGCCTGATATGGTTTAAAAAAGAAAATTAGTTCTTCCTCTTGCAAATTTCATAAGTTTCTCAACGACAGCAGTTCTTAAGATACTACTACTATTACCAAATATATTCTCTAATAATGGAGGTGCCCCTGTATCAGAGCCTGGATAGGGGACTTGGGAATCTGAGGGAGATTTTTTTTTTTTAACACTAGGATTACTGTTTTGGAGTTCTGGGTAAAAATGGCAGATTTGCACATATAAACTCTACTCTCTCTCCCTGAGAATCTCACTATAACAGTAAAGGATTTTTCAAGGGCAAAACCCCAAAAGAATGGAGGACACGGGTAGCAGACAACAGCAGTAAAATACAGAATGTGAAAATCAGATGAAAGCCAAGTTGACTCAAGTCATGAGAATTTTAAGTTGAGGGAAAGCCAGGAAACAATTTGATTTACACTGCAAAATCCCCCTGAACCAAAGGAAGTGGTTGCAAAAGTTACTTCTGGTAAGTGGAGTGAAAAGTGAGGCTAAACTAAAGAGGATGTGTTCAGTGTTTAAGAAACAGTCATATCCCCAGGCCCCTTTCCTATGTCCTAAACAGGAAAAAGACTAGAACTGCTTTTCTGGAGAAGGTAAAATAGTGGGTCTCCAAATTGGGAGGCGCAGGACACAGCAGACATTAGTCCTACTGACAAAGGGGATTCAGCGAACATGTGTGCACCCTGGATGCTGAGACTCCTCTCTACCTGTCCCCTCAGGTCCCAGAATACTGGCCAGGCCCTCACTATGCATCAGACAACCAGAAGATGTTCTCTGCAGAATCTGGCCAGCCCAGGAGGGAAGACCTGAAAATACATCCAAGATTCCCTAGTGAAATGGCTTGGCTAAATCACCTTATGGTGAAGTTCAGTCAACAGCACCACTCATGGGCTTAGAGCTTTAAACCCAATTTTGATTTCTTATCCTTAAACATAAACAGGGATCTAAAATCATCAGACAGTTGGGGAAACCTCTAAACTAAAGATCAAGACCAAAACAAATGGAGGAGGAGGAGGAAACTGGAGAAAATAAAATTACACAGGGAGAAGAAAACTTTTTAAAAAGCTTTCAGTAATATCTTAAGAAGACAGTACTGTTATAAGAACAGGATATTATTAAACAGGGGACATTCTGACCAGGCATGGCGGCTCATGCCTGTAATCCCAACACTTTGGGAGGCTGAGGCAGGAGGATTGCTTGAGACCAGGAGCTTGAGAACAGCCTGGTACAACATAGCAAGACCCTGTTTCTACAAGGAAATTTAAAAACTTATCAGGGCATGGTGGTACACACCTATCATCTCCACTTCTCCAGAGGCTGAGATGAAAGGATCACTTGAGCCCAGGATTTTGAAGTTACAGTGAGCTATAATCACGCCACTGCACCCTAGCCTGGGCAAGAGCGAGGATTTGTCTCAAAAAAAAAAAAAAAAAAACTCAATCCAAAATCATAGAAAATCCTTAGAAAAGATGCTTTCAAGAAAGTCCAGTAAGTTCAATATCTAAAAAAAGAACAGAAAACAGAAAGGGACGAAGTTATCCACAAAATATTCTAGAAAATTTCCCAGAACTGAAGAACACGATTTCCAGATTGCATAGGAAGTCCAGCAAGTGCCCAGCACAAGGATGAAAATAGACACCTATCAAAACTGTGAAATTTCAGAATGCTAGAGCCACTGATCCTACACACTTCCATAGAGAAAAACAGTTCCTGTATAAACAAACAGGATTCAGAACGGCCTCAGATTTCCCAACAGAGGAAGCTGTAGCTTCTGGGACAATCGATACCTTTAAAATTCTGCATGGAAATATCTTCCAGGCTCGAATTCTACCCTCAGTCAAAAAATCAATGAAATGTGAGGACAAAATAAAGGCACTTAGACATGTATGGTTTCAGCTGCTGATTAGGATATAGAAAACCATAGGAGATCGTTATTGTCATACAAAGAGGAAAGGCTGAAAAGTCTACAAAATCCTAAACTGTTGTGCGGTGGGTGGGGGGAGCATTAGAGCTGAGGTCACAATGCAACCAGGTGGTCTGAATTCCAAAAGGAAGGAAGCCGCTCCAAGAATGGAAAGGCCACACAAACTGTTCTACCTCCGGCACAGGAGGAAGACATGGTCACCCAAAAAGCGGTTTTAAAAATGGCATTTTGACAAGTTTTTAAAGACCAAAGTGGGCTAGCCTGACAGCTTGCTGAAGGAGTCCACATCCATTTACCAGCAATTTTCTTCAAGCCTGCCCTGGTGCTCTCAAGAGAGACTGTGGCCAGGGCAGGAGATCCCCGGAGTAGGCACCCAGGGCAGCAGGACTAACTACAGAGGCCCAGCCATGCCCTGCAGGAGTACAAGTTGGTGATCAACTGCCAAAACGTGCCTGCCCTCCTGGATCCTTCTCCGACAGGAGGTCAAAGCTGTCTGCCCCTTGTGGAGGGGCAGGAAACCCTCCCACACTTTCACCCTTGTCCCTGACTTCATACCAGGCAAAAGTTGGCTGCCTCTAGGGCAGGAACAGAAAACCTGCTCCCTTCGCCCTGCACTGACATTAGGCGAATGCATCTTATGCTGTGGAAGGGGAAGAAAACCCCCTACTGCCAGATATCCTGCACTGATACAAAGCTGGTCTGCAGGTGCTGGAGGAGGGCAGGACAGTACACCCAAGACCTACCACAGACACGTGCAGGATGCAGCTGCCACAGGTGAGGGCCAGGAAACTAAACCCACCCCTAAGTAGGAGGCAATGATTATTGCCATGGAGAGGGAGCAGAGACAGTGAAAGAGCAGGAATGCTGATGCTCAGACACATGGGGCCTAATACAAGGCTGCAGTGGAAGAAATGAAAAGCCCCTGCCTCATCTCTTGCACCAAGGAACAAGCATCAGCAGTCTACCTGAGGGATGGACAAAGCCTTGGCTGAAGACCTCCAACTGTGGCACAGGCCTCCCAGGCTGGAGAAAAACCTGTTGGGATTCCAGGCTTCAGCTAAGCAAGTAGCCACAAAATCCACCTGGGAAAAGCTTGTAGAGTGCACTGAAAACAAATATAGCAACCAACGCCAAACCCAGCTCAACTACAAGCTAGACTAACTCAACGCCACAAAGTAAAAGTGCCTATCCCTAGGCAGAAATATTTACTTCCATCTCTACTGTTATTACAGTAAGACATAAAAAAAGCGACTCCATAGCCAAACACTACAACAGAAAACAAAGCCAAACTTGGATGGTCCGGGTATCAAACTTGCAGGTAACTATAATTAATATGCTAAAAGATCTCATGGAAAAGGTAAACAATATGCATAAACAGATGAGCAGATGGGGAATTTCAGGAGAGAAACTCCAAAAGTGTCAAATGGAAATGAGAGAAAAACATGATGGCAGACATAAAGGAGCTTTTGATGGAATTATCAAACAAGACCTTAAAAAAATCCTATTTCAGGAAACTGCTAGAGAATGCACTGTGCTGACACAAGCCAGTAAAGCAAAAAAGAGGAAGATAGGAACTACAGGAAATGAGATCCAACAGAGCACCCAGGTGAAGGGAATCCCAGGATAAGCGTGAGGTCTGTGCACCAGGCACAGGGAGAAACCTGCCACATCTGGGCATGTAAGGGGACTCTGAGAGAAGCTTCTTTAGGAAAACGTATAAAACCTCTGATGATCTGATTTTGTAGAGGAAAGATTTAGTCAACTGGTTAAGAATTTAAGAAGGAATCCGTGGTAAGTATAGAAAGAATCAAACACATTTTAAAACATCAAAATTATATGAAAAACTTGCAGGAAGAGAAAAATGATCAGTTTCCTACATAGATCACCTGTGAGCAGCATTTACGGTCATAACCGTATAAATGCTGAACATGCATTTAACCAAAATTTTACCTGTGACAATATATTTTATTATATAACTAAGATATATTATGTCAAGACATAGGGGTAAATCCCAAAATATTTCGTTAAAAGAGCCCACAGGATTTGCTTTCTGTAACAGAGGAAATGGGAGTTGCAGGAAGCATGGAAACACCATTGCTCATCCTTAAAACTGCAAAATAACTGGCCGGACACAGCGGCTCATGCCTGTAATCCCAGCACTTTGGGAGGCCGAGGCGGGCGGATCTCGAGGTCAGGAGATCTAGACCATCCTGGCTAACACGGTGAAATCCCATCCCTACTAAAAATACAAAAAAAAAAAAAAAAATTTAGCCAGGCGTGGTTGCGAGCGCCTGCAGTCCCAGCTACTCGGGAGGCTGAGGCAGGAGAACGGCGTGAACCCAGGAGGCAGGAGGTTGCAGTGAGCCGAGATCGTGCCACTGCACTCCAGCTCGGGCAACAGTGCGAGACTCCGTCTAAAAAAAAACAAAAATAATAAAATAAATAAAGTATTAATAAATAACAAAATTAGTCAGGCATGGTGGCGCATGCCTGTAATCCCAGCTACTCACGAGGCTGAGGCAGGAGAATCACTTGAATCCAGGAGGCAGAGGTTGCAGAGAGCCGATATTGTGCCACTGCATTCCCGCGTGGGTGACAAGAGTGAAACTCCATCAAAAAAAAAAAAAAAACTGCAAAATAACTGACTCATACAAATAAATGAATGTTTAACTTTTGATGATTTTTAAAATATTTCCCAGTGAAAACTCTCAGGGATGATCACATCCATCTAATGTTTTAAAATTACTTGAAAATATAACCTCACAACTTCAGGCAAACAAAAATCCTTTACCTCTAATAAATGGTCAGCTACCGTTGAAAAAGTAGAAATATTCTATTGAGACAATTTTGAGTCAATCTACTTTGTAGTTTGATAGTTTAAACGCAAATTTAACATAACTGAAGTCAAACCAATCAACAGTAACATACCAACTTGAAGGGAGGCCTTGCTGTTTCATTACTCTTGCACACAGCAGAGAGCACAGCTCAGAAAATCAAAAAATAAAATCTGATTCATTCTATTAAATTAATGGCAAAAATACACTCAAAAGGTCGACTTAAGAAACATGTTTAACAAATATTAGTAAATCCTGTTCCTAATTACCAGGAGAAATTTCAAAAGAGTGTGATGGCCTCTAGGACGCTTAATTCTAACACTCAAGACTCAATCCACTGGTCAGTACAGATAAATAATAAATAATTTTTCTTTCAACTTGATAGATCTATCAACCGTTCCTATTGGGATAAATCTACCACGATATAGTGCTAGATTTGGGTCTGTAAAATCTTACACGGGCTCCATCATCTTCCTAAACTATTCCACGGGTGCTGTATTCCACCTGCTCTGGGTCAGAACGTTCCCAACTGCAGTGATTTGTGACTTCAGAGAACACCCTCGAGAGGGGGTTCCAAAGGTTTTCAGGCTTTAGGGGAACAACCCGGAATAACCAAATTCTGCATGGATCGGAGTGGCGACCCCGGTAAGCTAGTTTTCAGAAGCATGAAGGCTCCCCTCCGGGGCAGCCAAGTAGGTAGCACTGGGCTGGGGGTCAGAGGCAGGTACCGTTTCCTTCCTGGGGCCCGCAGGTGCAGTCGGTCCCCAGCTCCGCCGACACCTCTACCGCCCTCTGCAGTAGGTAGCGCGCTCGCTTGCGCGTCAGGGCGTCCGCCTGGCCCAGCCCCGCCTGCACGGTCCTCCAGAAGCGCCAGCAGCGCCGGGCGTCCGGGTCCGCCTCGCGCGCGCTGCGGGCGCGATCGCCGCCGGGCTCGGGTAGCAGCTTCTCGGCCAGGGAGCTCAGGACCAGCAGCTTCTCCTCTACGCGGCCCGACCCCGGGGACGTCCCGGGCGCAGCCAGCCCGCCCCACACGGCCCGCAGCGCCGCCCCGCCGCATTGGACCAGCACTGGCAGCAGTCGCCCGGCCACTAGCGCCGCCGCGTCCCCGGCGGGCCCGGCCTCATCCCCGTCCCCGCCCCCGCCTAGCGCCAGAGCGACGGCAGCCCCTGCCACGCGTTCCAGCAGCGGCCCGTCCTCGCGTGGCCGCAAACAGGGCCCGACGGCCGCCAGCACCTCCACGGCAGCCTCGGCGCCAGGCGCGCGCCACCCGGCGAGCAGATCGCGCAGCGCTTCCTCAGCCAGCGCGGCCGCCAGCTGCGGAGCCCCAGCCAGGCGGGCGCACGAGCGCAGGGCCGCGCCTGCCGCCCTCAGCACGCGCCGGCGGTGGCGAGGCTGCAGACCGGGGTCCGGGCCGCCCGCTGGGCGCCCGCGCAGGCTCCGCAGCAGTGGCACGAGGTATCCTGCTGCCACCTCGCGCGCCGCCTCCGGGAGCGCGCCTGCGCCCCCGCCGTCGCGCGCCTCCTCGTCCTCGAGCCGCTGCAGAAGGAAGCGCAGCGTCTCCACGCGCTCCGCGGATGCCTCCCCTTGGCACAGCGCCCCAAGCAGGGCCCGGGGGTCCCGGCTCTGCGAGAGCAGCGCTTCCGCGAGCACCCACTCCATTTGCCGAGCGCCCGCGCCACCGGCCCGGGCTCCCAAAGGAAGGCGCCGGCGTGCGCGATGCGTGCGCACAGGACCGGCCGGCCCCTGCGTGCGCGTGCGCCGACGGAGCCGGGTGCGCGGCCGCAGAGAGGGAGACGTAGCCCGGCTTGGTCCAGCTCAGCGTCTGTTGGGTTCCTGCCACCAACCCTGCCTAGAACCCCACCTGGTCTCTTATTTTTAGGAGAAACGAGGCCCTCGTTAAAAGTTAATGTAGTATCTACACCACCTCCATCGATTCCTGATTGGAGGTTGGTCTGCCTAGGACCCTAAATCAGGCGTGCCTGTGAGCATAAACCAGTTCACAGAAGGTGCACATCACAATCACTTCAGATTATTTTCCAAACGTTACATGCTGGGCACCATCCACAAAGAGACTGACACAGTAGGTCTGAAATTGGTTCTGGACATCTGCATTAAAAATAAGTCAAGAAAACACAAGAATGATTTAGACGTAAGGCCAGGAGTGAGAAGTGTTAGGGATGGAGGGTTTCCAGGTTCAGGAATTGGACGAAATGCACAAACAGAGCAAAGAAAGAGCGAAGCAACAAAAGCAGAGATTAATTGAAAAAGTACACTCCCCAGACCCGAGCAAGCCGCTCAAGGAGGGCTGGTTACAGAATTTTCTGGGGTTTCAATACCCATAGAGGTTTCAATTGGTTACTTGGTGTACACACTATGTAAATGAAGAGGATAAAATAAAGTTACAAAGTTATTTACTTGGTGTACTCCCTGTGTAAATGAAGAGGATATTTCCTGTCATAGCTGAAGTGTTCCCATCTGATCTGGTCCTAGGAAGTTTTTAGGTTCCCTGCCTCCAGGCCCTATTCTCCTGCCTCAGAGGTACCTATGGCAATGTGCTAGGATTCAGCTAAAACCAAGATGCCCACGCCAGCCCTCACAACCAAATGCCCAAGATGACTTCAGGATGCAGAGCCTCCCACACAATGCATGTGCTCCCATGTGCAAACTCAAAAATAGTCCCTGTGTCTGTCTTTTCTGTATTTCTGACAGCATCCATTGCTAAATACAGAAACAGAAAACCTCACCTCAGCCTGC
This sequence comes from Papio anubis, assembly GCF_008728515.1. Lineage (NCBI taxonomy): Eukaryota > Metazoa > Chordata > Mammalia > Primates > Cercopithecidae > Papio > Papio anubis. Next base: position 203,948,034 of record NC_044976.1, read on the forward strand.
ATGGTGCGGATTTGGTTCCTGGCTCAATCTGAGACAAAATGGATCAGTGACACGGGTTTTCTTTGCTACTAAACACAAAGGTCTGCCCCTGAGTCAATAAAGAAAACAGGGTCCCAACTTCAAAGAGCTTGACATATAATAACATAATGGATAAGACAAAAATTAAAGTTTTTTAAATGTAGTTATTTTTATATAATGTAAAGTTATCTGACTTAAATTTAAGGTTATGTAACATTAGACAGGCAAGACTTTTTTCATATTTCAGAAGCATTCAGTTTTTAACAAAATGCATAAATGGTTCTATTTTAAGCCCTTTTAAAATGTGTCAGTATCAATTACCTTCAACATAAAATGTGCAGACAACTATCATTTCTCTCAACATATATCTAATAAATATAAATGGGCAAATGTCTTGAGCACTTAACAAATGAAGATACACAAATGATAAGCAGTTGGAAAAGTGTTCAACATCATTAGTCATCAGAGAAATGCAAATTAAACCCACAATGAGATACCACTTCATACTGATGAGAATGGCTAACATTTAAAAGCTCGAAAACACTAAACGGCAAAGACCAAGGGTGTGGAGCAACTGGAATCCTCATACATTACTGGTGGGCATGAAAATGGTACAGTCACTTTAGAAACTGTTTCTTGTAAAGTTATAATTTAGCTACTTTAAAATTCAGCAATTTCACCCCTAGGCAATGACCTAAAATAAATGAAAACATGTTTCAAAAAAAGAAAAAAAAGTCTTGCAGAAGAATGTTTTTGACAACATTATTCATTATAGCCAAAGCCTTTTAACAACCTAGTAGGTGTTAGGTAACAACCTACATGTGCATCAAATAGGAGAATGAATAAAAAATTGTAATCTATCTATATAATAATGCTCCCAGCAATAAGACAATGAATTGCTAATCCACTCAACATAGATAAGTCTCAGAAACAATATGTTAAACAAAGGAAGACAGTCACAAAGTTTACATCCTCGTGATTTCATTTATATGAAATCCAAGAATAGAAAAAAGTAATCTGAAGGATAGAAATGAGAACAATAGTTGCATAGAGGGAGTAGAGATTTGACTAGAATTGGGCACAAGGCAACTTTCTGAGGTGATGAAAATATTTTATGTTGATCAACGTGTTGGTTACACATTTGTCAAGACTCCTTGAACTGAACCCTTAAGGTCTATGCATTTTGCTCTGCAGAAAGTTTTCCTCAATCAGCCGGGCACGGTGGCTCAAGCCTGTAATCCCAGCACTTTGGGAGGCCGAGGCAGGCGGATCACGAGGTCAGGAGATTGAGACCATCCTGGCCAACATGGTGAAACCCCGTCTCTACTAAAATACAAAAAATTAGCCGGGCATGGTGGCACATGCCTGTAGTTCCAGCTATCTGGGAGGCTGAGGCAAGAGAATCGCTTGAACCCAGGAGGCAGAGGTTGTAGTGAGCCAAGATCATACCACTGCACTCCAGCCTAGCCTGGCGACAAAGTGAGACTCGGTCTCAAAAAAAAAAAAAAAAGAAAAGAAAGTTTACCTCAATCTTGAAAAATGACTTATACCAAAAAAAAAAAAAAAAAAAAAAAAGTTGGCCTATGTGTTTTGTTCTCTGTTGCCTACAGAATAAAGCCCAGCTGCAGAGCACGGCATTGAAGGCTTATTGAGATTGGGGAAGAGGCAGTTGGCCTCATAACCTGATTCCCCTACTCTGCCCCCTGTCCCAGGCATATGGAACTCTCCTGCTTACCCACAACATGTTTGCACTGTCTTCTCTCCTGGAATATTTCCCACAACAGCACTTTTCTGATTCACCAATGTGGGCAGCGATTTCCTAATTGCCAAAGCTGCCCTTTTTCGTTCTTAACCTGAATGGACTCTGTGGAGTATTTCCTATTTCTTGAAACACTGTCTCACTCTGGTTTTCATCGATGACTTCTTCCTGTTCTTTGCTTTCTCTGCTTCCTCAGCTGTTTCTTCTCCATCTCTTTCAGCATCTTATTTTTCCTCCTGACCTTTCCTTAGTGATATTTCCAGGGTTTTATCTTCAGGTCTCTCTTCTCCTCACTCTGTAAATTTTCTCTGAATAACTTCATTAACACTATAGATCTGGTTACCATTTACATGCTAATGATGAAAAAATCTATATCTCCAGCCCAGGTCTCTCTCCTGAGACTTATCCTTAGGAGATAGCTCCAAACCTATTTCTCCAACTGCCTACCACACGTCTTCATTTCAATATTACTCAGGACATCATTCTCAGTCTCCGCTTTTACAAATCTAACCTCATTCCCTTCATCCCTTCCCCCAGCATCATTCCTCCCCACCGATGTACTTCTTCCCAGGAATTCCTTATTTAGGGGAATGGCCATCATTGCCAAATTGCCCAAGTCAACAACCTGAGAACTAATAGACTTCCTACTCTTACTTGATTCTCACATGCAATCACTCCTCAAAGTTATCCATGTGACTTTCTAAATCTCTCGGTGGTCCGTCCTCTCTGTGCCCCACTAAGACCTTAGTTTTAGACCCTCCTCATTTCTTGCCAAGATAATATCAATCACCTCCTACCCCACTCCCAGCTATATGACACTTAAGCAACGCTTATTGAGTGAATAGTCAGTCATCTCCTGCTCTTTTATGAAGACCCAAATTTCAAGGCACCTCTCTAAGAAGCCATTCCTAATGCCCTGGTCATGTAATACATATTCCATATTGGTACTAGGATGATCTCCCTAAAATTAGATCATTGGCTACCCAGAGCCCTCAGAATCATGGTTGAGTTTCTTAGCATGTCATCCAAGATGCCTCAAGATGGAATGCCTGCCTAATTCTCCATCTTCACACTCCTGACATACACACCTTGATGCTGAAGTCCCTAAAACATGTGTGCTCTCAATTTTCTTTTTTCTTTTTCTTTTTTTTTCAAAAGCCCTTCTCCCTTTTGGAAAGCGCTTACCCCTTCTCCACCTGACTTTTACTTTTTTCTTTCAAGACAAAGTTCAAATGTTATCTCTCCAGAAAGTCATTTGTTAATACCTTTCTCCTGTCACCAACACCCCAGCTAAATTAGGTGACCCTCTTTCAAATTCCCCAAACATCCTGGCGTGTCACTAACACAGCAATGGTCACGCTGCGTTGTAATTGCAAGCTATTTCTCTGCCCCCTACTCCTCCCCTCTAAGCAATATGAGGGCTAGGCATGGGGTATGAGGTTTTGTCTATTATTATACTCATGCCAGTACCTCATCCCAGACATATCATACTTCAGTAACGCTTTATTTTTTATTTTTTTAGACTGAGTCTCACTCTGTCACCCAGGCTGGAGTGCAATGGCACAATCTCGGTTCACTGCAACCTCCGCCTCCAGGGTTCAAGTGATTCTCTTGCCTCATCCTCCCGAGTAGCTGGGATTACAGGCGCCCACCACCATGCCCAGCTAATTTTTGTATTTTTAGTAGAGACCAAGTTTCATCATGTTTGCCAGGCTGATCTCGGACTCCTGACCTCAGGTGATCCACCTGCCTCAGCCTTCCAAAGTGCTGGGATTATAGGCGTAAGCCACCGTGCCTGGCCCAGTAACACTTATTGAGTGAATAGCCATCTCCCACTCTTCTATGAAGACCCAAATTTTAAGGCATCTCTCTGTCGCCCAGGCTAGAGGGCAGTAGCACCATCTTGGCTCACTGCAACCTCCATTTCCCGGGTTCAAACGATTCTCCTGCCTCAGCCTCCTGAGTAGCTGGGATTACAGATGTGCACTACTACACCCAGCTAATTTTTGTATTTTTAGTAGAGACGGGGTTTCACCATGTTAGCCAGGGTAGTCTTGAACTCCTGACTTCAAGTAGTCTGCCCACCTCAGCCTCCCAAAGTGTTACAGGCGTAAGCCACCGTGCCCGGCCTTCCTAAAACTTTTAATTGTAGTAGTAATAACGGCTATAGTTACCACACTTATTAAAGACCAGACATGGTAATATCTATCTGTATATATTATTGCACTTCACCCTCAAAACAACTCATAAACGAAGTGTTTTTACTTTTCTTCTTTTACAGATGAGGAAACTGAAGATAGGAGAGGTTGAGTTACTTGCCCTGATATCACAGGATGAAAAAAGCAGCAGAGCTGTCTGACTCAAAGGCTGTGCACTTTTCTGCAATACCTCCAAAACATCAAGGAAGAAAAATATACAATTGCCACGTCCAGTGTACTGCCTGTAGAATTTCTGTACTCCCGAAGTCTAGCACATAGTAGGTATTCAGTAAATTATGGTTGTATGAATGGATGGAGGTGTAGTTTCTGCAACTACTTATGTGCCCCTTAAGAATTGGGATTTTGGCCAGGCGCAGTGGCTCACGCCTGTAATCCCAGCACTTTGGGAAGCCGAGGTGGGTGGATCATTTGAGGTCAGGAGTTCGAGACTAGCCTGCCCAACATGCTGAAACCCTGTCTCTACTAAAAATACAAAAACTTAGCCGGGCATGGTGGCATGTGCCTGTAGTCCCAGCTACTTGGGAGGCTGAGGCAGGAGAATCCCTTGGACCTGGAGGCAGAGGTGGCAGTGAGCTGAGATTGCACCACTGCCCTCCAGCCTGGGCGACAGAGTGAGACTCCATCTCAAAAAAAAAAAACAACACCTCCCCCCCCCAAAAGATTTGGGATTTTGCTTTAATTCATTTGTATACTAAATATCAAACATATTACCAGAAGCATGTTAGTTACTCAATAAGTACTTGAAACTGGATGAATGAAAATTCAGTATTTTATAGTGATAGAATTCTAAGTTAATCAGCTGGAAAATTTCTAGTGACATAATTACCCTTGAAACATGAACATTTGCAAGCTGAAATCGTTGTGGCCTGGTTCAACATGAAACAATGCGCAGCTTTGATACACAGAGGAGATCCAGCGTGTGAACAGCCAGCTACCCCTCCGCATCCTCATGGGGATGAATAGTTGCATTGGAAGCCATATGTGAATAGGATTTAGAATAGTTTTCTTTCCTCTTTCCTTGCAATTTTCCTCCTTCATCCATAGATGAATTAGGGTTGTGACTGTTATTTTAACATCAAAAGCAGGTGTACTATGGATGAGTGTCTGAGTTTTCCTCTCTTTAAAGTAGCAAAGTTTAGTTACTTCAATCTAGCTCACGTATCCCTTACACCAGGGGTCCCTAACCCCTGGGCCATGAACCAGTGACCCCTCCGTGACCTGTTAGGAACCAGGCTGCACAGGAGAAGGTGAGTTGCAGGCGGGTGGGCATTACCACCTGAGCTCCGCCTCCTATCAAATCAGCAGCTGCGTTAGAGTCTTATGGGAGCGTGAACCCTAATTGTGAACTGCGCATGCGCAGGATCTAGGCCGTGCGCTCCTTGTGAGAATCTAATTCCTGACCACCTGAGGTGAAACAGTTTCATCCCCACCCTCCCACCGCCACCTTCCTCGCTCCATGGAAAAATTGTCTTCCACGAAACCTGGTTTCTGGTGCCAGAAAGGTTGAGGACTGCTGCCTTATACCCAAAGTCAGCCGCATCCTCTGTTTCCTGGGGCAACAAATACGTACAGCTTTTTAAAAGAGGCCTGTGCTCCGGGTGCGGTGGCTCACGCCTGTAATCCGGCACTTTGGGAGGCTGAGGCATGCGGATCACCTGAGGTCAGGAGTTCGAGACCAGCCTGATCAATATGATGAAACCCCGTCTCTACTAAAAACACGAAAATTAGCCAGGCATGGTGGCACATGCCTATAATCCCAGCTACTCGGGAGGCTGAGACAGGAGAATCGCTTGAACCCTGGAGGTGGAGGTTGCAGTGAGCCTAGATCACGCCACTGCACTCCAGCCTAGGCAACAAGAGCAAAACTCTGTCTCAAAAAAAAAAAAAAAAAAAAAAAAAGCCTGTGCTTTTGTCGTCATGGATGGGAATATCTAGCAGAGGCCTCAGAGGAGTCATTTTCTGCCCTGAGATCCCTCCTCCACCTCTGGATCCCACAGCTCTGACTACACTGGTTCCAACAAACTTCGAATGTAGGGGTGCTATTGTCTACACCTTATGTTTTAAAATTCACCGTGAGGCATCTAAAAATGGCAATTTTTTTTTATTTCCTTCTGATCGGAAATGGTGCACCTATTGATGGAATTGCTCTGCTGCATCTCTGACTTTGATTCTGCCTCTTCTCACTTTCCCAACTTGAAATGGACACTGCTTCCTTCTTAGTAAGGGTAATGGATAAAGGAGAAAGAATAAAAGGGAAACAGAAAGCATAAGTCAGGGAAGCTGATCCAGATAAATGTCCTCTCAAATGTCTCCTTCCTTCACGAGTGTTCGCATGGGGCCAGCCATGATGGCTCTTACCTGTAATCCCAGCACTGTGGGGCAGAAGCAGGAAAATCATTTGAGGCCAGGAATTTGAGACCAGCCCAGGCAACATAGGGAGACCCTGTCTCTACCAAAAAAAAAAAAAAAAAAAAGGCTGGGTGTGGTGGTATGTGCCTGTAGTCCCAGCTACTTGGGAGCCTGAGGCAAAAGGATCACTTGAGCCTGGGAGATTGAGGCTGCAGTGAGCTGTGATTACACCACTGCATTCCAGCCTGGGTAACAGAGTGAGACCCTGTCTCTACAAAAAAGAAAAAAAGTGTTTGTACAGACTTACTGTTTGGGATTTTCAAGGCACACGCTGCAGGTGCTTGACAGTCTTTTGTATTACCATGAGGGAAGCACTGGGCAAGGGCGCTGTGGCACTGTGAGGGCTATAGGACTACGTAACGAATGATGACAATGTTGACCTGAGAGAGGTACACAGAGCTCCAACCCCACTGAAAAGATGCTTCTTAAATGCACAAATCTTGCATGCATTCATGGTCCAGAATGCACAGGCAGTTGCATAACCAAAAACTATCATCTGTTCAGAAGCTGACATTTCTCTGGACAGAAGATGGTGCTGTTGTCAGTGCAGTGTGCTTTTTCCATCCTTTCAAGTAAATGTTCATAGTTGCAAAGTGGAAAACAAGTATAAAAATAAAGAAAATAGCAATTACATAGCAAGACTTCAGCTATAGCTTTCAGCTGTTTACCTCTAAGGCTCTAAGAAAGGGAAGGAGATTCTTGACAGGCTCTGTCTGAAATTTTTGCCTTGTGATGTTCCCCCTGAAAGCCCTCAGAGAACCTCCATGGAAAAATGCAGCCACGGAATCATTAACACGTTTATGGTGAGTGCGATATCTAGAAAACTCAAATTCCCAGTGGAGATCTGTGGCAGACACCATTCATTATTAACCCCACAACCATCCTCCCTTCTCCCTCGCTGTCAAACCCTCATTTTGCTCAGGATGGCAACATACTGACCCTTGGCCAATGGCTCATGTTTAGGCAGCAAACAGGACAGGCCTGTTCCCTACTTGTCCAACCATCATGACAAGTCAGGCAATGGGTGCTGTTGGCTGTGTCCTAGTCTTGGACAATGAGACGTAAGCAGCAGTCTGCTGGGGATGTGTCTGGGAAAGCTTTTGCTTCTGATAAAAGGAAAGAAACCATCGCTGCCACAATTCTCCTCTGTTCCTTCCTGCCTGATCACAGAGTGCTCTCTGGACCTATAGCAGCCAGCTTGAACCCATGAGAGAACAAGCACAAGATGACAAACGCCACACACAAAGTGGCAGGGGAGAAAACGCACAAGGAACCAGGGTTCCTTGAAGCCATTCAACCAATGCTAGCAAATATCTATTTCTTGACAGTTTATAATATGAGAAAAATAAGTCCCTGTTTGTTCAAGCTTCTCTTGAGTTTTCTATATTTCTATCTGGTACGGGACGCCCACCTGGTTGCTTATCGTTTAGTACTGCTAACTCCATTAGTTTTGACCACCTCACTCTTTCCAGGGTTAGAGGCCTCCTCCTGAGTGGTCACCACCATCATTTCTGCCTTGAAACTGACATTCACTGTTGCCCAGACTTGATCATCCTGGTTAGACCTATAAAGAAACAGAAAGCAACAAGTAGAATCACCATAAATCTTTAATCACTGGAAGACACATGTTCATACTGAATGCCTGGACCTCACCCCAGGCCAGTTCATCTAGAAACTCTGAATACAGGGCACAGTCATCTGTATTTTTTTTAAGGTTCCACAAGTGGATTGAGAACTGCTGGTCTTATTCATACGTTCCCCATTCACATGGCAGATATGCATAGCAAATTGCCAAGGAAAGGAAGGAAAATAGTTAAGTATTGGGATAAGCCATCCTTTCAACATTCAGCAATTCATTCCGTTATATATAGATACTGTCTCACCTTGGCTTGGTCAGCCTTGCTCTTTGACTGATGGGCATAAAGAGAAGCACAAACTACTTAGAGGTTCAGTGGACTAACCAAAGGGAGGAAAGGGTGACCTGCCCACTCTCACGGTGTCTCCAAGACCATGCTCATATCATACTGACTGCTTCTGTGTGTGTCGCCTGAGACTCCAGTAAAACTGCTACAAACAACTGGAGTCACCAAATTTTCGATCAGTTTATCTTTTAAACACAATCTAAAAGCATTTTTAAAAGAAAAAAAAAGTTCTTACTCTTGCTACTAACTACTTATTTCCTTTTTGTTTGTTTGTTGTTGTTCTTTTCTGCAAACAAACAAACAGAAAAGCCTCTGCTTCAGTGGGCGACACAGTTTCAATACCTGTAAGGTCATCTATGGAGGCTCCTTCCAGTCCTGGGTCTGGCTTCTTTAGTCTTCAGTCAAATCCATAAGGGTTTGGCAGGCAGAGAGTGTAGGATTAAGCCTGCCCATCCAGCCTGCTTCTGAGGCAAAATCAGAATTCATAGGCTCTCTGCCACTGTCAGAATCGCTCCCTCTGCTGCTTCTGACACAGGAAAGAGATGGCAATAGATTCAGTCACACAAGGATTCCTATTAAATGATGAATTGTGATGCCATAGAAGGCAGCACCTCACTGCAGGGAGAAGTAGAAACCCAGGGAGTTCTCGCCAGTGTGAGCACGCCAGAGGGGCCTTTAATAGCTGCATTTGCAATAAAGAAGGAGGTGAAATCCATTACCGGCTGTCTTTATTTTGCTAGCCCACTGATAAGCGATTGAAGTCTAGAGAAAGTTCTTCCAAACACGTTTTACCTGCGGCATTTAGCCGGAGACTTGGACATACCAGGCCAATCAAATCATCACCAATAACAGGCGCTACGGAGGTACTAATAGCTTTTCCTGGAATACTGGGATATCCCTTTCCCTACTTTGTAAGTAGGTAACCTTAGAGAGGGTCTGGAAGACCGATTGAAATTTTTGTACCAGGTCTCAGAGCCAGAGGGCATTGACTGCCTATTAAGTAGATGTTGCTGATTCCTCAGGAGGGTGTGACAGGCTCTTTAGGTGAGCTACTGAAACAGTTTTCAGGTTTCATGCTTGAGGTAGTGTATGGGTTTTGGGGTTATTTTTCTACTTAGGGCAAAAGTGGCTTATACCTCACAAAACAGATTCCATTGGCATCAGACACCTCTGCAAGGCAGTTTGCAGGCTTTGTCCTAGTTCTCCTGCAGTGTGGCATCTATGTTTTCTTCCCACTTAAACATGTTGTCTGCTGGGTGCTTTCTTTGTAAATGAGGATGTTTTAGGATGATAGTAACACTATACTGTGAACTCCAACTAAGACAGATTGCCCTCTGTAGCGTGGGTGGGCCTCATGCAATCAGTTGAAAATGTGAATAGAACAGAAAGATCAGCCTCCTGAGCAAAGGGTAATTCCACCAATAGACAGCCTTCGAACTTCATCTGCACCATCAGCTCTCCTGGGTCTCCAGGCTGCCAGCCAATAGTGCACATTTGGACTTGCCAGCCTCCATAATCGCATGAGCCAATTCCTTATAATAAATCTCTTTCTATATATGCGTACATCTCATTGGTTCTGTTTCTCTGAAGAATTCTACTACACAAGAGTTCCCAAACTCTTAAGTTCTTCTGAAAACATTGTTTATCAAATGCCGTAAAGTGAAAAGGAAAAGACATCTTTGCTGAAAGTGTTGAGATGTTCAGTTTAAAGATTGATGTGTTTTTATTTTTTTATGTATATATATACTTATTATTGTTGTTGTTGTTATTATTACTATTATTATTATTATTATTTTGAGACGGAGTTTCACTCTTGTTGCCCAGGGTGGAGTGCAATGGCGCAATCTTGGCTCACTGCAACCTCCGCCTCCCGGGTTTCAAGCAATTCTCCTACCTCAGCCTCCTAAGTAGCTGGGATTACAGGCATGCGCTACCACACCCAGCTAATTTTTTTTGTATTTTTAGTAGAGATGGGGTTTCTCCATGTTGGTCAGGCTGGTCTCGAACTCCCAACCTCAGGCAATCTGCCCACCTTGGCCACCCAAAGTGCTGGGATTACAGGCATGAGCCACCTCACCTGGCCAGATTGATGTGTTTTTAAGCTGGTTTTGAGATGGAGTCTCTCTCTGTTGACCAGGCTGGAGTGCAGTGGCGCAATCTCGGCTCACTGCAACCTCTGGCTCCTGGGTTCAAGCAGGTAATCTCATATTTTTCTAATGATGAGTGGTTTTACTTTTTAAGTTCTGTGCTGCTCCCATCAGCTAATAAATACCTCAATGTTTCTGAGTCTGTAGGAAATAGGTGCTATTTAACTAACTTTTCTCAATCTAGCAGTCAATTAGTCAAGATGGATTTCTGCCTCTGTCTGCTGTATACTCCCTGTGCATTTCACAAAAGCCCCTGTGACAGGGCAGGTTTATCTTCCTCCCCCTTTCCCTGTGCCAGTACCTACCCAGGCTAAGGGAAAAGAAGGGAGCTTGTCATGTGAGCCAGGCATGGGAAGAAGACAGCCAGCCGTGTAGCATAAGGCCATAAAGGAGATATACCAGCAGGAGGTAGGTTTTCTTCATCGTGAAAGAATGAATTGTTTTTCAGTTACTTTACCCAGAGACTAAACCTTGGAAGAATCCTCTTCCTGTTTCCCTCCTCCATCCTCAAAGTTGAAGACCTGCTCTCCACTCCTTTACTCTCACACACACACACACACACACACACATACACAGATTGAGAGAGAGAGAGAGAGAGAGAGAGACAGACAGACAGAGCATCCCACTCCTTATCTGGCAGCAGATAAGAACACAAAAACCCTGAGCATCTTAGCAGCAGGAGACCTGAAACTAGACCAAGAAGACTTTGGGGGTAGGTGGAGTGAGGGAGGGGGTCTGTGTAAGCAAAAGTGTTAAAGGACAAAGAAACAGTGAGAGAATGATAATAGTCAGTTATTGCAAAATGTACTGCCCCACCGTCCCCACCCAATTCCTTTTGCTAGGAGGAGCAAAGTGCTGGGTTTGGCTGCAAAGGAAGTAGAAGAAATAGTCCTTGATCTTACTTGCATTCAGTTTGAAAATCTAGGTATCAGTACACTAGCACCAAATCTAGTATTCTTTGGGCAATTTCTTTTCATAGCTAGAGATGACATTACAAAAAATATTAATGTCTGTATGAATGAGCAGGGCTGTGCAGTTTAGCACTCGACCACAGTTCTCTATAAATACCGATGCCCACCAGTTGGGAACTATAGTGGTGGGTTTGTTTGCTTGTTTGTTTTGAGATGGAGTTTTGCTCTTATTGCCCAGGCTGGAGTACAATAGTACAATCTTGGCTCACCGTAACTTCCGCCTCTGGGGTTCAAGCGATTCTCCTGCCTCACCCTCCTGAGTAGCTGGAATTACAGGCATGCACCACCATGCCCGATTAATTTTGTTTTTTGGTTTTTTGGTTTTTTTTTTTTTGAGACGGAGTCTCGCTCTGTTGCCCGGGCTGGAGTGCAGTGGCCCGATCTCAGCTCACTGCAAGCTCCGCCCCCCGGGTTTACGCCATTCTCCTGCCTCAGCCTCCGGAGCAGCTGGGACTACAGGCGCCCGCCACCTCGCCCAGCTAGTTTTTTGTATTTTTTTTAGTAGAGACGGGGTTTCACCATGTTAGCCAGGATGGTCTCGATCTCCTGACCTCGTGATCCGCCCACCTCGGCCTCCCAAAGTGCTGGGATTACAGGCGTAAGCCACCGTGCCCAGCCTATTTATTTATTTTAAAAATCAATTTCTTTTTTTTCGGGGAGCCTGCTCTCACTGTGTCACCCAGGCTAGAATGCAGCAGTGCAATCATAGCTCACTGCAGCTTGAACTCCTGAGCTCAAGGGATCCTCCCATGTCAGCCTCCCCAGTAGCTGGGACTACAGGCATGCAACACCACACCTGGCTAATTTTTTTGTGTGTATTTTTGGTAGAGACGGGGTTTCACCATGTTAGCCAGGATGGTCTCGATCTCCTGACCTCGTGATCCACCCGTCTCGGCCTCCCAAAGTGCTGGGATTACAGGCTTGAGCCACCGCGCCCGGCCTAATTTTGTACTTTTAATAGAGATGGGGTTTCTCCGTGTTGGTCAGGCAGGTCTCGAACTCCTGACCTCAGGCAATCCACCTGCCTCAGCTTCCCAAAGTGTTGGGATTACAGGCGTGAGCCACCGTGCCCGGCCAGTGGTGGTTTTTGAAGAGCGTGTTGCTGCTAATAACTTTGCCCCGTTTTTTTTGTGCCAGGGACCGTCCAATGGCTATACTCAAATGAATTTGCTTTGCCTAAGTTCTTAGCACTTGTCATGCCCCTGAAGATGGAAAACAGTGTCAAGATCAGTAAGAACAATGAGATCCAGCAGATATTGGCATGCCTGTGGTGTCCCAGGCACTGTATTAGGGCAGTCACTATCCCAGGCCTCCCCAGGGAGCTTACAGACTGGTTTATCTTTGTCTGTTTGGCTGCTAGAAGACACTATCATAGACTGGGTCACTTATAAACAACAGAAATGTATTTTCCACAGTTCTGGAGGCTGGGAAATCCTAGATCAGAGCAGTGACACATTTGGTGTCTGGTGAGGGCCCTCTTCTAGGTTTCAGAGGGCTAACTTTTCGGTGTATTCTCACATAGCAGAAGGGGCAAGGCAGCTCTCTGGGTTTTTTTAAATAAGGGCACTAATCCCACTTATGAGGGCTGTGCTCTCATGACCTGATTACCTCCCGAAGGCCCTACTTTCTGATACCATCACCTTGAGGGTTAAGATTTTGACATGTGAATGTGAGGGGATACAACATTCAGTCTGTAGAATAGTATAAATAATTCTATGGAAAATTAATAATTTTATTTATTTATTTATTTATTTATTTATTTGAGATACAGCAAGACTCTGTCGCCCAGGCTAGAGGGCAGTGGAGCAATCTCGGCTCACTGCAACCTCCACCTCCGAGGTTCAAGCAATTCTCCTGCATCAGCCTCCCAAATAACTGGGATTACAGGCACCTGTCACTACGCCTGGTTAATTTTTGTATTTTTAGTAGAGATGAGGTTTCGCCATATTGGCCAGGCTGGTCTCGAACTCCTGACTTCAGGTGATCCGCCAGCCTCAGCCTCCCAAAGTCCTGGGGTTATAGGCATGAGCCACCACGCCTGGCCAAATTAATGATTTTATAACAACCACTATGCAAAAGAAGCAAAGAACATGCTGAGAGCCTATGATCAGATGTTTCACCCCAGTCTGTGCAGTAGGACTGGCTTCTCTGATCAATGATATTGTCAGAAGTGTTTGAACCAGAGCAACTGCATCCTGAGTAGGGGCTGGGTAAAATGAGGCTGAGACCTACTGGGCTGCATTCCCAGATGGTTAAGGCATTCTAAGTCACAGGGCAAGATAGGAGGTCAGCACAAGATACAGGCAATGAAGACCTTGCTGATAAAACAGGTTGCAGTAAAGAAGCTGGCCAAAACCAAGAGGGCGACGAGAGTGACCTCTGGTCGTCCTCACTAATACACTCCCACCAATGCCATGACAGTTTACAAATGCCATGGTAATGTCAGGAAGTTACCCCATATGGTCTAAAAAGAGGAGGCATGAATAATCCATCCCTTGTCTAGCACATGATCAAGAAATAGCCATAAAAATGGGCAACCAGCAACCCTCAAGGCTGCTGTGTCTACAGAGTAGCCATTCTTTATTCCTTCCCTTTTCTAATAAACGTGCTTTCACTTTATGGACGTGCCCTGAATTCTTTCTTGTGCGAAATCCAAGAACCCTCTCTTGGGGTCTGGATTGGGAACTCTTTCCTGTAATAGTATGTCAGCTGATACCTATAGAAAGAGGGAGTCAACTAGACTAGAATTGGGTAAACAGCCTCCCCCATCCCCAGGGGAAACTATGTGGAAACCCCAAGGCAGCAGGGAGCAGGGAAGAAGGTGAGTGGGGAAGGCCAAATGAATGGAGTTGACAGAGGAGGCAGGACAGGTGGGCACCCCAGGCCAGGTAGGACAATCAGCCGTGAATATCAGACGCATTCTAGGTGGGAAGTGACTGTAGGGTTGTTTGAGGGGAAGAGGGAATGGTGACTGATTTGATTTGCATGTTCGAAAGTATAACCATTAGGTTGAAAGAGCAGGATCCCAAATGTATAGCAGAAATCATTCCCCAACTCTTTGATTCAACATTCCCAGGTTTTTCCTTCTTTTCTTCTTTAAAAAAAAAAAAATTGGTAAAATATACATAACTTAAAATTTACCATCTTAACCATGTTTAAGGGAACAGGTCAGTGGCATTAAGTACATTCATATTGTTGTGCAACCATCTTGCAAAATTGAAACTCTCTGCCTATTAAAAACTAACTCCTGATTCCCCACTTCCCCAGCCCCTGGTGACCACTTTCTCTCTCCTCTATGAGTATGACTCCCCTAGGTACCTCATTTTAGTAGAATCACAGAGTATTTGCCCTTTGTGACTGGCTTATTTCACTTAATGTCCTCAAAGTTCATCCATGTTGCAGCATGCGTCCGAACTCCCTTTCTTCCTAAGGCTGAGTGATATTTCACTGTATGTGTGCCATGTTTTGTGTATCCATTCATCCATCAGTGAACTCTTGAATTGCTTCCACCTTTTGACTGTTATGAATAATGCTGCTATGGACATGGGTGTACAGATGGTCAAGGCCCTGCTTGCAATTATTTTGTAAATATACCCTCAAAGGCTTTTTCTTGAATCCTGATTCTGGGAATTACACTATACTAAACACTATGGGGGTTTAGAAACCTAAATATGACAGTCTCTGACACCCCAAAGAGACAGGAAAATGCCCCCCACCCTCTCTCTGCAGTTTTCAGTGGAGTAAATAAATAAGTGGTGACTGATGAGACTAAAAAGACAGAACTAGTTAACAGGACTGGGTAAGATGTTTCGGTCAAGTCAATAAAAGATGAAGAACTACTGGAGGGCTTTTGTTTGCTTGCTTGCTTGGTAAATTGGTTAGTCAGCTGGTTGTCTGATTTATCAAAAAATCAAATTAAGTTAAACATAGAAGCACCTGAACAAAATTAGGCTACAGAAAAATCCCACCAGAGTCCATATGTAGGATGAACTGGAGAAGGGGGGGAAACTGGAGACAGAGGACCTAGAGAGGAGGCTGTGGCAATAGCCCAGACAAGAAAAAATCAGGGTCTTAAATGACACCGTATCAGTGGCCACGGAAAGAAAGGACTCTTTCTTTGAGGTTAGTGCCCGTTTGCGATTGGTTGACCCTGATTTCAGGAAGATCTGGTCTCTGAGCCCACAATGTGCCTCTACCTTCTGGACTGTCAGTCTCTGTCAGAGGTAGAACATTTCTGCCCCTAGGGGATCCTTCCATTAAGAAACATCTCCATCTGCTTCAGCTCCTGCTTCCTTGTGACCAAATGAAATCTGCCCAGGAGAGCTCTGCATCACACACCAGCGGTCTCAGGGCTGTTTGCAGCAGCAGCTTTGAAGGACAGCTTCTCCGAGCAGGAACTCCCACTGGGCAACCCAAGAAGCCTCTAGGCGACTCAGTCCCTTTAGCTATTTTTAGTGTGCCTTTTACATTCAGAAACAGGAAGCATTCTGTACAAACTCATTTTTTTCTGCTTCCCTCAGGCAGAAAATTTCAATCTTAAACCTTTATGCTAAATGACATAATGTTTGAGAATTTAGCTTACTTTCTTTCCTCATTGTTACCGCACTATTCATACCTCTAAGTATGCAAAGAGCTCTGAATCTTACAGTTCTAGCTGAAGCAGCAGTCAAATTGCAATGAATGAGGTCTCTGACTGTATTAAGACCATGATGTCAAGCTGGGGTGGGGTGGGGACAGTGTGCAAAACTGTGCAGTCATTGAGGGACACAAACTTTAACCTCCACTCCCACCCCAAACACACTACAAAAAGTAATGCCTTAAGCTTGAACATGAACAGTGTAAGAGGTCCTCAGATCCAGGGTTTGTCCTGAAAGATCCTTCCTTCCTTCCTCCCTCCCTTCCTCCCTCCCTCCCTTCCTTCCTCCCTCCCTCCCCCCCTCCCTTCCTTCCTTCCTTCCTTCCTTCCTTCCTTCTCTCTCTCTCTCTCTCTCTCTCTCTTTTCTTTTTTCTTTTTTTTTCTGAGACGGAGTCTCGCTCTGTCGCCCAGGCTGGAGTGCAGTGGCGTGATCTCAGCTCACTGCAGCCTCCGCCTCCCGGGTTCCAGCGAGTCTTCTGTCTCAGCTTCCTGAGTAGTTGGGACTACAGGCGCCCACTACCACGCCTGGCTAATTTTTGTATTTTTAAAGTAGAGGCAGGGTTTCACCATATTGGCCAGGTTGGTCTTGAACTCCTGGCCTCAGGTGATCTGCCAGCCTAGGCCTCCCGAAGTGCTGGGATTACAGGTGTGAGCCATCACACCCGGCCAAAAGATTTTATTTTTTTAAGAGCATTCTTTCGGAATAGGATATAACTAGCTTTAAAAAAATTCTACTTTAACATCTTATTTGCTTGGTACTATTAAGAATTCTAGAAGAAATTGAGCCATGTGACAGTAGAAACATTAATGTTTCATGTTTCATTTACTTTATTTTTTTGAGACATGCTGGAGTGCAGTGGCATGATCATAGCTCACTGCAGCCTCGATCTCCTGTGCTCAAGCCATCCACCCACCTCAGCCTCCCTAGTAGCTGGGACTACAAGCATATGCCATCATGTCCAGCTAATTTTTTTTTTTATTTTTTATAGACCTGAGGTTTCTCCATGTTGCCCAGGCTGGTCTCAAACTCCTGGACTCAAGCAATTGACTGGTCTCGGCCTCCCAATCATTTACTTTTTCTTATTTGCAGTACCCACTGCAAAAAGTCGGACTACTAACAAACATCTATAATTGGCTCATCTCTGAAGTACTGGGAAAATATCCAGAAGAATAGGACATGAAGCTGACAACACGCTTAATGAGGAATATGACATAAACTTATACCCCCTTGCCCAGTTTTTTACTTTGAAATTTGTCAAACATATGGAAAAGTTCAATGAATGGTACACCATTCAAGGACACCCTACTTCACCTAGATTCACTAGTTGTTTATAGTTTACCAATTTTCCTTCTCTTTCTCCCTCTTTCCTCCTATATATGTGATGTATGTGTGAGTATGTACAGATACACACACATTTGTATTCATATATGCCAAACCATTTGAAAGCAAATTGTAGGCATGATGACACTTCACCTTGTCACACAAACAGCCTTGTTGCTAATACAAAGCCTATTTGTGGATTCTCTTCACACGGACGCGTGTGACACACCTTAAGTGCTTTAGCATGTACTCCTAAGAGCAAAAACATTGTCTTTTATAATCCCAATGCCATTATCACACTCAAGAAGCTTAACATTGGTATTTTAAAGGATACTTTTTCAAAGAAAGGTAAAATTATGACTCGTACAGATACTAAAAAAAGTTAAAGATTTATTCAATTCATTATTAATGAGGAAACTACAAGATGCTACAGCCAGTTCAAAAGAGAATCCAAAAAAGACACACATTTATTGACAAGGATACTGAAAGGAATAAGCAAACTGAGGCAAAACTGGCTGCTTCTCTTCTGTAGGCAAGGATTGTTTTGCATTGTTATCCATTATGTCCAACTTATTGAGTTGTAAAATAGCTCAAAGGCCACGAAAGGTGCAGAGCCCCTATAGGATCAAAATTAGATAACCCTGAAGAGTGGGTGGGCTCTAGACCTTTTCCTACAAAGGGCTAGATAGTAAATGTTTTCGGTTTTGCAAGCCATATGGTTTTTGTACAGATATTCAACTGCCATTGAACATGCAAGTAATCTTAGACAAAATGTGAAGGGTGAATGTGGCTGTGTGCAATAAACTTTATTTACAAACACAGGTGACTAACTGGATCTGGCTTACTGGCTGTAGTTGGCCAACCCTGCTCTAAACAATGCATAATTTTCCATTGAAGCATACATTTTACCCTACAGATACAACAATAAGATGTTGTTACGGGCTGAATTGTGGCTTCCCAAAATTCCTTTGTTAAAGTCCTAACCCCCACTACCTCTGAATGTAACTGTAGTGGGACATGGGGACGTTAAAAGGATGATTAAGGTAAAATGAGGTCATGTTGGTGGGTCCTAACCCAATATAACTGATGTCCTTATAAGAAGAGAAAATTAGGACTGGGCACAGTGGCTCATTCCTGTAATCTCAGCACTTTGGGAGGCTGAGGCAGAAGGATCTCTTGAGCTCAGGAGTTCGAGACCAGCCTGGGCAACATAGTGAGACCTCCATCTTAAAAAGAAGAAGAAGAGGAAGAAGAGGAAGAAGAGGAAGGAGGAGGAGCAGAAGAAATGAAAAAAAAAAGAGAGAGAAGGCAACTAGGACACGGATTAGCACAGAGGGAAGACCATGTGGTGACACAGAGAGAAGATGACCATCTATAAGCCAAGGAGAGGGGCCTCAGAAGAAACACACCCTGCCAATACATTGGTCTTGGACCTTCAGCCTCCACAACTGTGAGGCAATATAATAGCCCTAGCAAACGAATACAGATGTCTTCCAGTTTTAAAAAGATAGCTACATAATCATGGGTCAAGTGAACAGGACGCTACTTTTCCTTAAAATTGTTTTATTAAATGCAATATTGGCAACATACACTTCAAAAGTGGAGATAGGAGGAAGGTTTGGATGTCAAACAAGTTTAGAAACTATAGCAAACTGTAGTTCCTTCTTAGAAATCCACTACATTCTCAGTATGCATAATGCTCCTGAGATATCCTGCAATCACGTCTGTTCAACCTTTGCATAACCCTGACTTTCCCAAACTTTGAATGCCTTTTCAAAAAGAGATACAGTTCTGATGAATAAAACCATCGTTCTTGGAACACACTTTGGAAACACTAGTATGAACAAATTATGAGGCAAATATTCTAAGGATGTAAAGATGTCTGTGGACTGAGCCTTGAGAACTGTGGGATTCAGAAGGCTGGAAGGGAATACACACGTTCCAGGTAGGGGCAAAGGGAAGACTCCTGTGGCCCGTCATGCGGGGTCATGATGTGGAAAGCAAGGCACAGAGGGGCCAGGCTGCCCAGAGCTGAGTGCTCACATTGCTGTGTGATAGGAAGGCTGGTCCTGAAGGAACGATCAGTGCCCCCTTGTCAAAGAGAACCTGAGGCTTTCAGTGTCCAATTGTAGGATAAGGAGTGGAATTTGGAACATCTGGCCCTTGGTGTCCTCCTGGTGATCACTTCCAACAGAACTTAAACGCCCACAATGGGTTCCTTCTATGAAGTCTCTGTCAATGGGGTGAAAGCCCGGATGGTGCGCCCAATGCCAGCCCGAAGCCACCAGATGGCGCGCGGAACCCGCAATGCACGCACGCCAGCCTTGCGTTTGTCCCCGCACTGGCCCCAGGCCTTGGGAAATGTGTCTTTCCCCTGCCTTTTTACACTTTAGGAAGCTCATCTTTAGAGATGCATGTGAAACACCCCCCGCCCCGCACAGCTGTGTTCCTCCTGCCCTTCCCCTCCTGGGACACATCGGCAGCCTTTCCCCGGTCTGAAGAGTTTCCAAGCCGAGGAGTCTCTTGCACGTTTGTTCTACTGGAACTCGAAGCCGGAAGCACTGAGCTTCCATTTTGTAACCCACAATCCCGATGAAGTACAATCGTTAGGGAAAAAACATCTCAAGGATTGTGTGTTAGGGCAACCTCATTTCTGGCATGAAAACAAGCCCTGCAAACACTCTGTTACTCTGGTGTTCTGACTGCAAACCCAGGGGGATGTAAGATTTTTACGTAATCCCAAACCTCAGCCCTGAGGAGTTAATGATGTTCCTCTTGCCACTGGGGCACGAAAGAAAGACTTGCATGTTCGGGTGGTTATGGCTTGCCCAGAGCGGTGGAACGAGCCATAAGGCTGAAGGCCAAGGGATTCGGGCCACCCATGCAGTGAAATAATCCCCCAGAAATGCAGAGCCGGGAGTGGAAATGAAAGTAAAGAGAAGAGTCATTCCAGGGCATTGGCTAAACCTGACTAAACCTGACTGATCATCAAGCCTAAAGTTTGCTTGACTCCTGAAACTGCAAATCTCAGATTTGGGATGTACTGCCTAGATACCAGGAAATGACAGAAATCAAGCAGTTGGAACACTGTTCTTGTCCAACTCTGGGTCTTAAGCTCTGTTCTCATTTTCAGTTCCAAAAGCAATGAATAATTAATAAGGTAGTTTTTGAATGGAAAGCACATTTCAATGGATGGGTGATGCTTTCCGAAAGGCCTCTGACAGTTACTGTTTATTTCCTTCTTTCTTTCTCTTTTTGAAATAAAACCATGGAAGTGAAGACTGAAGCAATATTCAAATATACGACATCCCACATGTTTGACCCACCAGAGACTTGCACCAGTAATGAAAAGCAGGATCTAATATCTACCTTGTCACCTACTGTATGCCTCACACTCTGTTCCATGTTTTTATGGAAGTAATGTCTCATTTAATCCTCACAGTCATGGCTCCGTAGTTGGCACTGGCCCAGGTTTTTAGATGAGGACCCTAGTCTCCTATAAGGTTAAGCAGCTCACCCAAAGTCACACAACTAGTAAATTTGAGAATAAGGAATTGGAACTTGGTATATCTGACTTCAAAGCCTCAGTTCCTCTTCCTTTGCCCATGCATTTCACAGACTCATGGGACCTCATGGAGTTAGAAGGGATCTGGGAGGGCATTTGGATGAATGCTCTAAATAATACATGAATCTCTTTTCCAGCATTCTCTGTAAGTTGAAAGCTAAACAAGTGTGAATGTGCCTGAAATCAAAAGCTGAAGCCGAAAAAGAAGTCAGAGCAAGACTTCAGAATTCAGATAGAGGGCCTAAAATACATGTAATAGATTTTGGTCCTATTTTCTCTAAAAGTGGGACAGATGTATATATTTAAGTCTGTGAGACGACCAACAGTGCACCTAAGGAATGAGTCCAGAATGTTGTTCTCTTAGCCCAGCTCAAAGGGGAATAGTTGAAGAAAAATGACTAGGGAAAGAAGGCAAGTGTTGGTATGGATGGGATGCCTGTGATATCCTGAAGATGTGTGCACTGTAATTCAAAGAGATTCAGAGGAATGCTACTGTTTCAGCATACACACCCTCAGGTCCTGGAACAATATGGTAAAAAGCTCCCCTCTCCCCCAGTTCTAGGGAAAGGGAACTAAGTGAGAGCAGGTGACCAGCCTCAGGCCACATAGCAAGGAGGTGGCAGAGCTAGAAATAGAACCAAGTGCTGAGTGTCTCAGTTGTGCTGTGGTGCTACTCGCCCTTGCTGCCTCACACATCTTCCGTCATGACTGGCTCTGTGTGAATTTGGAAACTCAAAACCAGGTTTCAGTTTTCATGACATACTGGAAACTTGGCCTTGGATCACTAAGAAGTTCACTATGGGGGCCGGGCGCGGTGGCTCATGCATGTAAACACAGCATTTTGGGAGGCCAAGGTGGGCATGAGGTCGACATGGAGACCATCCTGGCCAAAATGGTGAAAACCCGTCTCTACTAAAGATACAAAAATTAGCTGGGCGTGGTGGCACATGCCTGTAGTCCCAGCTACTTGGGAAGCTGAGGTAAGAGAATCACTTGAACCCAGGAGGTGGAGGTTGCAGTGAGCCGAGATCGCGCCACTGTACTCCAGGCTGGCGACAGAGCCAAACAAAACAAAACCAAACAAAAACGAAGTTCACTGTGGCTTGTGAACCTTTCAAGCAAATGGAACCAGGTTTCTGTCATGTGTCGACCCCCACCAATGCCAGGAGGGATGGATGGGTTTGAGTGGGAATCAGGTACAATTCCATCAACGTGGTATTGACATGTCCCAGAGTGCACGCTGGCCTGGAAGGACACCTGGAAATGGGGGGCCTCTACAAATCCCAGCTGCAGTGGAGTCTCTCAGAGTCAGTCAGGGAATAACTTGGGGAGAGAGAGAGAGAAAAGGAGGGAATGATTTAGGAGGTGTGCATATTCATTTGCAAATGAAGTTATGGAAGTTGCTAGTGAGATTTTTATTGGTAATTAAGTGATAATGCCTGTGTAAAGCTGCTAGAGTTGAAATTCCTGTAAAATACTGAAGGAACTGAGGCACTTTTGAGAAATGTCTTATTGTTTAGCATTTTCAGAAACAATTTAGGTTTCCGTAGTATCTTGTATCCTCTAACTAGTAACTCTTCAAAGCATTCTTGCGAGGCAGGTCACTGGGCTAACCTATTTGTGCACCTCCAAAGACTGTTTATTTACACGTAGAGGATGTTAGATGACACCTCTCTCTCTCTCTCTCTCTCTGACACACACACACACACACACACGCACGCACGCACGCACGCCAGGATACAGGATCAAATGTCCTTCAAATGGCATGGCCAGGTAGAGAGTGTTTTGTTTTAAATCAAGATTCTGTATATGATTAGCTTGAGATAATCCAGTTTAATTAATGGAATTAGAGGAATTAGGAAGGATCCAGGTACAGTGACTATTGAAAGACTTTGCAAGAATTTATGTTTGGGCCTGGCATGGTGGCTCATGCCTGTAATCCCAGCACTTTGGGAGGTTGAGGCACATGGATCATTTGAGGTCAGGAGTTCGAGACCAGCCTGGGCAACATGGTGAAACCCCATCTCTACCAAAAATGCAACAAAAAAAATTAGCCAGGTGTCGTGGCATACACCTGTAATCCCAGCTAGTCAGGAGACTGAGGCAGGAGAATTGCTTGAACCCAGGAAGCACAGGTTGCAGTAAGTCAGTATTGCACCACTACACTCCAGCCTGGGTGACAGAATGAGACTCCATCTCAAAAAAAAAAAAAAAAAGGAAAAAGAATAAAGAAACAAAGAATTAGTGTTTGAACTGCTATGACTGCTATGTAAAAAAGTAATTACTTTCTTCCCTTGCTGGCTGGCAATGGTGGCCTCAACATCCACAAGGCTGGGAGAAAGGAATAAAGGAGAAAATCAAGAGCCTGGCCCCAGTTTGAACTGGATAATAAGCCCTTGATTAATTAATAACTGCCTCCTCTCTAAATATATTATTTGATATTGAGAGAGAGACAGAGAGAGACTCACTTATCTACACACGTGTCCTGTCTGTAGTGAGAGGTCAGCCAGGGCCGGTAGGTCAGAGGGTGAAGTCCAAACCAAGGAATTCCAATGTATTAATTTTTTCAAGAGGATACTTTATTGTCTTTAACATATAAAAAGAAAATGTGTTAAATTAATAAATGTCTAATCAAAAGTCTAAAAGAGTACTGTGCTAACATACCAGCAGGTAACAGCTCTTAACAGTTACCTGTTCATGTGGGAGGTGGGTACATGTGAACACGCCTGATATAATGTCAGGGGGTGAACATGCCTCCAAAAGTTAGAGGGTCTGAGCTCCAGGAAGTGGGTAATGCAGCCCTGGGCACTGGGGGAGGAGATTGAAAGAAATTAGGCCGTTAGGGTCAGAAAGGAAAAGGGAGAGAAAATTCGGGAACAGGAAAGATGTTTCATTTTAAGCACCTGGTGCTTAATCCAGGATTTTGTAGCATATCCTCACTGTTTCTGGAGGTTCCTAGATTATATCCTCTAAAAATACCATAAGTTTCCTAAGCCCAGATGATGTAATAATCCATGTTCTCATGGACTTCCCTCTGCCATTGGCTGGTTGTTCTGTTGTTTTCTGGAGAGTAAAGTGACCATGGAGACCTTGAAGGTGATGGACACTCAACCAAGACCAGTTAATGAAAATATGAAGGGTATTTTGGAGATGACTACTTGCTAGGAGTTTCCAGAGATGAACTGAATTGTCATTATTATCTGGTAGTATAATTAGTCACAGACTTTATCCATTTTTTCCTTCCCTTGTTTAGCTAATTCTAGTACTTCCTGAGGGATGTTAGTTTTAAATTTACTACTGATGGCCAAGACTAAATTTCAGGCCAAAAATCTTAGTTCTTGCAAGACTATAAGGCCAAGTCATCTTGTGGAATTATCCAAAGACGTATAACAGAGGACAGGAGAAAACAAATGTCAACCACACATTTAAACACACAAATGCACATTTAAAATGGCCACCACCCATTGAAAATTTACTAGATGAGTGACACTCCACTGTGCCCATTAAATAATGGGATGCATGAACAACTGAATAAACCGATTGCTGTGTTTTGATTGCTAGTTCCTCTTTTTTCCTCACTCCTTGCTCCCGTTGACCTTTTAGCTTCTTTTGCTCTGTTTTAGCAAGCTCATCAAAGATTTAAATATCTGCTTTTGGTCAAAACATCTCAAATTTATATTATTTTCTGTGACCTTTCCCCTATGCCTATAAGATATCTTTACCTATCTGATATGGGTTGACTGTGTCCCCACCCAAATCTCATCTTGAATTGTAGCTCCCATAATTCCCATGTGTCGTGGGAGGGACCCAGTGGGAGGTAATTGAATCATGGGGACAGGTTTTCCTGGGCTGTTCTTGTGATTGTGAATAAGTCTCATGAGATCTGATGGTTTTATAAACGGGAGTTCCCCTACACAGGCTCTCTCTTGCCTACTGCCGTGTCAGATGTGACTGTTCCTCCTTTGCCTTCTGCCATGATTGTGAGGCCTCCTCAGCCGGGTGGAACTGTGAGTCCATTAACCCTTTTTCCTTTATAAATTACCCAGTCTCGGGTATGTCTTTATTAGCAGCATGAGAACAGACTAATACACTGTGAACCCCAAAAATCTGAGATAGGTCTTAGTTAATTTGGAAAGTTTATTTTGCCAAGGTTGAGGACATGGCCATGACATGGCCTCAGGAGGTCCTGATGACATATGCCCAAGGTGGTTGGGGCACAGCTTGGTTTTATACATTTAGGGAGACATGAGATATCAATCAATATATGTAAGAAGTACATTGGTTCGGTCTGGAAAGGTGGGACAACTTGAAGCAAAGGCAGGAAGACTAAAAGCCTGAGGGAGCTCCCAGGTCACAGACAGGTGATACATTCTTTTGAGTTTCTGATTAGCCCTTCCAAAGGAGGGAAATCAGATACACATCTATCTCAGTGAGCAGAGGAGTGACTGTGAATAGAATGGGAGGCAGGTTTGACCTAAGCAGTTCTGGGCTTGAGTTTTCCTTAGTGATTTTGGGGGCCCAAGATGTCTTCCTTTCACCACACTATCCCAGCCATAACATGAAAGAGGACAGAGAAGAGAGAGAGAGCTAGCTCTGAGCCCTGGCTGACCACTTACTGGCTCAGCCACCTGGGTAATTCGCTGCGTCTTTTGGCCTCAGTTCTTTTTTGAGTTAAATTTCATTCTCTGGAACCACAGGATGGGTTGCCTTGTGTTTCCCAAGAAGAAATGCTGAAGTCCTAACCTCAGTACTTGTCAACATGACCTAATTTGGACATAGGGTCTTTGCAGATATAGCCAAGTTAAGATGAGGTATGCTGGAGTAGAGAAGGTCCTTAATTCAATATGACTGGTGCACTTACTAAAGGAGGAGAGTTGCCGATAAACAGACACAGAAGGGGGCAGGCCATGGGAAGACAGAGACTGACGTGCTGCAGCTACAAGCCAAGGAGCACCAAGGGTTATTGGCATCACCAGAAGCTAAAAGAGGCAAGGAAGGACTCTTCCCTGCAGGTTTCAGAGGGTATGTGGTACTGCCGACACCTCAATCTCGGATTTCTAGTCTCCAGAACTGTGAGACAATAAACTCACGTTGTTTCAAGCCACCCAGTTTGTAGTGTTTTGTTCCTGGCACTCCTAGGAAATGAAGACAGTGCTATGGGGAAGCAGTCAAAGACCCTGGGCTTTGAAATCAGATCAGGATTTGAATCAAGTTTCAATTACATACCAGTTGATGATGATTTGGGCACATTTCTCACTGAGTCTCATTTCTTTCTTGAAATCTAAGTGGCCCATAAAAGGGAAATGATGAAACTAATCTTGTCAGAAGGACTATTGCATAATGAAATGAGACAAGGTGTGTGTATTAGTTAGGAATGTTTTTATTGAAAGGAGAAACTCAACATGACTCAGTAAAAATGGGACTTCGGTGTAAGAATTGTGGGATGTCTCAATCCAACTTGGTCCTAGATTCTAACATTGGCAGCTCTTCTTCATTTTTCTTTCCTGCCCTCCTCTGAATATCTCAACACACGCTTCTTCCTCCATTCCCCTCTCTCTCCCTTCCATTAGACCAGGTGCCTCTACTTTTCCATTATTCCAAACTTTGCCTCCTTTAGCCACCTGGAAGAAACTAATTTGAACCTCCCTCTTCAATATATACTGCTTGGGTGATGGGTGCACCAAAATCTCACAAATCACCACTAAAGAACTTACTCATGGCCAGGCGCGGTGGCTCATGCCTGTAATCCCAGCACTCTGGGAAGCCAAGGCGGGCAAATCACAAGGACAGGAGATTAAGACCATCCTGGCCAATGTGGTGAAGCCCCGTCTCTACTAAAATACAAAAAACTAGCCAGGCGTGGTGGGTGGTGCGTGCCTGTAGTCCCAGCTACTGAGGAGGCTGAGGCAGGGGAATTGCTTGAACCCGGGAGGCAGAGGTTGCAGTGAGCTGAGATTGTGCAACTATGTTCCAGCTTGGCAACAGAGTGAGACTCCATCTCAAAAAACAAACAAACAAAACAAACAAATAACAACAACAACAAAACCATCTGTTCCCCAAAAACCTACGGAAATAAAAAATTTCTTTTAAAATAATAATTTGAACCTCCCTCAGCTTGCAAATTCAAAAGTCCAATGGGAGTGGGAGAGACATAATGGTCCACTTGAGGTCAGATGTCCCACCCTCACCCCAACCAGCTATGCCAAGAGAAGAGGGTTGTATATTCCCAAACACATTGTGAAAATTACAGGAGACAATATATAAAAATTACTTTGGAGAACTGTGACAAGTGTAAAGTGTCGTTATTTTCTATTTGTTTTTTATTATAATTTTTTGATAGAGTCTTGCTCTTTCGCCCAGGCTGGAGTGCAATGGTGCCATCTCAGGTCACTGCAACCTCCGCCTCCCAGGTTCAAGCGATTCTCCCACCTCAGCCTCCCGAGTAGCTGGGATTACAGGCTATTTTCTATTTTAATTCATCACACCCTAATGGGGACTTTCCGTCTTTCTGCCTCCTCTACTCCCTCAACCCTGCCCTGATGCCCTTCTTTCCACTCCACCCAAATCCTTCCTGGGCTTCAAGTCCTTACCCAAATCTTTCCAATCCACAGTCACAGAAGTCTTTTCTGTTTGCAAACTCCTATTACCCTTAGAGTTGATTTCTCTCACAGTTAAGTCCTTAATTGTCTTCTAATTGGTCCTTGGCCTAGATCCTAAGTCACCAGAGGGCAGAAAGCATGTC
This sequence comes from Papio anubis, assembly GCF_008728515.1. NCBI lineage: Eukaryota > Metazoa > Chordata > Mammalia > Primates > Cercopithecidae > Papio > Papio anubis. The sequence goes on from NC_044976.1 coordinate 203,975,743, forward strand.
TTCTTGTGCTCTTAGAGCCCTGTGCTGCTTCACATATTTCCAGGCACTAGGAGGTGCCCATCTGCAGTGCTGGTCCTGTCCCACCACCCCCCGCCCTGCCCTCGGGGTTCCTTGAAAGTTGCTGCCTGCAGACTTCCTCCTCACTGACCTGGAGCTCCAGAGAGGCCCCAAGATAAACACAACAAAAGCCTCAAATCTGCAAAATCTGCAAAAGATTTAGATTAGGGGTGTCCAGTCTTTTGGTTTTCCTGGGACACTCTGGAAGGAGTAGAACTGTCTTGGGCCACATATAAAATACACTAACACTAATGACAGCTGATGAGCTAAAAAAAAAAATTTGCAAAAAAATCTCATAATGTTTTAAGAAAGTTTCTGAATTTGTGTTGGGCTACGGGTTGAACAAACTTGCTTTAGATAGTGTTACTGCTACTCAGGGTCTGCAGGGCTGTTTCCCTCACATGGCGCATGATGTAACCAGTTCACCTAATTGCAACCAGTTTCAACTCCATGCTATTGGATTTGTTTCCCTGAGGTACCAGATTCCAGAAAGGTCCTACTCTTCCCTAAATCAGCTGGGGAGTTGCATGCAGCCTATTTTCCACCTGCTTTCTGGTTTAGTCTTGCTCAGGAGCCTGGGCAGGCCAGGTGGGTGCTCCCCTGGGTTGATCCTGACACTGGGTCATACTGGGAGATGTGGTGGAGGAGCATTATTACTAGGAAGCAAATTAGAACCTTGATCATGAGGAGGCAAAGTCTTGCCTGGGAAGAAAAGAGCGCATGTCAAATTAAGGTAGAGACCAGGACAAAGAAAAAAAAAATGCTAAACATAAATTGCAAGATGTTCAGACATGGTGAAACTAAAATAGCTCTTTCCAGATTGTTCCATCAAAAAAATTCAAAATACGTTCATTGAAGCTGAACTTTTGTTCTCTCCCTCCCATCCTTTCTTCATTCCTTTCCTTCTTCCTTCCCTCTCTTCCTCTTTCTTTCTGCCCTTGTTTGCCACTTGCCTAAGCAAAAACACAGCCACATATTCCAGCTTTTGGCTTATGGAGAGTGCTAGAAAATTGAATCACTGCTTATCTAGAAGATTCATCTCAATGACCTCCAAATCCCTCCCAACTTGGAGGTTCTGCGGGTCTGTAGAATGCCCTGGTGAAAGAGAAAAAACACACGCTTTGAAGTCAGACCAGGTATGTCCCACTTCAGACCAGGTATGTCCCACTTCAGACCACGTATGTCCCAGTTCAGACCACGTATGTCCCACTTCAGACCAGGTATGTCCCACTTCAGAGCTTGTGTTCTTTCCGTTTCACCAAGGCATTCCATAGACCCACAGAACCTCTGAGTTAGGAGGGATTTGGAGGTCATTGAGATTAAGCTTTTTTTTGTTTTTTGAGACGGAGTCTCGCTCTGTCACCCAGGCTGGAGTGCAGTGGTGCGATCTCAGCTCACTGCAACCGCTGCCTCCTGGGTTCAAGCAATTCTCCTGCCTCAGCCTCCCGAGTAGCTGGGACTACAGGCATACACCACCACGCTCAGCTAATTTTTGTACTTTTAGTAGAGACGGGGTTTCACCACATTGGCCAGCCAGGATGGTCTTGATCTCTTGACCTTGTGACCCGACTGCCTCAACCTCCCAAAGTGCTGGGATTATAGGCATGTGCCACCATGTCTGGCCTAGATGAAGCTTGTTAATAATGAGTGAATCATAGCTCTCATATTTACTAGCCGTGTGACTTTGGGCAAAGTACTTAACCTCTCTGAACCTAGGCTCCTCATCTGAAAGCCTGGCCAGTCCCAGCTACCAAGTTGTTGCCATGAGGATTAAATGAGAAACTACTTATAGCACATGGAGATAGAATGGAAATGGAAGACTAGGTCCAAAAATCTGCTGCTGGGAAAGCAGAAGACACAAGATCAGGCTGCGGAGTGGGAGGTTCATGGGACTGGGTGGGTGAACAGAGGATGTGGCATTGTTGCTTAGAAAAGCTACTTGGGGCCAAGCGCGGTGGCTCACGCTTGTAATCCCAGCACTTTGGGAGGCTGAGGTAGGCAGATCACCTGAGGTGGGGAGTTCAAGACCAGCCTAACCAACATGGAGAAACCCTGTCTCTACTAAAAATACAAAATTAGCTGGGTGTGGTGGCACATGCCTGTACTCCCAGCTACTCGGGAGGCTAAGGCAGGAGAATTGCTTGAACCCAGGAGGCAGAGGTTGCGGTGAGCCGAGATCATGCCGTTGCACTCCAGCCTGGGCAACACGAGAAACTTGGTCTCAAAAAAAAAAAAAAAAAAAAAAAATACTTGGGCCAGCTTATTTCCCAGAGCCTGGCCTTGCCCTGTTCTCCCTGCCTTCTCGTGCAGCTGGATTCTTGTGAACAACCTGGGTGTACAACCGGGACTTCCACCACGTGTGCTGTACCTCTGAGGCTGCACCGTCTCCCACCCAGTGATTTCCCATGGATTTTCTGCCCCTAACTATCCTGGATCTACCCCAGCCCTATTTAGACCATCTACCTGCTGGCCTTTTTTATTCACTTATTCATTCATTTCACAAAATACTTTTCTGTCCACCTGCGCCATGATCCTTTCAGCTTCTTGCCAGTTCCCCAACAGCCCCACCCTCAGGCTTATCCCTCCCTCCCTGGAGGCTGGCTGCATCAGAGGTTACCTTCACCCGCTGCCTGGAGCAAATGCTGACACTCAGTCGAGATTTGTTGACTAAATAAACACATAGAAAAAGACTTTTAAAAAAAGTACCACCCCTTCTAGATCCCCAGCCCCGTTTTGGGCTGATGCAATCCAAATTTCTCTACACCATGATGAGTTCAGTGCTGGCAGCTTGGTGGTGGCGCATAAGTAACTAGGTTTCCCAGCTCTCAGGCAGCCTTTCCCAGCACCTCTGTGAGGTTCTGATTTTCAAGTATCCCTGGGGCTTACAAATGCTAATAGTGGCTCTCTTCATATGACTGTAGTAATACTTAGCACTCGTGTCCTGACACATCAAATCAGTTCGAGTGCACCCACATCCCCTGGTGAGGTAGGACCCTTACAGTGCGCTGCTGTAAATGAGCAGCTAAGGGTGCTGGGGTGCAGCTAGGGCCACACTTGGCTTTGATCTGAAATACTAATTTCTTTTTTTCATTGCTTTCTTTTTCTTGATACACGCATACAACAGGTAATGATGAAATCTCGGTAATTGGAATATCTGTCACCTCAAATATTTATCATTTCTTTGGGTTGAGAACATCCAAATCTTCTCCCTTCTAGCGATTTCAAAATATACAATAAATAATTGTTAACTCTAGTCACTCTATGGTGCTATTTTTATTTTATTTATTTATTTATCTATTTTGAGACAGAGTCTCACTCTGTCACCCAGGCTGGAGTGCAGTGGTGTGATCTCAGCTCACTGCAACCTCCACCCCCTGGGTTCAAGTGATTCTCCTACCTCAGCCTCCCGAGTAGCTGGGACTACAGGCACACACTGCCACATCCAGCTAATTTTTGTACTTTTAGCAGAGATGGGGTTCCTCTATCTTGGCCAGGCTGGTCTTGAACTCTTGACCTCGTGATCCACCTACCTCAGCCTCCCAAAGTGCTGGGATTACAGGCGTGAGCCACTGCACCCGGCCTCTCTCTACGGTGCTATTGAACACTAGATCTTATTCCTTCTATCTAACAGAATGTTTGTACCAATTAACCAACTCTTCTTTTTTCTATTTATTTATTTATTTATTTATTTATTTATTTTGAGATGGAGCCTCACTGTGTCACCCAGGCTGGAGTGCAGTGGCGCGATCTCTGCTCACTGCAACTTCCACCTCCCAGGTTCAAGCAATTCTTCTGCCTCAGCCTCCCAAGTAGCTGGGACTACAAGTGCACACCAACATGCCTGTCTAATTTTTGTATTTTTAGTAGACACGGAGTTTCACCATGTTGGTCAGGCTGGTCTCGAACTCCTGAACTCAAGTGATCCACACGCCTTAGCCTCCCAAAGTACTGGGATTACAGACGTAAGCCACCATGCCCAGCCTTTTTTCATTTTCAGATGTACAATTGGCTAGACACGGTAGTGCATGCCTGTAATCTCAGCACTTTGGGAGGCCGAGGTGGGTGGATCACCTGAGATCAGGAGTTCAAGACCAGCCTGGCCAACATGATGAAACTCCCTCTCTACTAAAAATACAAAAAATTAGCTGAGTGTGGTGGCAGACACCTGTAATCCCAGCTGCTCAAGAGGCCGAGGCAGGAGAATTGCTTGAAACCGGGAAGCGGAGGTTTCAGCCAGCTGAGATCATGCCACTGCACTCCAACCTGGGCAACAAGAGTGAAACTCCGTCTTGGGGGAAAAAAATGTGCAATTAAATTATTATTGACTATGGTCACCCTGTTCATGCTATCAAACAGTAGGTTGTAGATATTATTTTTTGTATTTTTTATGCCCATTAACCCTCCTCACCTCCCTGCAGTTCCCAACCAACCCTTCTTGTTTTTTCTTTGTTTGATACTGAGTCTCACTCTATCACCCAAGCTGGAGTGCAGTGGTGCCATCTCAGCTCACTGCGACCTCCGCCTCCTGGGTTCAAGTGATTCTCTTGCCTCAGCCTCCTGAGTAGCTGCGATTACAGGTGCCTGCCACCACGCCTGGTTAATTTTTGTATTTTTAGTAGAGACGGTGTTTCACCATGTTGGCCAGGCTGGTCTTGAACTCCTGACCTCAACAGATCCACCTGCCTCGGCCTCCCAAAGTGCTGGGATTCCAGGCATTAGCCACTGTATCCGGCCCAACCAACCCTTCTTAATACTGTCCTCCCCACTACGCTTCCCAGCCTCGGATAACCACCATTCTACTCTCTACCTCCAAGAGATCAAAATTTTTTGCTCCCATATGTGAGTGAGAACATGTGTTGTCTTTCTGAGCCTGATTTATTTTACTTAACGTCCTCCAGTTCCATCCATGTTACTGCAAATAACAAGATTTCGTTCCTTTTTATGTCTAAATAATATTCCATGGTGTATGTATACATTTCCTTTATTCATCCTTTGAGGGACACTTAAGTTGATTCTATATTTTGGTTATTGTGCATACTACTTCAATAAACATGGAAATGCAGATATCTCTTCGATATATTGATTTTCTTTCTTTTAAATGTATTCCCAGCAACAGGATTGCTGGATCATATGGTAGTTCTATTTTTGGGTTTTTGAGGAACCTCCAAACTGTTCTGCATTGTGGCTGTACTAATTTACATTCCTACCAACAGCATTAGAAGGGCTCCCCTTTCTCCTTATCTTTGCCAGCATTTGTTAGTTTTCTCTTTTTGATAATAGCCATTCTCCCTGAAGTTGAGATGGTGCCTTGCGAAATACCAATTTCAAATGACTATATTCTCAGATATATCTTCATCTGACTCCACAGCAACCCCCTGCCCTGCAGATATTTGCTGTCTCCTCAGTATTCAAATGAAAAGTACCTCCCTCAGACCCCACCCAACGGGAGGCCCCGGCCAACTGTCCGGAGGGCAGTGCTTCCCCTTCCTTCTCAGAGGCAAAAAATAAACAAAACCCTGGTAGACATGTGATAGAATAATCATAAATACATAAAATTGGTCACGTAAACTGTGAAACATTAAGTTTCAGTTCCACAGACTGTGAAAACAGCAAAGTTTCCAACAAGGTCAAAAAAGTTAATAAGCACTGGGAGGGATGAACAGAATACCCCAGGGTCCCAAGTGAGAAGAAGCCCTGGCCAGGGACGGATCTGACTCCTCTGGAGCAACCCAGAGCCCTCACAAAGCCGGCCACCCCCCACCTCGCATCGCCTGGAAGAAAATGAGAAACTCCACATGCCCCAAAGCACCCCCCAGAGTGCCCCCCTCCCTACCAAGTGGTTAAAGACAAAAAAGAAAATCACCAAAATGTACACTTATCATTAAATGCACATAAAATGCACCTATATAAGAAGGGGAGGCTGGGTGCCGTGGCTCACACCTGTTATCCCAGCACTTTGGGAGGCCGAGGCAGGCGGATCACCTGAGATCAGGAGTTTGAGACCAGCCTGGCCAACACAAATACAAAAAAAATTTAGCTGGGAGTGGTGGCACGTGCCTGTTATCCCAGCTACTCAGGAGGCTGAGGCAGGAGAATTGTTTGAACCCGGGAAAGCAGAGATTGCAACAAGCCGAGGTCGTGCCACTGCACTCCAGCTCCAGCCTGGGCGACAGAGCAAGGCTCTGTCTCAAAAAAAAAAAAAAAAAAAAAAAAATGGAGGACTCTATGAACCTCAAGAAATGCAACTAGTCCTTCTTTCAGCTGCACAAATGGTTCCTTGCTCTTATTCCATGTTTCTCAAACTGGAATACATGTTCAAAGGGGCAGATCCCAAAAGGGATGGAGGTGGAGGAGGGGCGATGGGGATTCCCAGCCATGGGCAAACTCAGCACATTTCCTGGAGGTTTAGAGTTACTTGTTGGTTAGCTTCTCCATTTTTTTAAAAAACAACATTTTTATATGAAATTGGTCTAGTATGGAATGAAATGCAAACTTTCCATGAACTTTTAAAATCTAACATCAGTTTTCAAAGCAATCTCTCACCTCTGACCAGAGAACTGTATTTATGTCTTCTGGTCTCAGGGTTCCTAGGTGGAAGTTGGAAGACCACTGAATTTGTTTTCATCTTGGAAGGCGCAGAGTCTCATCTTGCTGGAATGAGGTCCCCTAAGTGCTGGGAGAGCGGGTCGGGGGGGGCGGGTCAGGGGGTACAGATCAGGGTCAAGCTGAGGATGGCCCAGTGGCAGCCCAGAGCTCCCCACTGAGAAGGCGGGCCTCCTCCATGTGGCCTGTGGGTCTTAACTCTTGGGCTACGAGGAGCAGACCCATGAAAGGCTGGGAGGTGAGCTCCTAGGTAGAGGTGGAGGAGAGATGGAGACAGGAGAGAGGGTGGGTGGCACTGGAGGGGACCGTACAGACAGGGAGCCCTCAGCGACCTCAACAAGAAATCTGTGAACAGTTCTGCTCAAAGCCAGCCCAGGCATACTTTAGAATCACAGAGTGTAGGCACTGAAGGGAACTGGAAATATTCTAGTGCAAACCCCTCATTTTACAGTTGGGAAAACTGAGGTTCAAAGCATTCAACTGACTCGCAGGAGGTCATAAACCTGATTAGTGCCAGAGTTTTATTTTTAATATTAACAAGATTATCAGGATTCTTTTTGTTGTTGTTTGAGACAGTCTTGCTGTGTTGCCCAGGCTTGAGTGCAGTGGCACCATCTTGGCTCACTGCAACCTCCGCCTCCTGGGTTCAAGGGATTCCCCTGCCTCAGCCTCCGAGTATCTGGGACTACAGGAGTACACCGCCACACCCAGCTAATTTTTGTATTTTTAGTAGAGACGGGGTTTTACCATGTATGTTGGCCAGACTGGTCTTGAACTCCTGACCTCAGGTGATCCGCCCGCCTTGGCCTCTCAAAGTGCTGGGATTACAAGCGTGAGCCACCACGCCCTGCCAAGATGATCAGGATTCTAAAATCAACTTGCAATGTATACCAGCCTGACAGTTGAGTCAGAAAACATTATCCTGCTGAAATAAAACACATATGAAAAGATAATTGCAAAAAGGAACAAAATTAGTTTAAAAGCAAAAAGAAGAGTTGCTAATCAGATCAGCATTTTCACCCAATGAGCAACTGAGTTTGTTGTCCCCGGATTAGTTTGTGGGGTTCAATGCTATTGGATGTAGTGGGAGCTCTCAGTGTTTTTTCACCAAGCAGGATTTAGGACTCCTGGCATTGTCTCTGAAAACATTTTCATGCCATTTTATGTAAAAACAAAACAAAAAAACCTTACGCCACTTGACTTTGCAGTGCCTGACTTATTTGCCTAGAAGCTAGAAACTTCACCTCATTACAAAGATGCGAGTCAGAGCTACAAAATGCAAAACTAGTGTGAAGAACAAGGGATTCTGGAGAGGCAGCTTTAGCAGTTGGGCAGGGCCTCCTGCAGGAGGTCACCCTGAAGATTTTCCATGGTGTTTTTATGGTAAGGAGGACTGGGAATTGTTGCTCCATAAATACATATGCTGTGTTCTAACAAAAACCAGCTTTGCAGTGGCTCTAAGGCTGCCTCTGTCTCTGTCAAAAATCCTCAAATGGCAAAAACTAGGTGCTCAGTTTGAACCATGAGAAAAATAAAAGTTCCCATTCGGAAACTGCCTGCTAATTATTCCGGGGACATTCTTCCTGTCAATCTTTTATTAATTATCCAGGGGAAGTGATTCTGTAAAGCAACACACAGTGAAATGATTCATCTGACATGACTTCCTTCATTTTGCATCCAACTGAAACAGTTCCAGAAGCCTCAACTAGCAATAAAGTTGAGAGAAAACTAAACTGAATGCCCTCCAAAAACACAGCCATGTTCTGAGCTGCATTCCACAGCAGAAGCGTGGGCTTAGGCAAAAACAATAGGTAAGGACGATGCACCTTTCATTTCCCCAGGTGTTTATAATGAATAATGGATTCAATGAATAAATTCCAATAAATGACTGAATACATTTTCATAACTAATGACTCAAGTGATGAGTAAGAACACTGCAGAGTCTCAAATACATATTTAAAGCACTATAAATTCTAAAAGTTTAAATTATACATTTAAAAATATATAGAAAGCTTTAAAAATAAAATTTACTATAATGTTATCACACAATTATACAATTATTATCAATTCATGTTATCTTACTGTAATCTATACTTACTATATATTACATGTTATCTTAGTTATACTTACGTTATCTTATTATTTCTTTTTCTTTTTCTTTTTTTTTTTTATTGAGATGCTATCTTGCTCTGTCGCCTAGGCTAGAGTTCAGTGGTGCAATTGCTGCTCACTGCAACCTCTGCCTCCTGGGTTCCAGCAACTCTCCTGCCTCAGCTTCCCGAGTAGCTGGGATCACAAGTGCCCACCACCACGACCAACTAATTTTTGTATTTTTAGTAGAGCCAGGGTTTCAACATGTTGGCCAGGCTGGTCTCGAACTCCTGACCTTAAGCACTCTGCTGGCCTCAGCCTCCCAAAGTGATGGGATTACAGGCATGAGCCACTGCACCCAGCTTTCTTTTTATCTTTAAAAAGTTGTTTATTTTTATTAAAAAATTGTTGCAACCTCTCTCTCCCGGGTTTAAGTGATTCTCCTGCCTCAGCCTCCTGAGTAGCTGGGATTACAGGCGCGGACCACCACGCCCAGCTAATTTTTGTATTTTTACTAGAGACGGGGTTTTACCATGTTTGTTGAGGCTGGTCTTGAACTCCTGATGTGATCCACCCACCTCGGCCTCCCAAAGTGCTGGGATTACAGATGTGAGCCACCGCACTTGGCCGCAATGTGATATTTTAATACACATGTACATTTAGGACTGTTTACTATAGCCAGCCTAATACTTTTCTCCTTGTCTGTCTCACTTTCTTTCCTTAAAAGTACATATACACTTATATGCACTTATATGCACCTATACACTTCTCTAAATAACTGTGAAGCAGAGATCAAGGGTAACAAAAGTATTCCTTTAAATGCACAGACTGAATTCAAGCAAAAGACGTGCTTAGGAAGCTGTGCCTACACACAACAAAACTGAAAATATACTATCCCTTAACCACAGGCAGTTGCTGAGTACACTGAGTTTTAGGAGCCTTTAAAAAAGATTTCATCAGTCATTCAAAGGCATGGATTTTAAATGCAATTACTGTGTATAATTAGCCGTTTCATCTTCAGTGTCAGTGAATTTGGAATTTAATCTCTGATTGCACAAAATAGAATACTAAGTAGCTTACTCAATAGAAGGGCCGGTATCGTTGTTTGTTGGTGGCCAGATGATGTGGCCAAATCCCTTACAGCCGCCAAAGGACAAAGGTTGAAGAGAAACGAATGCAGACAAGGCACTGGCTCTTATTAGATTTGTAGGTGTCTTTAAAGACACAGTTCACAAGTCATCTCCACTCTGGAAAATTCTGTCATCCCCTTGCCCATGCCAGTGGAGCTGATTACCCCCACCTCACATACATCATTTAACACACGCTGTACCACAACAATCCAATTGTCTCCATGTCTACTTTCCTTACAAGATTATGAGTTCCTTGAGGGCAGGGACCATTATACTTTGTGTTTTTACACAGAGCATAGTGCCTGGTGCACCACAGCATTCAATAGATAAATGAATGAGTCAATGAATGAGCCACCAATTAAAATCAACTAGAGGCCAGATTTACAAAAATAAGTAGTTTATAAATAGTTGTTTTTTACGTCCCTAAAGAAAAAAAATGAACTATCTGGGCTGGGCGCAGTGGCTCACAACTGTAATCCCAGCACTTCGGGAGGCCGAGGCAGGCAGATCATGAGGTCAGGAGATGGAGACCATCCTGGCCAACATGGTAAAACCCTGTCTCTACTAAAAATACAAAAATTAGCTGGGTGTGGGGTGTGTGCCTGTAATCCCAGCTACTCCAGAGGCTGAGGCAGGAGAATCGCTTGAACGATTCTCCTGCAGTGGGCCGAGATCGCGCCATTGCTCTCCAGCCTGGTGACAGAGAGAGACTCCATCTCCAAAAAGAAAAAAAAGAAAAAAGAAAAAAGAAAGAAAAGAAAAAAAGAAAAGGAAAGAAAGAAAAAATGAACTATCTAAATTATATTAGCTTCTCAGTCCTCTTCTAAGGACTTAATTTTCAGCCGCAGTCCCCACCTTCAAGTCACCAATAAGTGATTTGATAACAACACTTTAAAATGTATGAATAAAAATAGACCATCAAGTTCAAGTGATGCTTCATGGATTGACCTTAATTCTGGTTTTGGTCTATGACCTATCTATGAAATTTATTTTTAGCTATTCCTGGAATATAAATTTCCTGAAGACAAGAACTGTGTCTATGCCATTCACTGCCATCTCCTCAGCTCCCTGAACAGTACCTGAACTACAGAAGGTGCTCAGTAAATACATCTTGAGTGAATTCACATGTGTGGCAGCCACTGGGATAGAAGTTTGCTATTAAAAAATCATGAGCTACTTTCTTGTCTCCTGGGAAAATGTTCAATAAATCAACCATGAAAAGAACATACATATCACAGGCATGAAAAGATTGATGGTTTTATTGTAATGATTTTTATTCTCCAAGTAATAAAAGAAACTCAAAAACCTGTACGGAACTCACAACAAGAAAAATTTCCCTCAAAATATGTCCCAAGTATTCCCAAATAAAGTCTCTCTCTTGGCACCAGAGGAAACGCACAGATGAACGTTGCGGCTGATCCCTAGCTTGCTCTGGGAGTCAGCTAGCCAAATCTAAAATTGGTTTGTTGAGTCAGAGGCAGGAGAGGAAAGGTTGCCCCCGATAGTAGAGAAATTGGGTTAGCAGCAGAAATGGCACCTCCCAGCCCCCTCCCAGCTGAACTAAATGTATACTATTGCATGCAGAATGGACGTGTGTCACGCAGTTGTGATACGTGATTCCCCATCCCTGCGGCCACCGCGGGAGTGAGGAGAATGGAAAAACACAAAGACCCCACTGTGGTTTCTAAAGACTAGGGTTTCTATAGGTGACATGAGAGATTTGTAGTTCCCACATGAAGCTATTTGCCAAATGACTCATTCCGAAGCTTGAGAGAGAAAGGTTGGTTCCCAAATCAGCACACTCTGTTTTCGTGATGGCAACAGAAACACTGGGAAACATAAAGGAGGATGTTCCAGTTTTTCGTGTGTCCAGGCCCTTAGCCCCAGACCCTTGAGGGAAGTAAAAGTTCTGGTTAGTGAACTGGTGTACGGGATCCTCAGTGAGGGCCAGGAAGGCTCTGCAGCCACCCACTGAAGAATCCCAGGGAGCTGGAACAAGTGTAGTGTCACAGTAGGTAGCTAGTCAAGTGTGAGCAGGGCAGGCGAGGGCTCTACAGACACACACCAGGAGTGTGGCGCGACCACCAGGTGATGGGCAGGTGGCTGTTAACCATTTCTCTAAAGTAATAATTAGTCACAATTCGTGCCAGGGAAAGGCCATCTCCTAATAGAGAGCAAATGCCTGAAACTGATCACCAGCTTCCCAGTAAGATCCCGGAAGTATGCCCACACATAACACCCCAAGTCAAGAGGCAAGCTGAGCACTTGGTTTCTCAGCTCACCCGCTTGGCCTTCTTCCAAGTTGTGCTTTTTGTGTTTTATTTTTGAGATAGAGTCTCGCTCTGTCACCCAGGTTGCAGTGCAGTGGTGCCATCTCAGCTCCCTGCAACCTCCGCCTCCCAGATTCAAGCGATTCTCTTGCTTCAGCCTCCCAAGCACCACAGGCGCCCCCCGCCACACTCAGCTAATTTTTCTAATTTTAGTAGAGACGGAGTTTCTCCATGTTGACCAGGCTGGTCTCAAACTCCTGACCTCAGGTGATCCATCCGCCTAGCCTCCCAAAGTGCCAGGATTACAGGCGTGAGCCACCCCGCCCAGCCCCTTCTTTTCTTTCCTTTCTTTCCTTTCCTTACCCTTCTAAAGCTTTTTAATAAACTTTCCCTTCTGCTCTGAAACTCGCCTCCGCCTCTCCTTCTACTTCATGTTCCTCAGTCAAATTCTTTCTTCTAAGAAGGCAAGAACTGAAGTTGCTGCAAACCCGTAGGGATTCGCCACAGGTACCTTGCGATAACTCGGGTACCTGCCACCAGTAACAGCAGCACAGAACCAGCACTTGCCAGCGCGTATACCTCATGCCCATTATCACTCACCCTGTGTGTGCTTGTGTGTAGGTAGGTGTGTGACTGTGCTCGTGCATGCATGCACATGTGTGCATGTGTCTATGTACGTGTATGGGTGTGCTTGTACGTGTGTGTGCGTACATGTGTTTAAGCACGTGTCTATGCGTGTGTGAGTGTGCTTGTACGTGTGTGTGCACACATGCGTATATGTGAGCACCTGTGTGTGTAAGCATGTGTATGTTTGGCAGTGTGACATGCGGTAAGGGAGGAAGATTTCGAGGGAGGAGAGTTGAGGCCTAATTCCCAACGGTTATTTGCTCTTCAGTCTGAGACAAGTCCCTGAGCCTGAGGATTTGTTTTTCATCTATAAAAATGTGATGGTAAGAAACACTACATTGGCTACCCTGCAGAGATCATTAAAGCCCTGCCTAAATGGCAATGTGCTGTGAATATGCTAACTATTATTAACTTTGTGCTTCTTTTATCTCTTTTGCCACAGCCAACCCCAATGGTTAGACTGCATGTTAGAACCAAGTGTCCAGAGCTAGGGTTGTAGGCCATTAAAAATAGACTGGTGGGCTCCCTGGCAAGGGTGGGTGGACTCTAACCCTGACATGGGATTGAGGTTGCTGTACAGCTTTGTCAGGGGCTAGGTAGTTTGTGTTGTTTCCACCAAGCTGTCCGCCCGGTCTGTGGCTTCCCTTATTGTTCACCAAGCTGATATATTGGTTGCTCATGCCTTCCCACCTTATCACTGAAAAGATGTGTTTATAAACAGCATTAGGAACTCCCTCCAAAAGCTGTTCTGTAAGTGATAACATTTGCGGTGACTAAGGTGTACTAATCACTCTTGTGCCAGGCACTTTGCCAAACACACTACAGACTTTATCTCATTTAATCCTTAAGACAGTCCTTAAAATAAATAATATTATCTCCATTTTATAGATGAGGAAACCGAGGCTTAGAGATGATAAATGCTTGCCCAGCATCACATAGCAATCAAGCGAAACTCAAGAGGTCTAACCCAGAGTTGTTGCTCTGAACCATAGTTGCCCAGCTCAGCCAGTCATTCAATATCTCCACCCACGGGGGACCCACGGAGTTTGGGAGAAGAGAACAGTGAGGAGACCGTATTCAGGATGTGCAGGCTGTAGATTAGGCTCAAAGGCTCCTTCCTACCTCCTTGCATGTGCCTATACTATTTTTCCCTCCTGGCTCCCAAGGAAAAGGAAGTGACTCTAGTTCAATGCTGTCCCCAGGACAGTCCAGGTTCCCTTTTGGGCTGCCCCTTGCTGCCTCTCCATTCCTGCCATGGGACGCATGCCACCTTAGGAACAGCATGCCTCAGCTAGGTGGAGTCTAAGTGGAGTACAGAGGAAAGAGCTCTCTTGTGAGCTCTCAGCTAAGGCGGAAAAATCGACTCCTCGAGAGGTGCACCCATGATTACTGCTCACCCCCACACTGCATGTGGCTTGCTGGTCCGAGAGCCTTTCGCTCCACTGGACAGGGCAACGGGGCCCACAGTCTGCCCAATCCTGCCCTGCCCCTGGACACTCACGGGCTGCTGTACTGAACAGGGCAAATGTCAGTGCAGGGACATGGATTCTGGCCCCAGGTCTGATGCCAACTTGGCCATAGCAACAAAGTCATTGGACTTCTCTGGGCTTCAGATTTTTCTTTTTTTTTTTTTGAGGCAGAGTCTCACTTTGCTGGAGTGTAGTGGCACTGTGTCAGCTCATTGTAACCTCTGTCTCCTGGGTTCAAGCAGTTCTCCTGCCTCAGCCTCCCGAGTAGCTGGGATTACAGGCACCCACCACCATGCTCAGCTAATTGTAATATTTTTAGTAGAGACGGGGTTTCACCATGTTGGCCAGGCTGGTCTCGAACTCCTGACCTCAGGTGATCTGCCCTCCTCAGCCTTCCAAAGTGCTGGGATTACAGGCATTTGCCATCAGGCCTGGTCCAGATTTTTATTTTTCAAACAAAATGAGAAGTTTGGGTTTCACTCTAAGCATTCTTTTCAACTCTGAAACCCAGCAATTCTGAATCTCTCCACTTCCGGGCAACTCTGTTTGCATTCTCCCGGGGTTCATGGGAGAGAACCTTCTTCAGAAAGGCTGATGCAAGAGCTCCAGGGGAAGGGCACTGGGGGCACATGAACTGTGGAACAGAAATAGCGATGGTTATAGCAGCTGGCAGAGTGAGGAAGCAGCGGTCTTGGGAGTCCCAGCCTGAAGGCAGATTTCCTGGTCACAAAAGCACCAAACGACAAGACTCCACCAACAGCACCCCTTGGATGGTAGAGTCGAGCTGCCAAGCTCGCTCAGGGGACAGTGACTCTTTTCTCAGTCACTCATCATGGTCACTCAGGACTAAGTGCATTTAAAAACACCCCCACTCTGCATTTAATAATCCCCCCAAAACCCAAATGACTCCTCAGCACATTGAAGCTGCTTAAACCATTGACTGTGAGGAACTGCTATAGCAACTGCATAACAGTCTGGAGGGGTGTGCACAGGGAAAACATCTCAACTACCATGCATTACGTGTTCTTGCTGAGAGAGAGAAGGAAGGGACTTGAGTTCGAGGCTCCCTTTGCTCATTGCAGTTGGTACTTTTCAATGTAAAATATACCAAGATGAATGTGGAGCTCAAGCTACTGGGACAGCGAATAAAGATGCCGGGAAGAGGAGGAAAGAGATTTCACATGGGCATCGGTTGACAAGTCTTTCTTGTTTGTGGCTTGCAGTGAGCAGTGGACAGGCATTCTCAGAGCAGGTCAGAGAGCAAGTCATAAATGGGGGCAAATTCCAGTCGGGTCTTTCAACCGACCGTTTTGTTCAATGAATGTCACACTGTAACAGGATAATTGGAGGGTTTGGGTAAGCTGGTGAGGGAATAAGGGCTTTTCCTGAGAATGATAAAAGCAGAGAGGCAGCTCTCAGCTCTAAGCTGGCTGCCCTGTTTCTGCAAAAATAGGTCCTTTAATATGGAGAGCAGAAATCTAAACCTTCTTAAATCCCCTCAAATGTTTTGAATAGAACAAACACCTATTTCATGAAAGAAATACATTTTCAAAGATATAGCAACAGGACACACGAGCTGCTTGGTCACCTAAGTGTTTTTGGAAAAGGAAAAGAGCTATTCAGCATTAAAGATTCAGGAATGTCTGTTGACATATTAAGGAAACAACCTCAGGGGACAGCTGACGAGGCTCCAAGAAGCATCACCAAGGGAACAGTGACGCAAACGCGCTCCGTTTTTACAGGCTGGCAGGCTGCCAGGTTCCCTCGCCTGACGGCTGATGTAATGCTAATCCCTATCTGGGTTAGCGTTGCTTAGATATCAACTCAAGCAGCTCAGTCAGTTGCAATCAATAGCAGGATCCTTTTATAGAAGATAGTAAAGGAAAAAAATACGTGTGTGTGTGTGTGTGTGTGTGTGTGTGTGTGTGTAGAGAGAGAGAGAGAGAGAGAAAACTCCAGATTCTGGTGTGCTGAAAACCTATACATTGTACAAAAAAAAAAAAAAAATACATTATGCACTCAGGTGTTTCCACCTGAGTATAGCCAGTTGTCTACAAAAGATATTGCTATTTCATAAGACCAGTGCTTTTTTTTAAAGCATAACTAAAGAATATGCCTAATTCCCAGCTGAGCTAAATAATGATGGAAGAAAACAGAAGACATTAGGTGGGAATGTGAAAATAATGATCTTTTTCATTATTGAATAAATGGGCTGATTCCTTTTAAACCTATGCATAAAATATCACTTCTTAAAAACTTCTTTCTTCAAGACCGCTGCTTTTCAGTTATTTTAGAATAAATAATAAGAATAATAATTATGCAAATTTCAACCAGTCGTGGATTGAATGCTTATGTTAAGTGTCTTCTATAATCTGTTGAGTGGGCCACTTTTCATTTTTTTCTCTCAGGCATAGCAATTTTAACTGTCCAAGAGCAATAAAGAAGAACTCATTTTAAAAACTCAATGCAATCATGCATATTCTTACTTATTTACAAGATTATACCTAGATGGAAGGAATCTATGTTGTCCCACACAAAAGACCAATAGCAAATACATCCTTAGTTCCAAAGCCTTCAGAGTGGAAAATAGTCAAACATTCCCCTTGCAACCTGCCAAGAAAAGGTGGTGTGGGGGTGGAATGCGCACCAACAAAGATGACCGAGCTATTTTTAATAATAATAAAATGAGCATAACTACGATAACACAGGGCAATAGACTTGCCAATCAAGCCCACAAGGATTGCAGTTACACGATATAAATGACACATTATTAATATTTTAAATGTTTATTGCAGTTTTCTTTTAAGGTAGGGTTTATTTTGCTTTCAGCCTTTGAGAAGTTTACAGATAAGCTTTATAAACCACGTAAATTACATGAAAAGGTGACGGGTATGTACATATTTTTCTGGGAAAGGGGATCATAGATACCATTAGCGTCTCAAAGGGGTCCAGGGGCCCTCACCCCAAGGTTAAAACTGGTGAATTCTAAGGAGTTAAAAATCCTGTAGAAATTTGATTTCAATTATCCCCCACCTCCCAGTGAGATAATTTATTTAGGGTAGAGAACGTGGGAAATTGAGAGGCCAAGTTGCTCACCCAAGTTCAAGGAAGCAGGCCGGTTATGACGATCTAGGCGCTAGATCAGGCGGCCTCCTTGCATGAGTTTCTGTGGCGTGCCCATCAGTCAGGAGCATCCCATTGGAGCAGAGCTCGTAAGGGAAGGGTCAGAGGAAGCTTAGGATGCCTGCTCATTAGTTCAATTTCAACTCAAGGGACACACCTCGATTTCTAGCATCCTCCATGCCCACCCAGCCTCCCTTCCCCTTCCCACATTCCTGCTGCCCAAAGTCTCCCTCTAATCAGGCCAAGGCTAAACAGAACACTCTACTGTAGTATTTTGAAATTGTAATAGTCTCCCATGAAAATGTAGCTTTAGTATCACCTTTCTTTGATAAGGCAACGTTTGCTTCAGCAGCTTGAAACACTTCCTATTGGGCAGAAAGGATACAGAACAGGAAACAAGGGTGCACGAAAATGAAGGAACTTCCCACTCTGTAGAAATTAAGATGCAAATTCAGTTCTCCAGACTCATAGCCCTGTCCATTCTATGTTACCTTTCAGCAGCTCGGCCTGGTGAATAGAGTCGTGTATTCACTGAGTCCAGCTCCTCCTGCCTGGGGCAGAAGCTAGGAATGGATGGCACAGGGAAGTCAATTCCAGTTTTAAGTAAGGAGCTGAGAAAAGAGCTGGGCTCAAAGGCACAAAGATGTGAATTTCTTCCCTTTTTTGAAGCAATAATATTTAATTCCATTTTTATGGTTATAAAATAATATTTGTTCATTGTAGAAAATTCAGGGGAAAAACTAAAAAGAACAGGAAGCAAAAAATATCTGAAATCCCATCTCTCCTAGATATCACACTAAGTAAACAAATAACTTGGTTATTAGGACTGGACCTGCCCTTTTTTGTGTCCCCGAAGAAGTCACAAGTGCTTAGTTTCTTTGTGAGGAAGATATAAATAATGAATTTTTTTTTTTTTTTTTTTTTTTGAGACAGAGTCTCACTGTCTTCTAGGCTGGAGTGCAGTGGCGCGATCTTGGCTCATTGCAACGTCGCCTCTTGGGTTCAAGCAATTCTCTTGTCTCAGCCTCCTAAGTAGCTGGGACTACAGGCATGCCACCATGCCCATCTAACTTTTGCATTTTTTGTGGAGACGGGGTTTCACCCTATTGGCCAGGCTGGTCTTGAACTCCTGACCTCAAGTGATCCTCCCGCCTCAGCCTCCCAGAGTGCTGGGATTACAGGCGTGAGCCACCATGTCTTCCCATGATTAAATTTTTCTTGTCTGCTTTACAGGGTCGTTCTATGACTCAAAAAAGATTAAGGTTTTGGAAATGATTTGTAAATCACACAGATCTATATTGCAGAATTAAAGGATTCATACCATTATCCTTAAAGGTTATTTGCCCCTATCGTATTCATAGCTACTAAAACTATCACCTTAAAAACATGATTTCCCATGCTCATTCTCTGCTTCAGAACTGACCATGGATCTCGACGGCACAAGATTTAAATCAGAGCATCCCTGGTCTGACTTCTAGGTGCTTTCTCAATGCCGAACTTGATCTTGTCTTTGTTGCTGCAAACCTTGTTTCTCATTGACCTTTGATGCAAACTCTACCCTATCAAAGTAAATCTTCCCCTCATTGGCACATATACTGTATGCTTTATATTCTGGAACTTTCTATATGCTTTCCCTCATATATGACATTCCAGCCCACCTCAAAATGCAGATCACTTCTAATGCTTCATTTAATATCGTTTCCATCAAACAGCTGCATGCTGGGAAAAATTCAGAGCTAGTTTTATACATGATAATTACATGACATGTCACTTAAATTTATACCCATCTTCTGATTTTTCTTTTGCAAACTTTTTCTTCATTCTCAAACTCTTTTTCTAAAATGGTTAAAAATAGATTTTGGAAAACATTGGACATGAATGTCATTTGTTGTGTATGAATTTGCTAAGAAATAGGGTGTACCACAGCTGTTATTTTTTCCACATAGCCTACTCAATCTGTCATGCATTTACTGTGTTTTATAAATATGTGACATATTTGGAAATATATTGTTCACATATCTTGCATGTTTTCTATTCAAGGCATGCTAAAAATATAGTATCAGTTTGTCAACACGGTTTTTAAAATCAAGAGCCCCTCATTAAAAAATTCCAAGGAAGTCCATAGTTCAGACCAAGCAGTTCTTATGCTTTCTGTTTCTTACCTTGCCATGTTTATATGTGTCCCTGTCTCACCTAAGTTGTATGTTAAGCTTCTCAAATGCAAAAATATCAGACGTGTGACTCAAAAGCAAGGTGATTTTCTCAAATTGCTTCATGTTCTAGAATACATGTTTAACTTGATGCAGGAATACAAGAGAAAGAATGCAGGCTCTCTCTCTCTTAAGTGAATGTTCTTTCTGATGAGTCAGCAACATCACCGTGGGATAGTGATGTTGGGATGTTTCCATTAACCTAAAGCTTTGAGGTGTGCAAATCATAAACCGAGCTGGCTTCCACATCGTTTAAAACCCTTGTTTTCTTTTCACAACAACTGCCCCGGAGTGACATTTAAATAATGTTGTCTCCTGGAGAATTTAAAACCTAAGCATAGCCTTGTTGATAATGGCAGCTTGCAGGTAACTGAGGAGAGAGTAAGACAGGGGGAGGGCAGAATTTCCCTATCTGTTTTTTTTTTTTTTTTTAACAAATTTACTTGCTGTTTCTAAGTAAAAAAAGCAAACAAACAAACAAAAAAGGCAATGATTAAACAAGGAAAATAAGTGGTGAGTCAATATTCTCCAATTCTTTATTCATTAAATTATTTTCATTTTTATAAAGTACGTCTGTCAGTTTCTTTTAAGTAAGGGCAAAATTATCCTAAGAAATCTGTAGTGTAGATCTCATATTTTTAACAGAAATAACCATTGCAATGACAGCCACTGTTATTACACTATTATTATTTATTACATGTGTATTTCCTGCATTAATCTGATCTTAACACATTATCGGTAGAGTCTCTCCTTGCAGGAGGGAAGCCTGCTCAGTGGGAGATGGATCTACAAAGCTCTCTCCCAGCCTGGACTGGAGCTGCGTGGCTGCCTTCCTTCTGTGCAGCTGCACGCCCCGGCTAACTGAGAGGGAATTCTCACGTGACCGAGGACGGCCCCAGACTTCCCACTATCTCACTTCCTTTGTGTTCCTTGCAGAGACACACAGGGGACTGTGGAAGCCGGCTGTGGAGGCTGCTTGAGAGATTTTGGACCCAGAACTCAACTTCGGGGTAAAACTGAGAAGAACGTTGGAGGGGTCTCTTTCCCCTCGAATGTGTGCATAGAAAATGCAATTTTCCATTGTACTGGAGAGACTCTGACTGCCTCTCAAGAAGGTCTTACCGTGATGATTAGGGAAAAAAAAGCCTCTCTTGGTTATGTGATCACGCATTCACCTTATGAGATAGCAGCATATTATTAGTCACCATTTCCTTAGCAATCCAGGCCAGGACAATAAGACCTTTGTACCCACAGTTCGTTCTTTCCAAGCCCTCTCAGCCCATCATCTCATTCTGCCTGCTCAGCAGCCCTGCAAGGGAGGACAGGAACTATTTCTCCCACTTTCCCGATAGGAAAAGGTCACCCAGCTTGTATGGGAGGAAGTGGAAGTTGAACTTAGATGTCCCAGCTCATTTTTTCTTTCTTTTAGCCTGTGTGCTTTTGTGATTGATACCTGTCCACACTTCTCGTTACCTCAACCCATTAAGACATATTGAGGGGTAAAAAATGACCTTTTTCAGAGTGTGCTCTGTAAGAAACTTTGTGTCTTCAAAATATTAATTCATTTCCAATCACTAAATTCTCCATACCAGTTATTTTTCTGCCGTGTGCCTATTTCTCTGCTAAGCATAATGACTGAACAAAAAATACCTATGACAACACTTTTATCCACAAGTAGCTTATTGTGGTTGCCAGAATTCTAAGAAGACCCCTGATGTCCCATGCCCTTGTGTAATCCCCTCCCCTTGAGTAGTAGCAGGACCTTAATTTGCTTCTAGCCAATAGCATATGGCAGACGTGATGGGCTATTGCCCCTGTGATGACACTACGTTATCAGGCAAAGGTGAGGGGATTTTGCAGATGTAATTAAGATCTCTGATGATTCGACTGTAAGTTAATCAAAAGAGAGATTATCCTGGGTGGGTCTGCCCTAATCAGATGAGCCATTTAAAAGATCGAGAGGTCAGACACTAAAAGCAGCAGATTCACTCTCTCCCTAGCTGGCCCTGAAAAAGCAAGCTGCCATGAGATCTGTAGATTCAAAGAAACGAATTCTGCCCTGTGACCTTGAGTGAGGACCCTGAGCCTCAGATGAGACCCCAGCCCCAGCTGAAACGTTGATGGAGTCTTGTAAAAGACCCTGAGCAGAAGACCCAGTCACTCATCCCCATACGCGTGGCCCATGGAAGCTGTGAGTAAATGTGTGGTATTTTAAACCGCTAAATGTATGACAATTTGTTACACAGCAGTTATGATCTAGGAAGGAGTGGCTACTCAACATAATTTAGCAAGGGTCTGTAAAATCTAAGATTTGTAAAAAAAAAAAAAAAAAAAGAGTTTTTTTTTTTTTTTTTAGCTTCTTGGAATATTACATAAATAAGATGTAGAGGTGATAGGTAATACTAATAACTATCCTATAGTAGGAAAACCAGTCTTGTCATTTGGAAACAATAGTGAGAGCTATATTTTCTTCCTCTTTCTCTCCCTGCCTCACACATACAGTTGCCCAACCAATTGCTAATAGGAAGGTCCTATTAACATCAGCAATCATATTTAGCCACATCATCAGATAGCTATTCCCAAAAGGCACTTTTAATTTCTCTCCCAGCTAAAGCTGTCACCTTGGACAGGAAGTGGTGGGCTCTGTACAAGATCATAGGAAAAACTTTGCCTAGAACACTGGATTTCAAGAGATGCCCATGCTCTTTCTAAGCCTGTAGACCCTTTAAAGCAGTGCTGAAAGCTGCCGGGCACTTAGTAGGGACATAGTAAGCACAGTAGTAGGTGCTCAGCAAATATGGAATATGCACAAATAGCATCAGCTCTTGAAAATACTCTTTGCTTTATAATATCAGAAGAAACCCAGGTGCAGTGGCTTGTACCCATAATCTCAGCAATCTGGGGGACTGAACTAGCAGGATTGCTTGAGGCCAGGAGTTCAAGATCAGCTTGGGTAAATGTCAGATGAAATGGTCAGTCTATTAAACACTTCTCAATGGATTTGACCCTAAAGCTTAAGTTTTAGTGATTCTTTCTAATATTAGCTTTGCTAACTGAAGTGTGGGATTTTCCGGTTGCTGTTGTGATGGCTAGCTGATAGGACGAGGTAGGGGCAGGGATAGGAGAGGGTTGGGTGGGGGCAACGGAAGCTCTGGCCTGGTGGACCAAGTCTCAGTCTGCTCTGCAGAAGTTAAAATACACCTGGGAAGACAAGGCAGATAAAGTAGTACGCAACTGAGCGCATGGGTGGAGGAGAAAAGAGAGAATGTATCTCTGTGGGTCACCCCTGTGGAAGCCCATTTTGCAGTAAATGCAGAAACAGCATTATTAAATCAAGATGAGGGTAAGAAGGACTGCCAGAAACAGACTCCACCCCCACCTCCCCGCACCACCCCAGGTCACTGCACCTGCCCAAACCTTGGTTCTCTCCCTTGAAAAACGGACGATGATAGCATCTCCCTCAGTGGGCTACTGTGGTGAGGATTCAGCAAGATAATCCATGAGGCTTCCAAGAAATGAAGGATGCTCAGTAAATATTTGTGATGATTATTCACAGAGATGAACCCAAAATCTAAATGCCACGAGTGACTGGCTGGATGTTACAATATCTGGGGAATGCTTCGCAGCCTGACCCTTATTCCAGAAAATTCTGTGAGTATCCTCGTGACCTCACTGAACGTCAGCGCCGACTGCTCTTAACAGGGAGAGCCACAGACTCTGCAGTGCGGGGTAGGCAGGGCCTGTCACTGTCGACTGTTGTCGCTGTGGCCATCGCAGTAGAGGTGGCCGGGCCTTCTTTCCCACCTCCCCTTCTTCCCCATGGTCAGCCCCGCTCCCAGGCTCTGTCTGTGCCCCTGCAGCTCCCCGGCGGTGGCCTTTTTGTTCAGGGCTTCTGGTGGCTGGGACTCAGCCTGATTTAAAAGCTCCAGATGTGTTCTCGGCAGCCCGGGAGCACAGGAGTCAAAGCAAGACCAGGAGCAGTTGCTGAGAGGACGCCACGCTGACCAGGGATTGAGAGGGTGGCTTCCTTCAAACAGAGAAAGGAAAAGGCCCCTTGAACCAATCTGAATGTAAAATCCAAAAGCTATGACCACCGCGAGGAAAACGAGAGTCGTGATGCTGGCCAGGAGGCCGTCGCCGTGGGAATGCAGTTGGCCCTGTATGTGGTGTCTGAGCAGGGCCGGAGACCTTCCAGGGAGGGGAGAAATACTTCTTGGCTGACTCTCCTGACTCTGTGTTTCCTACAATTCTACAACAAAGATCCAGGAACATGAGAAAAGGAAAATGAGAAAATGTGTCCTGTGATCCAAATTTAAGCCAAGAACAGGACAGACAATGTGAGCCAAATAGAAATGAGGCCAAGAGTACTTTCTTGGGGCCCTAGCTTTTTTTTTTTTTTTTTCGAATGCCCAAACCTGTTTAACTGCTTAGTGTGAACTCTGGTTCTGGGATACAGTTCACTATGGGAAAGGAAATTTAATTAGCACTGGCGACCTCACCTTCATTCTTAGGTCAATACAGTAAACTGGCATATGAATAGTGATTTCTACCAGTGGATTCCTGAATGAAAAGAGAGAGAAAAGGAGAGAGGAAGACACACACAGACACACACACACACACACACACACACACAGAGAGAGGGAGAGGGAGAGACAGAGAGACAGAGAGAGACCATGAAACACAGAGAAAGAGAAACAGGCAGAGGCAGAGAGAGACAGAGAGAGGGGAAGAGAGACAGAGAAACAGAGACAGGAAGTCAGACAGAGAAAGAGAGAGAGGAGCAAGTGACACACTTCAAAAATTATTCTTGAGGGAGGTCATTCTGCCTCAGCTGCAGAAATCAACAATCACTTGGCATTGCCAGCTCTAACACATTCCCACATTGCGTTCTGCCCGGGCATTGACTACCTTGACCCACACTCTCTATATCATGTTCACAGTAACATAAGTGGTCAGATTTCTACAATTAGGCCTTGCAAGATAATAATAACAAGCCGTATTCGTATATTGCTTTACTGTTTGCAAAGCAGTTGCGTAATTGTCATTACGTTTGGTTCCTCATGACTGTGCTGTGAGGAAGGCGTTCCTGTTCCCATTTTAGAAGTGAGGACACAAAGTTACAAGTGTCCAAGCCAGAACCTCATGCCAAATCCCATGACATTTCTGCTGTACTGGGCTCTACCATGCCCTGGGAGGATGGCCACCTGCAAACACAGCCTTTCTCCCAACAGAGAGAGAAACTGAGACGCAAGCTGAGGTAGCAACTTGATGGAATGGCACGGTTGGGACCATTAGCTCTTAGAATACGTCAGTTTTGATTGGTTGAAATTGACAGGAGTATCTAAGACAAAAGAAGACCTCCAGAAAATAAAGGGGTCGGGGAGGGATGATGGAGAAGTGACTTTATGGTTATCAAGAAAAAGGCTATGTATCGAGAGAGCATTACTCCTAGTGAGAATTGGAAGGATTTAGCTGTACTTTATGTCTCAGAATGTGCTAATGTGATTATCTCATATTAGCTATTATGTGTGCCCTATGAATAATGCCATTCCAGTGCTTCTGGAGAATAGGAGTGGAGCTGCAGGCCCTTCAAAACAATCCTGGGCAGAGTCTGAGTAATCCTGCACATCTGAATCACCAGCAAAAGACAAGTCTCAATTTGGATTCAGAAAATACATGATGCAAACCTTTCTCAGCCCTGGAAGGGAGGGAAGGCATGGGAAGAAGCAGGATTGGACTGGAAGGACTGGCTGTCTTTCCTGCGTGCTCTCCCTTTGACCTGCTTGGCACACCCTGCTTCCAAAATGGCCCATGTGGTTGACAGTCTGCAGGGATGTGAGTAGAAACCCAAGACTTCAGGCTGAGTGCACCTCAAAGCAGGGCCGCAGTCTCAAGCACAAGAGAGGCACGTTCTGCTCACAGCGTTTCTTTCTAGTCTGAGCAAAATATTCCTGCAAGGCCAAAATCCCAATGGCTGGACGCAAGCAGGGTGTATATGTTTTTCCCCTTCCAGGCTCTTTAGTTGCATTTTACTGTTTTTCCTACCTCGATATTAGGCTGTCTCCTTGATGCGAAACATCCTTCCTTTCTAGAATTTCCAGGAAGCACAATTGCCTCCCACATTTAGATTTGATGTAATTCAAACCAAAGTTTGAGGCTATTTCTCCTAATTCAGGAAAAGCTGTGAGCTTGGCAACCCAAATGGAAAAAGACAAAAAAAAAGGATGGTAGTGGATTTGGGGGTGTTTTTCTCATTTTTGGTTGTGTGTGTGGCGTTTCATAAAGCGTATAGGAGAACGAAGCTCAAAAAGCAACTGCTTGGAGAGATAGAAACTCTTGTAATTCATGTTGTGCATTATGGATTTGGCAGGCCCAAGCACAGAAATTTCCAGAAGTGTTTGCGTGGCAGCAGTTCTTAGCCAATTCACATTTTTTAGCTGTTCTGGCCAGCTGCCCAGCCTGCAGAAAAAGTCTTGTATCTCCACAAGTTTGGCTGGCCTCACTGACGAGTTTCCAAACTGCATGGCAACATTGGATGAGCTGCTTTTCAAGTGCCAAAAAAACTCCTGCTACTTATATTGTTACTAAATACCAGATGTGCTTAATCAAGAGCGCGTGGGGCCAAACCTAGGGTAATCAAATAACCTATCATTAACATTTTCTAAAAACAAAAAAATGCAATTGGAACACCAGATTACTGTTTTTCTTTGTTTGCTTTTACGCCCTATTACTGGAACCCCTAGGGTGATACGAACAGGACACGGGCGGGGAGGCCGGCTCTGAAGACGCTGTTTACAATCACACCCCTGCACATC
The DNA here is from genome assembly GCF_008728515.1 of Papio anubis. Classification (NCBI taxonomy): domain Eukaryota; kingdom Metazoa; phylum Chordata; class Mammalia; order Primates; family Cercopithecidae; genus Papio; species Papio anubis. Next base: position 204,002,138 of record NC_044976.1, read on the forward strand.
TGAAATATGTGTGAGAAAGTCAAGGCCTGCACAGATTTCCTCTGGGCTCCTCACAAGGACCCTGGCCCCTCATGACTCCTGCCCTTCAGGGGAGGGGCCCTGCAGGCGGAGGCTCACACCACACTGGAAAGCACTGGAAGTTTGAGGTGCACTGGAGTTTGACCTTGAAAGAGAGAAATGCAGAAAGAGACAGCAGGGCAGCTTTGGGGACTTGGCAAATTAGTGAATGTGCAAGAGTTGGAAGCTGCTGCTGCTGCCGCTGCTGCTGGAAAAATACACAGATATTCTGAAAGGCTGTAAGAGACAAGAGGATGCTGTGTGGCTTTGTTGGCGGCCCCAACTGGGCTCCAACTGGTAGATCTTGACGTATTTCTTAATACAAAAATCTCCAATTCTGTTTGGTTCCTCTCATCGCTGTAATATAGGTATTTTGTAAGTTTTCCAGGAATCTGATAGGAAAAGAAATGTGGCTGGCAGATTCTCCCTCTTGCTCCATTCAAGGTCATTCTTGCTATCTGGGACCTGCTTGCCTCCAGGGACCTGCTTCTCCAAACCTCTGTGCCTCCCACCTCTCTAATCCTTCTCCCCCAGACTCACAATTCTAAAGAGATGAAAAGGACATCTTTCTTACCCCAGGGTTGCTGGGTGACCCTGATAGATAATGAGCATGTGTGTTGGAGTGATTCTAGAGTGAGAGGGAATGTTGCAAAATGAAATTCTACAGAAGGAGATGGAAGCCTGCAATAAGAAATTTCAGATCTGCTTTAAGACAACTGTGTAAATAAAGGAATAAGAGACTCAACCCTTCAAGAGTTGTTTTAAGAAACCTATTGCTAAAAATGTGTTATAATCCCACTGTACCTCGTACACCATTGTGCCAAGCCAGACTCAGAGGGAAAAGATTTAGTGTTTCTCTGTTGCGTGGAGCCATTAGGGGGCTAAACCATGAGCTTGGTCTAATTAGCAAGGACATGCCTTGAAAATGTGTGATTTCAGCAGATGTGAATAGTAAAGTAATGCAGAGCTGGTATCTACCATATCTTTTGAACTTTCCTGTTAACCATGGTCATGGGTTTTAACACCGGATGCATTCCTGAAAAGTCGGGTGTGAATCCACATACGAAGTGGGATTATGTTTGAAATGTTCTGGGGATGCTCTGGACTTAGAGGAACCATGTATCAGTGAAGAAGCCACAGGGAAAGTCATACCCACCCCTGATTCTTCTCTGTGGGGTTTGGGCGGGGCCTCAAGCCCTGGCGGAGGTTAGCATAAGCTGCCCCTCACTTTCACTGCTGGGCCATTGAAAGGAAAGGGCTGGTCCCTGAGAAAGGTCAAGGCAGGTCTATTTTGTTCTCCAGCAGCAAAGCAGAGAATGCTGGAGGAAACCACCCAAGCAACAAGCTCTGCAGAGGGCAACTGGAGTCTGAGTCTGAAAACAAAAGTGGAGGAGCCCATCTCCTTGGAGCTGTTTATATTACATAACTCAAATAAACACAGCAGTGCAGGAACAGTTCCCTTGGCGAGGGCCAAGACCATGAGAGGCTGACAAAGGGCGTCTCCTTCAGCCACCCTGGTCAGAAATGGCTTCTTTAAAACAACAATGAGAGCAACGCACAGGGACTCGCCAGTCCGATTCAGCAGGGTGTCTTGAACACATCGGAGAGGAGTCGCTCTAATTAGGACTTGTCAGGTCTCTTTATGTTCTCTAGCTAAGGAAGTAAATCCTAATCAGAGCACCCAGAAAGAAGCAAAACTGACACAGGAATGGCTGTTCTCATGTGCAGAGTAGGGAAGTGAAGCCCTTCCAGTGGGTTTTCTCGGCACTCGAGAGCCTCTGTGAAGCCGGGCCAGTGCGGCAGCTGCTTCTTGGGCAATCGAGTAGTGGCTGGCTTTCTGTGACTTCAGCTCCTCTTCAGTTCAGGGCCATGCAGGGACCCCAGCCTTCTGGGAAGCACTGGGCAGTTTACATGGAGTCTGTGGGACGAATAATAATTTAAAAAAAAACAAAAACAAACCACCACCACCACCAACAACAAAACGGTTACTAACTCAGTAAATGACCTTAGGCCTACAGGCCCAAAGTCTGAACAAAATCAGCCTTGAAGTGAGAGCAAGGCAAGAGCCTACTGAAATCTTTTTCATCAGTGCCCTGAAGTCTCCAGGGACAGCAACCCCTATCATATACCAAGGGACGAGAATAGAAATAAAAATTGAGAACACAATCGTGAGCACGGGCTGATGGTACCAGCTGCCAACAACTGCCCCATTAGTAGGCTATGGGGACGTGCTAGGGAACATTTTCTCTACGAGGCTTGCGTTTGAAAATATATCTTTCTTCAAAGCTGGCCCAGGGAGTGGATGGGGAGGAAGGAGACTTCTTTCTCCGTGCTTATTGGGCGCTCATTCATCCTGCGATTTGCTGCGGGTAGCTTACTTCTCTGAACCTGCGTGTGCTGTGTGAGTGGCTAGATCCCGTCTCTCAGCGACTTCATGTTTTAGACAATTCCTGGATGAAAGCCGCGCTCCAGAATTCGTCCCCCGCAGTGTGTTTGCTGGGTGCCCATGGGGCCAAGGAGGACAGAGGACGGCAGCGAAGGGTAGCCCTCACTACTAAAGGCTCTCACCTCTTCTTCCTCCTTGGATGTGTCCCTGAAGACGTTTGTCTCTTTGTTTCTTTATTCTCAAAAGGAGGACAATTCCTACCCACTCCCTAAGGATGTTTAGGAGGAACAGCTAACAAGTTATTTAAAAATGCCTAGCAAATAACATTCAGGATCAAGTGCTGAATGATCCCCATCCTCACACCACCCACCTAATGCATTACCTATGTGCTCCCCTTTAAAATGTGTTGCTGACAGACTGCCCTGTGGGGTGTAAGGCTGTTCTGTACAGAAGAGGTCTCTCGGGCTCCTCCAGAGAAGTTTGCTTTGCAGGAACCGCTGAAATCCTTACATGTCCAAACGCATATTCTGGGTAGAAAACAACAGGTGATGAGCTGTAAGGTAGAAGGCTGCCAGGATCCACCCATGGGCACCCAGAGTTTGGCACCCCTCTTTCCAGGGGGAAACAAAAGTGAACCAATCAACACGACAAGGTCAAGTTCAAGTCTGCCTCAGTAAAACCCTGGGGACTTTCTTCTTGAAAAACAACTGGGACAGTGTGACAGCTGTTTAAAGATGCCAAAGAAAAGGGTCCCCAGGGAACGCTCCCCAAGGGCGACTCTGCTTGCAGGAGTCTGTAATGAGTGACAAAAAAGACAGACAGTGAGAATAGGGCAAGCCAGGCCCAGGTGAATGCTCTGATTAGCTAGTGATCAGAGTGCCACACAGATTTAAGATCTAGCGGTGATGACAATCATGATAATAATAACTACAGTGATTATTATGGTTGTCATTGGGGCCTATTAAACAATAGATTGCCTTTAAGCTGTGGCCCCTCTAAGAACCTTTTACCCGGAAACATGTACCACATTGCAATCCTCACGGCCCCTTCTGTGACTTCATTTGGCATGCTTATAGGCGAAACCCAAATCAGGTTTTATGGTTGCTGGATGAATATTTGCAACAACTTTAAAATCTAGTTCATGATGCAAGTTGCTCCTCACAGCAAATGCATGGTGGGACATCAGAACGGTGACAAAGGTGGGAACAAAATCTCTGCCCGGAGATGTGACGTGTTGGAGGTGAAAACAGATTGCATTTGCACGGCAGCCACTGCCTCTGAAACAGGCTGAAGAAATTCCTTTTATGGCAGGCACTGGACTTAGAACCCAAAGACCTGGATTTCATTCTCGGTTCAGCCACCTCCTAGCAGCGTTAACTGGGGCAGGTTAGTTAACCTTTCTGAGACTCGATGGCCTCACCTGTGAACTGGAGATCATGATATCTATCAGGCATGGCGGTTAGGATGGTCAAAGGCCACCCCCAGGAGCATGATAAATATGAGCTGAAACAGCGAAGTTGGAATCTGTATACAGACGTGACCTGTCGCCTCCCAGAGCGTTAGCCCTCACAGTGAACTGGCAGGAGAGGTCTCCTGTCTTATTTCTGGGGGCAGAGGCACAGAGCTGGGAAGTCAGCCTGCCCACCTCCCCCTGAGAGCTGGCAAAAGAGCCAGTAATAGGATGCATGCCCATGCCCTTTGATCCAGAGCTCTTGCTACCAGACGCATGGCCTCTTCAACAGCTCACTAGCTGATGGATTTGCTTCCATTTTCTCCTGGGCCTAAATCGCTCCCCAGCTTCCAAGGGGCGCTCCCTCTTTCACACTCGAGGGTACCGCCCAGGGAACGGAAGGCTCGGAAAAAGTAGCAACAGGGAGTAACATGGGCACCAGGGAGAAGGAGGTTTGTTATATTCTTTCTAGATGAATCTCCAGGCTGCAGCAGTCCCGGGCGAGTCCCAGGCCTGCCACAAAGCCTGTCTGCCGTGGGGCTGCCTCAACATGCTGTTTGGGAAGTCAAGATGTTCAGTGTAAACTTTGTTCTCCCTTCCCTTTCTTCGGGGATCCACAGAGGCAGCTCTTCAGGGCCTTTCTCTCCAAGTCTTTCTGGTGCTGCAATCTGAGGTCACACACCCCAGAACACGACATCTCTGTCAGAACAAGCCCGTGACGCGGCCGTCCTATCCGAGAGGGCTGTGCAGCGGGCGGTGTTGGCCCTTGAGTTTGCTACGGTTTAGGTTTCTCAGTGGCACTATTTTTGGCAGATTTTTTTTTCCTCGCTCTTTATCACAAGCCCGTCGGGCAAATGACAGCGGAATTGCAAGCTTGAATGGACTTGTTTGACAGGCCAACTTTCATCCTCAGCGCTGCTGCTGACTTTTAAAAAGGAACTCTGAGAGGAGGATAGTAATTTCACACTAATTCCTTGCTGTAATTTGCTTTTGAGTTTAAAATGTCGTGTTTCAATCACCCTAGCTGCGTGGTGTAAGGGAGAAGATGGGACACACGTGTGGTTAATGTGTTTGTAATAGGCACACACAAAGACACCACTTTGCTCTGAAGCAACAACACAGGAAACACTGATCCACACTTCAAGGGAATCTCCACCAGGTACAAACAAGTGCATTCAAAGGAATTCATAATAAATCGCCAGCTTTGGCAGAAATAGAGAGCTCCTTTAAACAGGGCACCTCACACTTGACATCTCCATCATCCAAGCGTTTATTAGAATGTCTTATCCCCCAGGCTGCATTATGGAGAGGAATTGGGGTGGGTTTAGGCAAACCCCCCAAAGGAGGAGGGTCTGAAACCCTGGATGGACCTAAATGCATTGGGGGAACAGATCATGTTCAGCCGAGGAAGGTGAAATTCATCTGGGAGAAGGGTAAATTAATAGGTGCTGGCCAAAAGGAAAAAATAGCCTCCGCGCTGAAGAGAGCTGATGAGGCTGTGCTTGGAAAATCCTCTAAGAAAAAAAGGACAGGGTCTCACAGAGAGGCCAGCGGTGAGAGCTTTGCCCGGTGTAGAAGCAGGAAGCAATGACTTTTTCTGATTTATTAATCTGCACATGGAAGCACCCTAATCCCATCCCTTCACCACCTCTCACCACACTTAGCTATCCTGGCCACACTGCCTGACATTTCATTTTTCTCCGCGGACGGCCACTAATATTTCACATACTTAATCTTGCTCTCACCTAGATTATAAATTCCTCGAGGTCAGAAGTCAACATCCAGCCCCAGGCTCCTTCCCAGGACTCTGTAACTCCCTGCAGGATTGCAGAGACCTTCACACGTTGTTTGCAAGGTTTCTGAAACAATGGCAAGATTGCACAAGGGCCAGGCGGGGTATTTTTAGAAGAACAGATCCAAGCTCTTTGGTGGACCCTCAGGCTGTTTACCACCTAGCCTGCCCGCCTTTGGTGTCTTTCTGGCCCTGGCTCCGTATGCCGTGTGCTCCAGCCAAGCAGAACTGAATGCTCTCCTGCCTCCGTGTCTTTGCACGTGCTGTTCCCTCTGCCGGCTGCCCTTGCCCCTTCTTCCATCTGTGGACTGTCTTTTAGCTCTAGGTCACCTTCTCTCTCCCCACAGAACTGCCAGTGTCTCTTAGGCAGAACTGATGGTGCCTCACTTTGTGGGTCCAGGGTGCTTTCTGGAGGTCTTAATGGGGAGGCAGGGCCAGCTGCCCAGTCATCAGGTTGGTATGGCCATCGGGTTGGTACTGCCTGGTTGGCAGGTCTGTCTCTTCGGTTAGCCTGAGAGTGCCTTGAGGTCACGGCTACCTTCCTCCCTATCTCTCAGTTCCTGGCCCTCAGCACAGTGCCTGGCACTCAGCAAAGGTTTCTTAAATGAATGTGCTTCCCATGTTGGGCAGATCATGACGAAGGCAACAGCAGGGCCCAATGTGTAATGCAAGGACAACAAAAAGGGACCTTGCTTTGAGACCAGAGATGCTCCACAGAGAAGCCGCCCCTGGAGTCCCTCCTGATAAGCTGGGGCAACTGGGACCAGTCCTAGACAGGATGTTTGAGTGGGTGGCATTTGCTTTTGGGAGCCCCAGTCTCATTTTGAGAGCTTGTTCCACTTTGAGGATTTCTCTGTTTTCCATTTCCAAATCTTTATGCTAGCCTTCAGTTACACTTGCTCAAAGGGTGATTGCTAACAGTCTCTGAAGACGGGCTAAGATGTGTGCGTGAGCAGCAGTGTGCTGGAGTGGGAGACGGGGGGACAGGGCATTGCCTGGGCTGTGTGGGAGGCAGGAGGAAGGTGATGAAGATTCTGGACTCCAAGCTGGCCCCAGATGCCAGCCCACCTTGTGTGATACACCAAGAGTACCTCAGTTTCCCTGCCTGTTAAACAGTAATGGCTCCTTCATTGAGTTGTTCTGAAAATCAAGTTAGTACAAAGGAAGCACAGAAAGTGTGCCTGACACAGGCAACCGCTCACTGCATGCCAGCTCCTGGCATCTGGAATCTGAAGATGGAATCCAGTCTGACTTCCTTCACTCGCAAGTTGTCCAAGTCACCTCACCTCCCCATTCATGTTCTCATGTCTCTGAGATGAGGATAATAAAGCTGACCTTGCCAGCTGTTGGGAGAATCGGATAATCAGATAGTGGAAGTGAATGCATTTTGCAAGCTACAAGGTGCCTTCCCAAGGGAAGCATGAAGTCACCTGGGTCAAGGTATTGGGAGGTGAGGCCCCATCACAGATCCTGCCCCACAAGAGCTACCCCTGTAAGGAGTCAATGACTCGGTATTAACCATGCTTTTAATTTCTGTAAAGTGATGCTTTGACACCCACCTAAGCGCTTATTAGCCAACCTAAGCCAATTGTGACTCACCCGTTGCAATGATTAACTTTATGTGTCAAGTTGGCTGGGCCGTGATGCCTGGATGTGTGGTCCAACATTATTCCGAATGTTTCTGTGGGAATGTTTTTGAATGAGATTAACATTTAAATCAGCAGGCTTTGAGCAAAGCAGGTGGCCCTCCATGATGCAGGTGGGCCTCAGCCAATCAATTGAAGCTCCAGTGGAGCCAAGCCTGACCCCAGGAGGAGAATTCTGCCAGTGGACGGTCTTCTAACTTGAACTGCAACATCAGCTCCTCCCTGGGTCTCCAGCCTGCTGGAGATTTTGGACTTTTCAGCCTCCATAATAATGTGAGCCAATTCCTTAAAATCTCTCTCTCTCTCCGTCTCTCCCCCGACCCCTCCACTCCGCACATGCATTCTATTGATTCTGTTTCTCTGGAGAACCCTGACTAATGTACCCATAGACATCTGGAGTCCTCAGATAACTTTAAACTCTACACTCTAACAGTTACAGTAAAGGTGGATTTCGCAGGGGTGCCACTTGCAAACATAGCTAGCCGGTCCCAAGCCTGCACACCCTGCCTTGCTTTTCCTTCCCATGGAAACCACACTAAAGGCTCCTGCCACTGTCCCACTCTCCCTGTGCCTCCTGACCCACCCCGAGGCTTCCCCATGGGGCCCTGCATGCTGTGCTGTAGTCTCCCAGGCCACTGTGAGAATACTAAATCTTTAAACTTTCTCCATCTCTCTCCCGACCTCGCCTGGGCTTCCTGCACCTCCTCCAAGGTAATGTGATGAGACAGGCTGTGACTGCGGCCCAGAGCCAGGGAAACTGTGGGCCAGCTCTGGCCCAGAGATGGGCGGGTGAGTTATTTGTCCCTGTCACCTGGTGCTCTGCCAGATGCGACGGTGTGATTCTGTGTGAGATCTGGGGCTGACAGAAACGACGGCAAACTTCTTGAGCAGCTTAGGCTGAAAGAATTGTTCTTTGCATAAAACAGAAATTGTCATCATCATTATAAACACTATCCGGGCCCTCCAGAGAGCCCAGATGAGCTGTGTTCTTGGTGGGGACAAATGTCCATCCAGAGGAGGGGTATTTATTGGCTCTTCGGGTCCCAGAGAAGTCCCAATCCCCCATGCAGGAAGGATTCCAGAAGCATCCATGTCTGAGGATAGGACCCTAAGTCAGAGCAGAGGTTACTCGCTGTACCCGGGGGAAGAGGAGGACAGTTACTTTCCAGAAAAAAGTTAATTCACCCTGAGTGATTCATAAAGTTGCAGAATCACAGAATTACAGAACCTTTGAATTTCAGAGGCTGAAAGGGATGTAACAGTGCATCTGGGTTCAACACCCCTCATTTTAAGCAAGAAAAAAAAATAATTCCAATTAAAATACAGCCCTCCACTCATCTGCAGTTTGTATGATAGGGCCCCAGATGAATGCTAATTTAAAGACTGGATGGAAGAACAGCTTTTTCCTACAACCAGTGTTCATTTTGTGGGATTTCTCACTGTTGATTAATTAATGTAAGCATCCGTCCATTCACCTGTTTGTCTATTCACCTGTCTATTCATTGCTGCATCCATTCCTCACCCCAGGAAAAACTCGAGGCGGTTACATCGAGAACACAGACATGGTTTGCTCTCACTCCCTCCTCCTTCCTTTTTGCTTTTGTCTCCCATCCGGGATGAAGACGAGCTAGCTCTGCACATGTGTGGGGGTGGGAGAAAGGCCAGTTGCAGTCAGTGTCACGGTGCTGTTTTTGAAACTCTGCAGGTCCCTCATAGGGCCGTGGCTGATATCACCCACGCCAGGATTGCTTGGCCTTGACAGAGCCTGTGTGAGGTGGGACTATCATGAAGGTATCCAAGATACTAAAGGGCTGAAACAAGCCCCTCCCTTGTCTTCACAGTATCTTCCAGTGAAAGACAAGGCCACTGGATGAAGCTGAGGACAAATAAATGTCAATAAACCACCACTGGGAGCTGCTGCTCCCCCGTTTCCCATGGCCTGCAGGGGGTCACTGAGTTAAATGTTACAGCTAATTGTGAAAGGGACCTGGTGAATCCGTGATCAATAATGATGTTGGTTTTTACACGAGCTAAGATAAGGGTAATTAAATCTTGTGCTTCAGGCCATATAAACTGATCTCCACAGGAGGGCAAGAATTAATTTAATTCCACACACACAACCCCTTCCAACCCCTCTGACAGCTTGAGTGTAACGGACTCAGTGCAGGATGGGGAAGACAGAGCACCAGGTATTAACCACCACACCTATCGGGAGCTTGAACTTCATGGGCCTCGTGGCTGATCCAGGGCAGCAAATCCAGAGCTTCTTACAGCTTCTCTCTGTGCTGGGTTTATTACACACAATCTGTACAGGGGCTGTTTCCACACTTAATGGCAGTCCTGAATCACTATCTATTTCCCATCCTCGCCTGCAAAACAGCAACCCAGAGCTAGTGCTACGCCGTCAATACCGGGCCCCATAAAGCCACTGCTGTATAGATTTGCCTTTTTGTGCATGTGCGTCTGATTCATGAGCAGTTTGGCAGCCTTCCAGGCTCGAGGAGAGGAAAAAAACACCCTGAGCATCCCAACAGCCTCATTTTGATCTGTGATACTGAGCAACTCATTTCCACTTCACAGGCTCTGCTGAGCTGTGCCACAGAAAGACAAATCCCAGATGTGGCAGGGGTGGGAGGAGGTGGAGGGAGAGGGGCTGGCTGGAAGGAAGGAGGGTGCAGGAGAGGGAGGGAGGGAGGGAGGGCCTAGGCAAGGGAGGGAAGATGAAAGCAGAAAAAGGCCACATTTATTAAGCTGTTTTTCTTTTGGTGAAAAGAAGCATTTATCAGTGATTTCATATATCATGTGAGAGGTGGCTTCCTGCCAATTTCCAAGAATCCAAACAACCCGCTGACATCATACGCTAAATATAGCTCAGGCTTTGCTTTAGGTGAACAAATAATGCCGCCGGACAGTAATAGGTTCTCTTCAATTACATGTTTATTATGATCAGGCTGTCAGGCTTGTGTAATCAAAAGAGTCATGTCCAGTTCCGAGGAGGAATGGTGCAAAGAACTCTTCAAACAATTTTGGGAGATGACTAATAAACCCCCATTCCTCCTGCCTTCCCAGGTGGCCGGCTGAGCCTGGCCGCTGGAGGAAAGGTGGGCAACTCTGTTGCAGGTCTTCAAAGCCCTGGGGTGTGTGTGTGTGTGTGTGTGTGTGTGTGTACGCGCACGCGCTGTATTTCCATCTCTGCCCTGCCCATCAGAAAAGGTGACTGATCTCTCCAAGGAAAGTGCAGAGAAGGAAGACAGACCTTCAAACTCACAGACAGGGTGCAGGAGCTATTCATGAGGATGGGGCAGGGGCGAGCGGGGTGGGGTGGGTGGCACAGATAGCTAAGGCAGTCTCTTCAGTCTGTTTATTCTGCAAGCATTCAGGTAAGGGTGCTTGTCCGGTGGCAGTCGGAGAGCCATCTTCCATGGCTCTTGGGCTCTGGTATTTTCAGTTCTACCTCCCAGAGCTTTTGTGTTGTGGGTGTCCTGTCTGGGACTGGTGCCTGTCATTCTGTCTGAAGCCACCTGAAAGATTAAGATTCAGACTGAGACCTTTCCCTTCTCTGCCAGCACTCCCCACTCCCCCAGGCTCAAACTGGGGAGAGAGGGAGCCTGGCATGAGTTTGTAAGTATCTGGAGGAAGAGGCAGCAGTAAGGAGAAAAGAAGGACGAGAAAATTAGTGCAGGGAGATAAGGAGCCGGTGCATCAAAATAGGTGCTGGAAGGTGTTGTATCCCTTCGAACATCTGCATGATTTCTCTTCTCAGTCAGGGATACAATAGAGGTTGTTACTATGGAAACTGGTGTAAAAGCAGCACAGAGAAAGGAAAGGGCTGGATAGAAAGAGGAGAGAGTAAAAGGCATATACCACTTTTAAATCATCAAAGAGGAATACTATGGCACTTCCCACCTCTAAGAGGAGGAAATAAGTCACTGAGCCCAGGGAGGGTTGAATACTACGATCATGGGAGGGGTCAGGGACTATCAGACACCACCATCCTTTCCCCCTGGAAGCCTGTGTGTTGAACCTGTCCACCTGTCATAAGATCGTTAGCCGGAAAAGAATGTCCAGGCAGTTGACGGTGGTCAGCTTCATGGTAGACGGCATGCTCAGCTCGGCTCGGCCATGGCCTTTGGGAATGGCCTTGGAGAGAGCGGGCCATTTTTCTGTGTCACGGTTTCATCACCTGCCTTCCTCAGAGGAATGACGAAGCACCTTGCTCAAGAAAGAAATGCTAGTGCCATTCAAGGCAAAGAAATGACAGAGCGTCAAGTGCTCTGTGTGCAGAGGGAAAAAAAGTGAGCAATTCCAGCTGGTGCCCTGAGCATGATACCCCAGAGGGGCCACGGACCAGGCAGAGGCCGAAGTCTGTGCGTACCCAGCCAGTTTCATTTTGTTTCGGTGTGGGTATTAATGGGATGAAATCATTTGCTCAGGCTGAGGAGAGTTTTGACAAGTCACTGGTCTTTCATGCAGACTCATACACGCGTCCTGTAGACCAGTCTGTCTAATAGAAATATGATGTGAGCCACTATGCAATTTATTTATTTATTATTATTTCTATAGAGACAGGGTTTCACTTCGTCACCTAGGCTGGAGTGCAGTGATGCAATCATAGCTCACTGCAGCCTTGAACTCCTGGGCTCTAGCAATCCTCCCACCTCAGCCTCCCACGTAGCTGGGACTACAGGTGTGAGACACTACACCCAGCTAAGTTTTAAATTCTTTGTAGAGATGGCTGGTCTCAAAATTCTGGCCTCAAGCGATCTTTCCACCTTGGCCTCCCAAAGCACTGGGATTACAGGCATGAGACACTACACCCAGCTAAGTTTTAAATTCTTTGTAGAGATGGCTGGTCTCAAAATCCTGGCCTCAAGCGATCTTTCTACCTTGGCCTCCCAAAGCACTGGGATTACAGGCGTGAACCACCTCACCTGGCCCACTATGGAATTTACAATGTTCTAGTAGCCACATCCAAAAGGTAAAGAAACAGGTTAAATAAACTTTAATGTAATTTCTGTGTCATGTTATTTAACCCTAGTGTATCCAAAATATCATTTCAACAAAATCAATTCAGAAACTGTTGATGAGATATTTTATACCCTTTCATACTGAATCTTTGAAATCTGGATTTATTATTATGTGTGTTATGTGTATGAGAGAGAGAGATAGAAAGAGGGAGGAAAGGAGGGAGGGAGGAAGGGAGGGCCAAGGAAAGGGAAGGAAGATGGAAGGAAGGAAGGAGGAAGGAAGGAAAGAAAGGAAGGAGGGAGGGAGGGAGGAAGAAAGGAAGGGAGGGAGGAAGGAAGGAAGGAAGGAAGGAAGGAAGGAAGGAAGGAAGGAAGGAAACGAAACAGGTCTCTTTGGCTCAGGCACTGACTCCAACCACATGCCTTGCATCACGATGAGAGTGATAATTACACACACCCACTCTTTGAACAGATGGTCAGCCTCGAGTACCTCCCTTTGCCATTGAACAGTGACCCCTCTCCCTCCAACCACAATCCATGGCCGCTGGAATCAGGCAAACCCAGCTGAAACCACAGCTCTCTTTCTGAGTGCCTCTCTCTGAGGGAGTTTCTTAACCTTTCTGAGTTTTCCTCAGCTGTGAGATGGGAATCCTATTTTACAATTGAAGGTAGGTCCCTCAATTGTTTTGGGGATGGAATAAGAGAATGCCCAAGACCAGGTCTAGCATCGATAAGGGAAGCTCCTTCCTGTCCCTTATGCCAGCTCTAGTTCGCCAGTCTTCTGTTGAGCACCTAATCTTCTCCAGGCCTCTGTGAGTGAAGAAACTAGAATTGTACGTTTTTCATGTGCTCAGAAAGCCTCTTGAGTAGAAAGGAGACTTCAAGGACTAAGATTGAGTTTGTTTCACTGATTAACTCCAGGCTGATCGCTGGATGTTTCCCCAATACAGAGAGATACTAACATTCAGTCATTCAGAAAGAGTCCTTCTTTCAATAACCATAGGCTACATGGTTAGATGTTTAGGAAAGAAAATTAAAATATGTCCTTCCTTATAAATAAGATCTAGCATTTGGTAGCACAGTAGGGTGACTATAGTTTACAATAATTTATTTTATATTTTAAAATGGAATTGAAATGTTCCTGGCACAAAGAAATGATAGGTGATGGATACCCCAATTACCCTGATTTGATTATTACACATCGTATGCCAGTACGAAAACATCGCATGTACCCCATAAATATAGACAGCTATTATGTACCCATAATAATTAAAAATTTAAAAATAGGTCCTTTCTCTCCTAGAGTGGCATTGTCCCATACAGTAGCCACTAACCTCATGTGGCTATTTAAATTTGCATTAATTACAATTTGAAAATTTACTTTCTGAGATACACTAGTCACATTTCAGTTGCTCAGTGGCCACATAAGGCTAGTGGCTACTGATTGGACATTCAGATATAGAACATTTCTGCATACTAGAAAGTTCTGTTACCACTGCTCTGGATTTTTAGTCATTTATTCAATATGCAGCCAAAATAAAACTCAGAGACAGCAGGACAGCATGCATAAGCAGGCCTAAAGTCAAACTGGGTGGATTTCATCCTTTCTCCACTTTGGCCATATGTCAACTTAAGTTAGTTTCTTTTTTTCCGTTGAGATGGAGTCTCACTCTGTCGTCCAGGCTGGAGTACGGTGATGCGATCTTGGCTCACCACAACCTCCACCTCCCGGGTTCAAGCGATTCTCCTGCCTCAGTCTCCAGAGTAGTGGGATTACAGGCGTGCGACGCCATACCCGGCTAATTTTTGTATTTTTAGTGGAGATGAGATTTTGCCATGTTGGCTGGGCTGACCTCAAACTCCTGACCTCAGGTGATCCTCCCTCCTCAGCCTCCCAAACTGCTGGGATTATAGGTATAAGCCACCACACCCAGCCTTAAGTAAGTTTCTTAACCTCTCTGTGCCTCAGTTTCTCAATTTCATCATCTGCAAAGTGGGAATGATAGTAATAGAACTTAATTCAGCAGATTATTGGCAGAACCAAGTAAAGGAATGCATGTAAACTGCTTACAATACAGCCTGGCAGGTCGTAAGTGCTTAGTAAATATTACATATGACTCTTAATTATGCCCCATTAACTCTTTTCTTTCTTTTTTTTTTTTTTTTTTTTGAGGCGGAGTCTTCACTCTGTCGCCCAGGCTGGAGTGCAGTGGCACCATCTCAGCTCACTGCAAGCTCCGCCTCCCGGGTTCGCGTCATTCTCCTGCCTCAGCCTCCGAGTAGCTGGGACTACAGGCGCCCGCCACCGCGCCCGGCTAATTTTTTGTATTTTAGTAGAGGCGGGGTTTCACCGTGTTAGCCAGGATGGTCTCGATCTCCTGACCTCGTGATCCGCCCGCCTCGGCCTCCCAAAGTGCAGGGATTACAGGCGTGAGCCACCGCGCCCGGCATTAACTGTTTTCAAAAACAAGAGAGGGCTAGGGTTATACTGAAAGGTGAAGGTGCCCTCCATTAACCCAAAAAGCTTCCTGGAAAAGGTAATCCCTGAAGCTGTGATTCAAAGGAAGGAAAGGCGTTCTCCATTATTCAATGCATTTGATAGGCATTTATTGGTCATTTGTTGTATATAAAGCACTGTTGTGGCTGTTGGAGATGCAAAGATGATGACAGAGGGTCCTTTCTATCTTGAAGTCCCGTGTCTAGAGAAGAAGAAAATCTACACAGTTGATTCTTGAACAACACATGATTGAACGGCACGGGTCCACTTCTACATGGATTTTCTTTTGCCTCCGCCACCCCTGAGATGGCAAGACCACTCCCTCCTCTTCCTCCTCCTCCTCAGTCGACTTGACATGAAGACATCAAGCATGATGACCTTTAAGATGATCCGCTTCCACTTCATGATGAGCGAATGTATTTTCTCTTCTTTACGATTTTCTCTTCTCTAGCTCACTTTCTCGTGAGAATAGTGTCTACTACCTAGAACATACAAAATGTGTGTTAATCAAATGTTTAAGTTATCAGCAAGACTTCTGGTCAACATAGACTATTAGTAGTTAAGTTTTGAGAGAGGCAAAAGTCATTTGTGGATTTTCCGCTGTTAAGGGGTTGGCACCCCTAACCCGCATGTGGTTCAAGGGTCACCTGCTCTTCCAGGAGTAAGAGCAGTGATGGATTTATGCACAGAGTGGCAGGAGAGCCTGGAGAAGAAGCCCTAGCTCAGCGGGGAGACCAAGGAGGACAATGTGGAAGGGACAGTCCCGAGCAGAACCTTAAAACCCCAGGAAATGGCAGGCTGCGTGCAGGAGTGATCAGACCTTCAACAGCACCTAAAATCACAAGGCCCAGTCTCAGAATCCCCTGGGGACATTCAATCAGCATCTTGCTGACTGACAAGATGAGCTTCAGCCTGTGCATTTAACACTGCTGGGGCCGAGCTCCTCTAGCAGCACCTCCAACACCACCAGTGAACCAGCAGCCCTGGGGCCTGCCTGGCTTCTGTAGCTCAAGGTACAATGGGAAACCACAGATGTCACAAAAATTGGCTCCCTTGGGCCGGGTGTGGTATCTTACACCTGTAATCCCAGCACTTTGGGAGGCCTAGGGGGGACCGATCACCAGAGGTCAGGAGTTCAAGACCAGCCTGGCCAACATGGTGAAACCCCGTCTCTACTAAAAATACAAAAATTAGCCAGGCGTGGTGGCACACATCCGTAATCCCAGCTATGCGGGAGGCTGAAGCAGGAGAATCGCTTGAACCCAGGAGGTGGAGGTTGCAGTGAGCCGAGATTGGGCCACTGTACTCCAGCCTGGGCAACAGAGTAAAACTGTCTCAAAAAAAAACAAAAAAATAAACCTCCCTTCTAACACAAGTGAAAGCATGTAGAGTCAGGTAGATGTGCCCCATTATTATTCTGGTCATTGTTGATTCTTACAAAGTTGAAATTTTAGCATCTCTCACGATGGCTCTTCTAAAAAGACCCCATGTGTTCTTGGGAAGAAAGGGCAGGCTGAGGCTGCCTTGAGAGTCTGGCCGAGTCTGTTGGTCTAGCATTGAGAGGTTGACATGCCAGCCTACTGCCCCCAAGGGCCGGTTTCATATGCAAGTCAGGCACCGCCAGCCAAGTGGGAAAGGCAGCCCCAGAGGAACATGTTTCTGGTGACTGGGAAGCTTTGAGCAGACCTACAGCCCTGGCATAGCGATGAGCCTCCTGCACAGGCAGTGGCGGCCGACAGCCAGGCGGGAGGAGGGCAGAGGAGCGGCTCACAGTCTCCACCAGAGCATCCGGGGGCTCAAGCCGCCAGAGAGCCCTGGAGACTAGGTAATGGAATTCCTAAACGGAAGAAGCACTGAGCTCCAGACCGCTGTCCATGCCCAAGGATGGAAACATTGTATTTCTCCTTGGGACTTCAGGCTTTCCCCCTGCCTTTTCCTGTTCTTTCCAGCCGTTGCCAGGACAGGAAGAGGCCTTTTCAAACAGACTTCTTTGTCTTCCACTTGTTCTGCCCCTCCAGGTCTCATCCGGGACTGTTCTGAGCCTCACAGACCAGAGACACTGTAGGGGTGACCAGCCCTCCAGATTTGTCTGGAACCATCCTTGGTTTTAGCTCTGAAGGTTCCTGTATCCTGAGAGAGGCCCTCAGGCCTGGGCCAACCTGCACCTTGTCCAGCTGCTCCCCTTGGCCCTCAGAGCCAGGTTGAGGTACTGCCCAAGTGGCAGGCATGTCAGGATTCTCCTTCCGCTTCCAACACAGAGCTCTTTAAGTCTTAGCCAGCAAAGGACAAGGCTAGCATGGGCATTTACCCTACTGCCTCAGCTGCCTCACCAGGAGTGCAGGAGATGCAGATGCACGGATG
This sequence comes from Papio anubis, assembly GCF_008728515.1. Lineage (NCBI taxonomy): Eukaryota > Metazoa > Chordata > Mammalia > Primates > Cercopithecidae > Papio > Papio anubis. The sequence goes on from NC_044976.1 coordinate 204,019,294, forward strand.
AGAAAGCTTTGCCTGTCCCAATGCACAGAGATGCCTGACGCTGCCCCAGAGTACCTGTGCTCCACCCACCCAGGTACTAGTCATCCAAGGCCCAGGTCCCAAAGGGGCATGAGAGGAGACGGTGGAAGAGATAGCCAGGCCCCATGCTGGGCACCTGAGAGGGAGACCCTGGCTTCGTGTTGAGTTAAGTTCCAGAGATCTGAGACTACCCTTGATTGCAGGTCGGCCAGTACTAGGCATCTAACTTGCTCTCTGTCATTTTTTTTTTTTTTTTTAGATGGAGTTGTGCTCTGTTGCCAAGGCTGGAGTGCAGTGGTGCAATTTCAGCTCACTATAACCTCCGTCTCTCGGGTTCAAGCAATTCTCGTGCTTCAGCCTCCCGAGGAGCTGGGATTACAGGCGCCCACCACCATGCCCAGTTAATTTTTATATTTTTAGTAAAGATGGGATTTCACCATGTTGGCCAGGCTGGTCTCAAACTCCTGACCTCAAGTGATCCACCCGCCTCGGCCTCCCAAAGTGCTGGGATAACAGGCATGAGCCACCGCGCCCAGCCTCTGTCATCTTTTTTTAGAGACAAGTTCTCGCTCTGTCACCCAGGCTGGAGCACAGTGGCACAATCACAGATCACTGTAGCCTTGAATTCCTGGGCTCAAGTGATCCTCCTGCCTCAGCCTCCCTGAGCAGCTGGGACTCCAGACACACGCCACCACAGGGGGCTAATTTTTAAATTTTTTGTAGCGAGAGAGTCTTGCTATGTTGCCCAGGCTGGTCTCAAACTCTTGGCCTCCAAGCAATCCTCCTGCCTCAAACTCCCAAAGTGCTGGGATTAACAGGCAAGAGCCACTGTACCCAATCAACTCTCTTTGATCTTAAACCAAAGAAATGAGATTTCTCCGAAGCGAGAGTTATAAGTGATGGGGGTGGGTCAATTGTGAGGAACTGAATGGATCTAATTGTGATGGTGTAGAACTTATGCTGTAGCACGCTAAGGTCAAATCAGATCTATATTCTCCTACGCAAACAGTAGGAAATGTGGGAGATTGTGTGATACTGAAAAAAAAAAATGGAAAAGGAAGGCAATTCATTTTCTTCACCAGTAGAAAACATCATTTTTGTGTGTATAAACCTGGAATCAATTATTAAGCTTCCCTTATGGATAAAGCGTCACTTGTAATAAACAGCAAAGAGGGTTGTTCATTTCACTTAATGACAAATAAAATGAGGTTTGACCAATTTGATGAAGACAGTAAGTCAAACTTAAATGGTCGGGCATTTTATGTTGCTGAAACTACAAATCTTGTTAAGAAGCTTTTTACATTTAAAATATGCAAAATGCAAGCAAAATTTAGTAGTGAAAGTAAAGTTAAATATTTAATGACATAATTAAGTCTTATTAATGGTATGTTCTTTATTTTGCAGATTAAATATTCACAACGATTATCATCTCTTTTATCTTTATTACTTAAGCAATGTGTTTTTCATAATTATTTGTTAGGTATTTTCATTAACATTTGATGAATATTAATAGTTAAAATAAAAAATAGTTTTTATTTCTGTTGTAATGACTTTATGGTGATCATAATATATAAGTAAGTGTTTACAATGTGCGCTACTGGTTAATATTTAGATCACTGATTTTGTTGCCACAGAGTAGAAATGTGGATCTTTATGGGTGACAAATGGCAATCATCACATACTTCCATTACTCTTTATTTATTTATTTAATCTACTATTCTTAATGTAGCTTCATTGTGGGAGTCCTATGAATTGCAAGCTTACAATGAAGGCTAATAAGTAGAATGTGAGGCTGAGTCCCACTCTTGCATTAATAATGGTTTGCCTCTCTTTTTAGACGTCCTGATTCATTTCCCATCTTCACCTCATTCCCCTCATGGATTTGGTCCAGCAGAGTTAGATGGCGCTGGTACCTTTTCCCTCCACGACCTTTAAAGCTTAGACTGATGGCCTCACAGATTTTTTTCTTCGGGGACAAAGGATGTGGATTTTCCATCCTGAACAACATGAAGCAAATGCGCATGGATGTCCTGATTTTTCGTTCAGACAGTGATTGCAGGGTAACAGCACTGGGTCAGATCAGCGTGCACGGTCAATGTGGCCTGCATATGGCGACCATCCCTCCCTGCACCGTGTGGCAGCCACATTGTCCTGACACACTGGGAAGCTTGTCACTTCCAGGGCAGCCCAGGAGATGCATCTTGGCCATCCCCACTTCAGGCTCCCACATGGCAGGCTGCAGACCCCTTCCCAGGCTTTTTTTTCTGAAACCTTCAGTGGATTTTCCTTGAGGGTGACCGACAGAATGATGGTGATGTATTCTAGTCTCATGGTCAGGCCTGCAATCACATTTCAAAGCAGCCTCCGGATCCCTGCTCAGCATTCTGTGACTGACGCGGGCACAGGCATTACAGTCCAGACAGAGTCAGTGCTAATCAGAACAGGATGCCCTTTAGCTTCCTCGGGAAAGCTTTATCTCTTTAGCAGGAGCTATCTGCATTTTTAAAGCCACAGCCTGTTGGAAAGAGCTCTGAACCGCAAAAATGTACAGCAGGGGTAAGGAGAGTTCCTAGCCATTAACCACCTCCAGGCAGTTAATCATTTCAGTTTAGAAGAACCCACATTCGCTTCAAGAGCAACTATAACCTATTGAAAACCTACTATGTTGGGCTCTTTCGAGAGCGATTTCTGATTCTCACAATGCCCTGCTGAGTGGATGGGAGCCCCCCGTTGCATGGACAAGCAGATGGAAGCTCAGTGAGTTACTTGACTGCTCTAAGGTCTCACAATCGATCACGGTCACAGCTGGGGTTCAAAGCCAGTTCTTTCCGGCTCAGAGTCCTGTGCTCTTCTCAGCAGGATGTGATGCTGCCTCCCTCACTGCCATTTTTCTGTGTGATTATATGGGACACGAGCTCCAGGTAAATCTGATTGTTAAGAAAAAACCCCAATACACACAGAGGCACAAGGAAAAGGAACAGATCTCACCCTGTTGGTGAAGCCAATGCATGAACCTAAGGTACAGAAAGATGCCATTGATGTCTTCTCGGGCCCCTGCCTCACATCCTTGCCTTGCTTACTCTTTGGCCCTGGGCTAGAAAATACAGTGCTTATTCTCAGACGTTTATGTGCAAGTGTTTGTCTCTCCAGCCAAGCTGTCCTCAGGTCCTTAGCCATCTGCGTGTTCCCCAGCTCTCTACACACAGCTATCCTGGAATAGCTAAAACTGAGATTTTAATAATGTGTGCTTAAGCCATTTATGCTAAAAAAAAAAACTTGCCAGTTCTGGCCATTTCCAGTAACAATATGTGCTCCCATCGCTGCAAAGAGTCTGGCAATGCGCAGATGATGCTACTGAAAGCAAGTGAAGACAGTGAGACGAGGCTCAATCCATGCCATACCTCTGAGAGCCTAGGAGCCATGGCACAGCACCAAGAATACCCCTGCAACATGACAAGCAGGCCTCAGTTTCCCCCTTTTGAGCACATCAAGGAAAAACATATGTGAGGGCCAGCGCAGTGACTCATGACTGCAATCATGGCACTTTGGGAGGCCGAGGCGGGAGGATTGCTTGAGGCCAGGGTTTGAGACCAGCCTGGGCAGTAGAGCAGGACCCCATCTGTACAAAAATTTAAAAAATTAAATGAAAACACAAGTGGACTCAACAAGGACAAATATGGACTCCTTGCACCCTGGGGTGAGCCGGGAGGGGCGGTGCAGTCAGCACCAGCCAGGACCGCACACGTGGTGACATCAGGCCTGCCCTCCCTCTCATCTGTAATGTCTCTCCTTGTCCAGCCTGCAATGTGACCATTGTTTATTACCTATTGAGCCCCAGCACCGTATTTGGCTCTGCAGGCAAGATTGATAGATTCTTGCTGTCACCAGCCGCACTCTGATGGCAGCTTTCCAGGCCTCCTCCTCACTCCTCCCCCACCCCCGCTCCACCTTCCGGCTCCACCTTCCAACAACCCCGGAGGCTCAGAGCAGGCCTCCCCACCAGCAAGGCTGACACAGACCCTTTTGAAGAAGCCGTTTCCAGGAGAGGAAGGCGCTGATGATGGATACCCAGCCGGTCTCCATACTCAGGAACTGCTCGCCCCAGTGAATCGACTCTGCCCTGGAAGCTGCTGACAGCAGTAGGGGCCTTTCTGGAACTATCTCCCTCCCCACCTGCCTTGAGCTCTCTGCATCTTCAGAGGAGAGAGGATTTGAGTCTCACAGTCCTGAGATACACAACATTCGGTGGGAGGGGAAAGCCGGGATGTAAGGGTCAATTATTCCGCCTTATGGGGAAAAAAGTATCCAACTCAGGGTCTGGAATGGGGATGACAGAGCTGGAAACCATTTTCATCAGGTGTCCTAAGGCAGGCTGCTGCAGCTTCACAGCGATGTGATTCTCTGTTGGTGCTATGGAACTGCTGTGGCTTCGAATAAGGAAGGACACTTTGGAAAGCTGAAAGGTAGTGAGGTTGAGGGACTGTGTCCCAGTCATGAGACTGAGGCGATGGGTCCTTGTTATGTCACCAACAATCGATGTGACCTTAGGCGTTGTGCTCTGAAACTCACTAACACCTGCCACTTGAAGACCATGCTTACCATGACCAACCCGGGAAATATCTGTTTCATTAACTCAACTGAAGAGGAAGACGTTTTGGGAACCAAGCCTGGAGACTAACAGCCTGAAATTGCGATTAATGGGTCAAATCAGCACCTATGGTGTTCCAGGCACTGTGCCGACCCCTGATCTTTTTGTTTGTTTGTTTGTTTTTTGAGATGGAGTTTCACTGTTGTTGCCCAGGCTGGAATGCAGTGGTGCAATCTTGGCTCACTGCAACCTCCGCCTCCTGGTTTCAAGCGATTCTCTTGCCTCAGCCTCCCAAGTAGCTGGGATTACAGGCGCCCGCCACCATGACCAGCTAATTTTTGTATTTTTAGTGGAGACGGGGTTACACCATGTTGGTCAGGCTGGTCTCGAACTCCTGACCTCAGGTGATCCACACGCCTCAGCCTTCCAAAGTGCTGGGATTACAGGTATGAGCCACCACGCCCGGCCTGATGTTCTTGAAACAGCAACTCCAGTCCCACTCTGGACCTGTGAAGCTCACAGTTCAATAGAGGGTGTGGTGGTTTTTCCAGCAACAACCAATCAGTTCTCAGATTCAGTAGAGGGTGTGGTGGTTTTTCCAGCAACAACCAATCAGTTCTCAGATTCTCCAACACCATCTGGGTGTCCTACAAGCCAATTCATTTCTGACACTAACTACCCGGATTGAGCCCAGACCCCACAGATTAAGGGCTCAGCCCAAGAAAACAGCTCCCATTTCAGATTCCAGCCACAAATAGGGTCCCATGTGCTATGGTGTGAATGTCTGTGTTCTTCTGGAATCCATATTGATACCTATTCCCCACTGCAATGGTGTTAAGAGGTAGAGTCTTTGAGTGGGGATTGGGTCATGAGGGTGGAGTCCTTATGAATGGGACCCTTAGGAAACAGGCTAGAAGCAGCTCATTCACCCCTTCAGCCATGAGAGGACACATAGAAGCTGCCATTTATGAGGAAAAGGCCCTCAGCAGACATTGAATCTGCTGGCACCTTCATCTTGGACTTCCCAGCCTCAGAAGAATGAACAATACATTTCTGTTGTTTATAAATTACCCAGTCTAAGGTTTTGTATAGCAACCCAAACAGACAAAAACAGCAAGCTACTTACACTTCTGCCCAGCCAACCTCACATCTGAGCCCCCATCAGGTTCAGTAATTCACTACGAACACAAAACTCAGGAAAATGCTGTACTTACATTATGGTTTATTATAAAGGAGACAAATGATCAGCCAGATGAAGAGGTACAGAGGACGAGGTCTGGAAGATTCTGAGCCCAGGAGCCTCTGTCCCCATGGAGGCGGGGCACACCACCCTCCCCACAGGCACATGTCTTCAGCAACCTGGAAGCTCCTCGAACTCCGTGGTTTAGATCTGTCTGGGACTTTTAGTTTGTGTGTGTGTTTGTTTTTGAGACAAAGTCTTGCTCTGTTGCCCAGGCTGGAGTGTAGTGGCATGATCACGGCTCACTGCAGCCTTGATCTCCTAGGCTCAGGTGATCCTCTTGCCTCAGCCTCCTGAGTAGCTGGGACCACAAGCACATGCCACCACATCTGGCAATTTTTAAAAATTATTTGTAGAGACACAGTCTCTCTGTGTTGTCCAGGCTGGTCTCAAACTTCCGGGCTCAAGTGATCCTCTTGCTTTGGCCTCCCAAAGCGCTGGGATTACAGGTGTGAGCCACGGTGCCCAGCTCCTTTAGAGTTTTTCATGGAGGTTTCATTAGGTAGTCATCATTGATTCAATCACTGGCCATTGATGGTTGAACTCAACTCCCAGCCCCCCTTCTCTCTATGGAGGTGGGGTGGGTGATGCTTGGGTAACCCCTGTGAGCATCTCATCAGCCTAAACCCAGGTGTACCAAAAAGGCTTATTATCAATAACAAAGGGCACTCCCATCATTCAGGACATTCCAAAGGTTTTAGGAGCTCTGTGTCAGGAACCAGGGCAAAGACCAAATCATATATATATATATATATATATGGGTATATATATACACACACACACCTATATATACACCTATATATACACACCTGTATATACCTATATATACATATATGTGTGTGTATATATATATCTGTCTCTTTCTCTCTCTCTCTGTGTGTGTGTGTGTAATACCACAGGTGGCAGAAATGCTATAGAGAGCTGAGGCAGGACTACAGGGAGGTGGAGGACTGATCGCTTCTTCTGCTAAATGGGCAGGCTGCACAAGGGAAGGGGCCTGTGGTGAGATCCACTAAGGGAACAGTACCTGCCAAGGTTCATTACAGCTGCAGCATCGGGTGCAGCCTAAACTTTCCCATCTGTCTGACCTTGGACTGGTTATCCCCACCTCCAAGCCTCAGTCACCCCATCTATCAACAGCGCTAACAACTGCAACACTTCAGGGTTATTATGGCGTTTAATGAAACCCTTTAAGTCTCCAAACCGTGCCTTGCACACCATGCCTTGCACATATCAAGCACTCCATGAATTTAAGCTATGATTATTGGGTAATGATGATCATGATTAAGGAAAACTTCAGGGGGATAGCGAGATACTGTGCATGGCTGAAGCACTAGATACGTAAGTGGCTTGATTATCTCCTGATCCGTGAGACATCTGCTTACTCAGGCAACCATAGGCAGACCACCAGACAACTGGCTCCCAGACAATTGTTTAATGGTCCGTGCGGCAACCTGTCCTCCTTCATGCTGAGGGAACCGCAGGGCTCTCCTCCCTGTACCGGCTTCCTGGAGGCCCAGACGTTTTGCCTAGTTTGGCTGGCACGGGCTTCTAATCTGATCATGCCCCTAATTAGAAAGAGCTCATCTTTGAAACAACAGCCATAAAATAAACCAAAAATAGTTTTGAAACAGAGCGAAAGCACTTTGGATCTAATCAAAACAGGAGGGAGAGGACCAAGTTTTTGTGAAGCAGTCCTCTAGCTTCTGGTGCTTACACCTCCAAACAGGGACAAAAGAGGCTGCTGTTCAGCTGGGTGCAGTGGCTCATGCCTGTAATCCCAGCATTTTGGGAGGCTGAGGTGGGTGGATCACCTGAGGTCAGGAGTTCGAGACCAGCCTGGCCAACATAGTGAAACTCCGTCTCTACTAAAAATACAAAAAATTAGCCAGGCATGGTGGCGCATCCCTCTAATCCCAGCTACTTGGGAGGCTGAGGCACGACAATCACTTGAACCCAGGAGGCGGAGGTTGCAATGAGCTGAAATTGCAGCATTGCACGTCAGCCTGGGCAATGAGAGAGAAATTCCATCTCAAAGAAAAAAAAAAAAAAAGAGGCTGCTGCTCAAGGGGACCCTTGATGCCCTGCAGGAGGGCAGTGGGGAGACCCAAGGGCCCCTGTTGGCCTGCTCATGGAGAGGTTCATTGATCCAGGAGGGCTGTGGGCTGGTCTTGGGAGTGTGGCCAGCTGGGACCTCAGGGCTAAGCCAAGGGTGAGCCCAGCAGAGAGGACGCTTTTGCACGGAATGAGTGTTTGATCACTGAGCTGCACCTGTCAGTGCTGGCACTCCACCAGGGAAGACAGGAATGAATGGCGGCCAAAGATTTCAGGCCAATTGCTCTCCCTCTGCACACCCACCACCCCCAGGTGAATTCTTCCCCTTGAGGTCAGGAAGCCCTAAGCCCAGTGCAAGGAAATGCCCAGCACTCTGCGCTGGGGCCTTGGGCAGGAGGCAGCCTGCACCCAGATCATTACAGCATTATGGGTGCTGCTCTGCCTCCCAGGCGTGGAGGGGCAGGGACTGGGCTGGCTCCGGGGTTGGGGGACAGCTCCCTGGATTCTATGATCAACACTCCCAGCCCTGGGGCCAGGACCAGGGCAAACATGGCCACAGCTGAGCTCACTGCTGCCTCTCACTCTCTCCGGGCCTGACACAAGCCAGAGCCAGGCCCCTGGGTTTTTTAGCTCATTTCCTGTTGCCATCTCTTCATTGAAGAAGAGGGAGACAGCTGAGGAAATGCTGCCAGTGTGGGGCCTCGTGGCACCGTTTGCAGTCTCCTTGGCCCACAGCCTGCCTGGAGACTCACACGAGGACTCTCAGCCTCAGAGAAAATGAGATGCTCTGTCACGCACACAGCTATGGAGAGAGCGTCCTCTCTCTCCTCCCTTCTGGAGCTCTCAGGAAGCCAAGGCACACGCTGAGTCTTGCTTGGGGGTACAAGATAATGGAAGCCAAGGACCCAGCACAGACCAGCTGGCGGCCCCATCCAGGAAGTGCCAACCCCATGGGTCACTCTTGGGGACCCTCAGTGGCCCGTACCAGCTGGCCCAGTCATTGCGGCCATGCGGAGATGCATTAACTCCCCATGAGGACTCAGGATTGTCATCGAGAAGTCCAGGTGGGATTCTGAAGGCAGACCTCAAGCTGGAAGAGGCTAGCTGCGTCCCACAGGTAGGCGTGGACATCAAGCAAGTGCTTGCCTGCCTGGCATGGTGCTCGACGTGAAGGAAGCAAAGGAACGGAGCACAGACCCTGATGAGGCGCCTGTGTGCTATGCACACTCATTCTCAAATCTCAGCCTGCAAAGAGCTCTGCTGATGATCTTTTAAAGGGCAGAGGCCTAGGCCCTGTCCCCTGAGATTCAGATTCATTCTCATTTATTTATTTATTTATTTTTTAGAGACAGGGTCTCACTCTGTCACTCAGGCTGGAGTGCAGTGGTGTGATCTGAGCTTACTGCAACATCAACCTCCCGGGTTCAAGCCATCCTCCGCCTCAGCCTCCCAAGTAGCTGGGATGACAGGCATGCACAGCCATGCCTGGCTAATTTTTAAATTTTTTTAGAGACGGGGTTTCGCTATGTTTCCCAGGCTGGTCTTGAACTCCTGACCTCAAATAATTCTCCCTGTTCAGCCTCCCAAACTGCTGGGATTACAGGTGTGAGCCACCACACCCAGTCAGATTCATTTTTAACACCCATCCCAGGTGCTTATGTAGTAGGTGGTTGGTGGATCAACCTTTGGGAATTGCTGGTCTAGAGGGAGTACTGAGGAGGAATCCCCACCCCTGCTCCAGGCCTGAGGTCATGGAAAGGGAAGCTTGGGGAGACTTCTGGGCACCAGTCCCTGAGCCAAGTGATTTTTTTTTCTTTTTTCTTTCTTTTTTTTTTTTTTGAGATGGAGTCTCACTCTTTCACCCAGGCTGGAGTACAGTGGCACGGTCTCGGCTCACTGCAAGCTCTGCCTCCCGGGTTCACGCCATTCTCCTGCCTCAGCCTCCCGAGTAGCTGGGACTACAGGTGCCCGCCACCGTTCCTGGCTAATTTTTTGTATTTTTAGTAGAGACAGGGTTTCACCGTGTTAGCCAGGATGGTCTTGATCTCCTGACCTTGTGATCTGTCCACCTCGGCCTCCCAAAGTGCTGGGATTACAGGTGTGAGCCACCGCGCCCGGCCGAGCCAAGTGATTCTTACAGCTGATGGAGAAGGAGGAGAGTAGGAATTGAGACTGCTCAGGACATTCTAGGCAAAGCACTGGAGGGGCAGGGGAGCAGAAGTGAAGACACCTGAGGGCTATGTGTGTGTGGCCTGAGTACCCACACAGGCCCTGTGCTTGGGGTTTACTGCACTATGGTTGTCATTTTGAAATTCTTGGTAATTTTAGCTTTGAATCCGTGTTTTGAACAAGAGGCACTGCAATTTCACTGTGCACTGGGTCCTGCCACTTACGGGCCCAGCCCCACTGGGGTACAGGCAGCTACGGGAAGTTCAGATGTTGCTGAGGTTGGAGGTGGGCAGCAGGCGTGGTAGAGGGGCTAGAGAGAGATGGGAAGGCTACACCCCTGAGATCTCCAAATGTCACTTCCACGAGCTCAGGTTTTATCCAAGTAAGGAAAGGATTTAAGCAGGAATGAAGTAGTTAGGCCTGCATTCCACGAGGACCACTCTGGGAAAAGGGCAAAGGTTGCTCTGCACGCAGACACAGGGGGCAAGCTAGGCTGTCATGAGGACCAGGCTAGGACACCAGTAGGCAACTGGAGAAGGGAATGGTCTAGAGAAAACTAAGCGATGGTTTGGAATCGGAGGTGGGGTTGAAGGAGAGGGGGAAGGCCAGGGTGGTTCCCAGATTTCTGGCCTGAGCAACCGAGTGCCCTGTGGTACCACCAGCTGAAATACTTTGTTAGTTTTATTGCTTTTCATTTAAAAAAATCTGTGGTGGTGTTTATTCTAAGAACACATCATCATTGCTCACATCTGTCAGTAAGAGTCTTTTTTGAATATGAAAGTAACTTCTGAGGCCGGGCACAGTGGCTCACAGCTGTACTCCCAGCACTTTCGGAGGTCGAGGGGGGCTGATGGCTTGAGGTCTAGAGTTCAAGACCAGCCTGGTTAACATGGTGAAACTCCATCCCTGCTAAAAATACAAAAACATTAGCCAGGCGTGGTGGCAGGTGCCTATAATCCCACTTGAACCCAGAAGGAAGAGGCTGCAGTGAGCCAAGATGGCAACCCTGTATTCCAGTTTGGGCGACAGAGCGAGACTCTGTCTCAAAAAAAAAAAAAAAAAAAAAGAAAATAGTATAAAGATTCCTCAGAAACTAAAAGTAACTCTTGTCCTTTAATAAAAGAAAAAAGATGGGGGCAAATGTTATCTGGTCCCAAATTTATTTGCCCATCGTATGTCCAGGATAAGGTCCAGTTTGTTGGCGAGAGGGTGGGTGTGCATTGAAGAGCGGTCATAGACAGGCATCTGTACAGTAGTTCACCACACAGGGCGTTTCAGCCCTAGACCTATAACTTTGTTTACTCTTTATCCCTATCCTGAATATCAATGTTTTTTTTTTTTTTTCCTTTTGCTAGAAACCCAGAATTGACCTTGGAATTATCATTCATGTTAGTAAACACGTTCTGGTTGTTTTACCAGACATAAAACTCAGTGCTTTAGATGTGACCTCAAGACACCCTTGTTCCAAAAACAGCCACCGTAGGTCTCAGCCCAAATGGGCAAGCATCCAGTGGATCCTAGGCTTAGGGGAAAGCAAGAGCCTAGAGTTAATGCATTGACTGAAACCCCTTTGATCTAGAATCCACCTGACAATCCCACGAGGCCAGATGGGCCTAGAAGGTTTTCAGGCCTTCCTCGGGTTTGGCTGGCTGTGCTTGAGCGCTGTGTTCCCTCAGGCATCTTGGGGCTTGAGCTTTGAACAACTCAGTATTGCAAATTAAAGTGACCCTAAGTAGGAATGAAAGATTTTAAAAAGAAATTCGGTTTTGTTCCAAATAGGCAGTGTGCAACTGAGAAACAGGGGCTTTCTTTGAGCCAGTTAAACTGAGTGTAAGATAAACTAAATTCAGCTAAGATAAAAGCCCGAATAAAGTGGCTTTCACAGAAGACATTCAGAAAATATTGGTCTTTATAAATAATAATTATTCAACAGACATTTTACTAGCACTTTTCTGCTGTATAAAAGTTACACACGTAGAGTGTAGACACTTTGAAAACACAAAGTATAAGATGCAAACATGAAATCACCTATGAGCCATGACACGCAGGTAGCATTGCTAACATTTCCTCTCAGCCTTGTTTCAATGCCTACATTTAAAACGTTTTTGTTTTTTTTTTGTTTTTTGGGATGGAGTTTCACTCTTGTTGCCCAGGCTGGAGTGCAGTGGCGTAATCTTGGCTCACTGCAATCTCCGCCTCCTGGATTCAAGCAATTCTCCTGCCTCAGCTTCCCAAGTAGCTGGGATTATAGGCGCATGCCACCACACTCAGCTAATTTTTGTGTTTTTAGTAGAGACAATGTTTCACCATGTTGGCCAGGCTGGTCTTGAACTCCTGACCTTGTGATTTACCTGCCTTGGCCTCCCAAAGTGCTAGGATTACAGGCATGAGCCGCTGCACCTGGCCTACAAAGTTTTGTCTAAGTAGTTCTAAAGCATTTTAAAGGTAGAAATAATGGATTGAACAATAATGCTCATTTGAAAATGAGATGTGCTTAACAGCATATTTTAAGATCTTTCTTTCTAATTACAGAAATAAAGAAAACTTGTGAAACACAGAAAAGCACAAAAGAAGACAGCAAAAATCACTTGGATTTCCACCAGAGAGCATTACGATGAATGTGTCAGGGTGTGCCTTCCAGTGTGTTTTTTCCATGCATGTATGAGTATTTCTTATTTATTAAAAATACCAGTGTTTCCTTTTGGCTGTTTGCTGTTTACAGAACACACATTTGCCATAAAAATAAATATTCTTCTACAACATGACTTTTACTGACTGCACAGATGATATTCCTTTATATAATGATGTGTAATAATTTACCCTAACCAATCTTCTCTTGTGGGATTTGTAGGTTGTTGTAATTGTTCATATTATAAACAATGTCATGATTAACATACTTACGAATAATATCTGATTAGTTTCTTACAACAAATTCCTAAAGTAAAATTGTATTAAAGGAGATATATACACACACATGCATATATATATATATAAAATTTTTTGATAGATAAAACTAAATTGCCTCCAGAAAATTTATACTAATTTATACTTTTATTAGTTCAAGTTTTTGAAAACATGATTTAGAGGCAAATACAATTATCTCTGTTTTATCATTTGGGACATCTAACACAGAAACCGGTATCGTGGTGAGGGTTACACAGCAAGTCAATAGGAAAAGTTACTTTGATATAGATAAGAGATATCTTCTTACATGTATTTACATATATTCTCATTTACAACAACCCTAAAAGGAGTTATTTTTTAATCCCCATTTCCAGATAAGGAAAGGGGCTTGAAAATCTCAAAGCCCTGACATTCCTATTCATTCATTATCCGTGCTGTCTCCATGACCACAGACAGTCTGACAATCCAGCTGCAATGCAGTCGTAGACTCCCAGTGTGTAACTCATAGAATCCTTGTGTGTAACTCAGTACTACCAACACCGGATAAATCAACCCTTGCAGAGACAAATATTTAATGTTTAAATAAGTCAACAATCTGAACATTCACTGTTTTGATAAATGCAACCTAAAAGATCTCGTCCCCTGGATTTATTTTTCAGGTAAAAATAGCTCCATGGTTATGCCCTCTTGGGGGCTTGGAGGGAAGGAAGGGATGGGGTTGAGGAAGAGAAAATCAACTTCCTTGGATGATTAAGCGAGGTGTAAGAGCATGTCTTCTAGGTCTAGATTGGCAGACCTCACGCTTTGACTCAGAAGTAGAGAATCTGCTTTGGTTTCCTGACTGGGTTGCCTTGTTTTTCAGCCACAGGGCAAGAAACATGCCACAGCAATGAAATAAAGGTGACATGTCATAATAAGGGAAAGGGAGTTATTCCACTGGCTGAGTCACCGCTCTCCTGCAGGTACAGAATGATACAGCCCACAGAAATTCAGAGCAGACTGTCAGACTGTGGGGTTGAGTAACAAAGAGAAACAGGTCTACAGATGACCTAGCATACACTTATTATTTTGAAATTTCTGGATTGTAAAAAATGAGACTGGTGAAGTCTTAGGTAGATCAAAGTTCATTCTTGCAACAAAAATCAGTTCCAAGTTTGCATGGAAGTGGCGCATCTAATTAACAAAATAGTGACTATAGTGACAATTATTTATTTGGGGGAAATGTATAACTTCAAAGTAACATACACCTTGGTGGAGTCTGAGTGCTACATTTTTCTGCTTTCTTCGTCATCAGTTGTCATGGTTGACATTTGTTCTTTGAAAAGACTGAGTGCCAACCATGAGCTGGACAGCCCACTAGGCAAGTGCAGTGACAAAAGAAACGAGCGTTCATCCTGTCTAGCCAGGGCACTAAGGAACCTGCTTATTCTGCTAATGCATCAGCAAGGCCCTAAAGGAGAGCTTCCATTACCTCCTAGGTGGGTGACCCTGCTAGCAAGTTGATCACTCTAGGCCTCAGTTTCCTCTTCTATAAAATGGGTAATAATAGTAATTATAAAGTAAGAAATAAAGAAGAGGTCACTGGCCACTTGGCCTCTGGCAAGGATCTAGAAATGTCAGCAGCATAATCCTGCTTAACTCACCTCTGCTACTGTTTTACCTGCTGCTCTCCAATGCTCACCTGCTCTAATTCACACTGTAACAGGAAGTGCTTTAGGTCAGGCATCAGGGGGCATTGCTTTAGTTCAGACTCTAGAATTTACTATGTACCTGTTGTATGATCTTAATACTAATAGCAATATAGTGATAGAAGCAGCAATAGCCGACTGTTATAATCATTACTTTGTGCTTGGCATTTTATATCAATTTAATCCTCATGGTAATTTACCGACATAGGGGACACTGGTCTCTCTTTTTACAGGTGAAAAAAGTGAGGCTTAAAGAGGTCTTGTAATTTGGTCCCATAGCTTATAAGTGTGAGGTTGGAATTCACCCAGGAAAGCTGTTTCCAGGGTGTGATCCTAACAATTATTCTGCCTTAATTTTCCCCTGATGATATTTCTGCCTATAAGCCCCTTATTATTTGATTAATGGTAGTAAAGGATATTTTTTAAAACTATTGCTGTTTAGCATCCTTTTTGAGGGAGAACTTTCCTTCCCCTATTCCATGGGTTTGTACTGGGGCTGTGGCTTACAGGAACCCTCTCCAGAATCATCCAATGTCCCAATAATAGACTGATTTTATGTGGAGAATGGCCAGAATCCTTCCCTTTGTACTGACATACACACAACACGAGAAGGAATTTTTCTACTGGAGTTGCTTAGCTGGGGAGGCCAGGAGCCACATTTCTGTTGCATGGCCAAAGCCTTTCTGCAGTAGAGGAGAATGAGCTCTATAAATAAAGAGAAACAGAAAATCATAAAATACAGATACAGATGAGATATGGCCACTTAGAATTCCTAGTTCCAGTCCAGAGGCCCTGGTTCTGTTAGTTACTGCTTCAATTCTGACCAACCCAGTACTTCCAACTATATAAGCCAGTAGAGTCTTGTGCTTGCATAAATGAGTTTGAGTTTTATTTTATTTTATTTTATTTATTTAATTTTATTTTATTTTGATGGAGTCTCGCTCTGTCGCCCAGGCTGGAGTGCAGTGGTACGATCTTGGCTCACTGCAACCTCTGACCCAGGGTTCAAGCAATTCTTGTCCGTCAGCCTCCTGAATAGCTGAGACTACAGGTGTGCGCCACCACATCCAGCTAATTTTTGCATTTTTAGTAGAGATGGGGTTTTGCTGTGTTAGCCAGGCTGGTCTTGAACTCCTGACCTCAAGTGATCTACCCACCTCAGCCTTCCAAAGTGTTGGGATTACAGGCGTGAGCCAACATGCCCAGCCTAAATTGTGTTTTTCTTAATTGCAATCAAAGAAGCCTAATCAATAGAACAGAGAAGGGGCCTGGGAGTTAGCTGTAGACAACAGGTGTACACATGTGAGGTTACCTATTAGTGAATAAAAGAGTATTAATGAAGGCAATACTTTGAAAAATCACGTTAATAAGAAATCATGTACCATGGTTTGAATATGTCCCCCAAAGTTTATGTGTTGGAAATTGAGTCCCTAAAGCAATAGTGTTGAGAGATTAGACCTTAAGGAGGTGATCAAGTTGTGAGGCCTTTGCCTTCATGAATGGATTAATGCTGTTATTGCTGGAGTGGGTTCACTTTGAAGGGATTGGGTTCCTGATAAAAGGATGAGTTCAAATTCCTTTCCTTCTTTCTCTCTCTCTCGTGCACATGCTCTGCCTTTTTGCCTTCAACCAGGGGGATGACATAGCAAGAAGGCCCTCACCAGATGCAGCCCCTTAGTCTTGGACTTCCCAACCTCCAGAACCATGAGTCAAATCACCTAATCTCTGTTATTCTGTTATAACAGCACAAAATGAATTTAGACATCATATTAGACCCAGACCACACTTTAAAAAAACATTTGGTATGGCCAGGTGTGGTGTCTCACACCTGTAATCCCAGCACTTTGGGAGGCCGAGGCGGGTGGCTCACCTGAGGTCAGGAGTTTGAGACCAGACTGACCAACATGGAAAAACTCTGTCTCTACTAAAAATACAAAATATTAGTCAGGCTTGGTGACACATGCCTGTAATCCCAGCTACTCAGGAGGCTGAGGGAGGAGAATTGCTTGAACACAGGAGGCAGAGGTTGTGGTGAACCGAGATCACACCATTGCACTCCAGCCTGGGCAACAAGAGCAAAACTCCATCTCAAAAAAAAAATATTTGGTCCAAAATCTTCATTTCATAGATGTGAAAACTGATTTGTGAATATACAGGGTAACTGGCTTGATGTTAGGCAACTAGCTGGGAATAAGCCTAGGATCTAGCTGAATTCAGGTATCCTCAAATCTTTTCCAATACTTTTTTCACCACCAACTCCATCTACCCAGATAGGGAAGTAGATAGTCAGATAATACAGAGATAGATTAATGTATAGAAAAATGGATAGATAAATGGACAGATAAATGGATAGATGAATGGATAGAGGTTGATTGGTAGATAAATAGAGACAGATTTAAAGAGCAGGAGATTTAATTGTACAATAAAAGCCATCAGCAAATTGAGATTATGCTGGGAAACAGAATAGTTGAAAAAACCCTGAACTAAAAGAAAAATCTAGGTTCTAATTCTAACTCTATGCTAATTAGCTGTGTTACCTTGGACAAGTCCCTGAGCCTCAATTAGACATGCAAACGGGGATCATATATGAGAGTAACTTTGTTAACTATGATAATTTCATGAATATGAGATGCTCACATCTATTTGTGAAACTACACTGCATTTGTTTGCTCATATTTAGAGGGCAAGTTCCATGAGGGAAGAAATTACACTTACCCCTTGTTATATACCAGTACCAGATGCTCAATAGGCATTTTTAAGGCAAATGAACAAATCGATAGCATGGTTATTATTTAACTGCTCCTCTTCACCACTATGACCCAGCTTGGCTCACGGACTCATGCAATCAATATGGAAGCTGAGTTAAAATAAAAATGACACATGCCAAGAAGGGCAGAGGAGTAAGAAAATGACATCATTATCATTACCCCTTGGCCTGAAGGGTTTCATCCTAATCAACTCTGAGGACTGGCCTAGTCTTCTTAACCTCCTATAATCTCTAACTCAATTCTGTTTGCTTTTTCTTTCTCCCAACACATTCATATTTCCTATCATTTTGGAAATGTCCTTTATGTTAAAAATTTATATACATATGGAGGAAAAGATGTTAGATCCCTACTTCATACTCCCTAGACGTCAATACTAATTAGATTTCAGACTTAAATCTCAGAAGGAAACTTCTCAAACTTTTTGACCATGGAGCAGAAGAAATACTTTTTTTTATTTTTTATTTTTTATTTTTATTTTTATTTTTATTTTTTTTGAGACGGAGTCTCGCTCTGTCACCCAGGCTGGAGTGCAGTGGCCGGATCTCAGCTCACTGCAAGCTCCGCCTCCTGGGTTCACGCCATTCTCCTGCCTCAGCCTCCCGAGTAGCTGGGACTACAGGCGCCCGCCACCTCGCCCGGCTAATTTTTTGTATTTTTTTAGTAGAGACGGGGTTTCACCGTGTTAGCCAGCATGGTCTCGATCTCCTGACCTCGTGATCCGCCCATCTCGGCCTCCCAAAGTGCTGGGATTAAAGGCTTGAGCCACCGCGCCCGGCCCTTTTATTTTTTTTTGAGATGGAGTCTTGCTCTGTCACCAGGCTGGAGTGCAGCAGCACGATCTCGGCCCACTGCAACCTCTGCCTTCTGGGTTCAAGCAATTCTCTTGCCTCAACCTCTTAAGCAGCTGGGACTACAGGCACCTGCCACCACGCCCGGCTAATTTTTGTATTTTTAGTAGAGATGGGCTTTCACTATGTTAGCCAGGATGGTCTCGATCTCTTGACCTCATGATCCGCCCACCTCGACCTCCCAAAGTGCTGGGATTACAGGCATGAGCCACCGTGCCTGGCCAAAAGACAATTTTTTTTAACTAGACCAGAAAAAAAAGTATGACTCATAAAAGAAAGATTGACAAATTAAAATCCATTAAAGGTTAACATTTATGCTCATAAGATGACTCCACTCACCAACTCCAATTTAATTAGGGAGTTAAACCTGTGTGTGAGTGTGTGTCACACTTGGGTATCACCATGCCACGGGTGAGATGTCTAGCCAAAGGTGGCTGCCACACCCCAAATGGCAATAATTCAGGATGATAGACACCTGGCAGGAACTTCATGTTCCCAAAAAGGCTTTATCTAGGTAATCTGGGGACTGGGGGATGGAGTGTGGGTGAACCTGGGCACCTCTTTTGCTACCTATGGAAACAGAATGTAATTCACATAACCAAACAGATGTGCCACGAATGCCTTGACAGAATGGATAATATCTTATGTTTCCCTCGATCTTAAAGGCCTCAAACTGGGTCTGGCATGAAACACGCCTTTTATTCATGAAGGGACAAAACATAGTATAATCCTCACTCAGACAGGAAAGCTACTGTGGAGACTGTTTTCACCCCAGTTTTCCCATAGCCTTCTTATTCATTACCGCGGCGTTCCACTCCAGCCTCTGTTGGTTATGAGCTTCACATCCAGAAAAGCAAAAGCAGTCGGCAGAACGATCCTAATAATAGCGACATTGGTCTTGTGTCTTACAGTTTGCAAACGATTTCCAAATATAATTAATTTATCATCGGAATCTCACAACCACCAACTACGACCAGGCATTATTCATCTGATTTTATAGATGAGGAAATCAAGGGTCAGAGAGGTGATGGGACTTGCCCAAGGCCCACACGTGGTAGGTGGCAAAGCCAGGACGCGGAATCCAAGATAAAGAAAATTCAGTGGGAAGCAGAAGTTTGCGATTCAATCTAACTAAAGGAATAGAGGAAAATAAAGAACACAGTAACTTTCTCACCTGGAATGTGTTTTGTTTTCCTCTTGGCTTTGGAAAATGAGGCTGCTTCCGCTATACTATCTGGTGGAAAACACATCGTCAAAGTCAATGGGACATCAGCCCTTCTCTTGGGTATTTTTTGAGGCTCCTCTGCACGAACACACACCTTCTGCTTCTGTATTTGCCCCAATTTTCCTACCTTTCCCACCTCTTGGATTAGGACTCTGGCTCCCAGTATTTGCCTAAGGCCCTTCTCCAAGTTACGCAACCTATTTCATTACAATTTTGAACAATAGAGATAATGATACTAGCAGCCACTCTCAATTGGGCCCTACTTATTATGGGCTAGCAGTAAGCACTTTGCATGCATTATCTCATTTAGTCTCACAACAATTCTATGAGGTAAGAACTATTTTTGTCCCTGTTTGACAAAGGAAGAAACTGAGGGACAAAGAGATGAAGTAATTTGCCCAAGGTCACATTGCTAGTAAGTGGCAGACTGAAGACCAAGCTGCCTGCTTGCAGGCCCTCACCCCTGCCACCACCCTCAACTACCTTTCCCTAGGCTGTCCAGCTCGGATTCCCTGGCCTTGTCACCCCACACCCCTCAACTGCTGGCTTTGCACAGTCCTTCAGCTTGGAGAAGTGCAGAGCTCTAGGTAATAACATCGCCTCTGCTGGCCTCTTTCCCAAGATTCTCAAAACAGACAAAGCCCATCCTCAGAAAGTAGATGACGTAGTTGGATGCCATGGTGCCCTCAGATCTCTCCGAAGAACTGGGGCCCTCACTCTCTCTGCTGCAAAGGAGGGTCGGCTGCTGCCTGTTCACAGCTGACACCCTCTCTAGGACTTGCCCTTGGCTAATGGAAGCCACCTGACTGGGGTTATGCCCCCTTCCTGGCAGGACCCCACCTTCAGTAATTGGTCAATGCAGGATACAAAGGCCCTGCCTTCCAGCCCTAATTGGGGCCAACTGGGAAGGGTCATGCTCAGTCCAGAGCATTGGGTGAGGCCTCTGTTGCACCTGTTTCATGGTTCAACCTCTCTTTTTCCCTAGTTCTGCATCCTTCACCCCTGACAGCTGTTGACCCTGAAGTACTCTCCAGTAAACAGCTCGGCTTGCACACTGCAGCCTCAGACTCTGATTTCCAGGGATCCAGCAAAACACGGAAGTGTGTCCAGTGTCTCTGGGCATGGCCTCTTCCTCCTGACTGGCAGAGTGAGGCCTCACGTAGGATGTGGTATCAAACCTTTCCCAGGATTTGGTTTTCCTGCCCACCTGGTTTTTGACACTGCCATATGGGTAGTAATTCTTTTTCTTTTTTTCCTTTTCAGTCCACTAGAATGTCCTGGTGTTCATTATCGTGTTATGGGATTCACCTATACCTTCAGCCAACAACGGGGCTGTATTTCTAGTCCAAGCCTTCACTTGACCATCCTACTACCCCAGCAATGCCTATGAGTGACCTAACCTGGGACCCAAGACCTGCTGACCATGTTATTTACACGGGCCAGGCATAATGGGCAAAAGACATGCTTGAAGTGTACGCATGTGAAACACACAGGCAGACACAGGCAGGAATAGGAGCTTCATTCAGTCTCGAAAGGGTGTATCTCTACGAGTCAACTCAGGAGGCCTTGGCTCACTGTCCTGTTTTTTCCTCTCAGCCCAGACCCTCCTTTCTTCCATGCAAAGATGCCGTAATAGCTTCTGACAGGCCCCTTTATCTCCTACCTCTTTGACTTTAATCTGTCATACACATTGCTGCCAGATTTATCTTCCTAAATGAAGCTCTTATCATATCCTCTCCCTGCTTAAAAACTGCACGCTCCCCACTGCCTACCAAATGAAGCGCACATGTCTCAGCCTCGCCTCCCAAGCCCCACCCAATGTGGCTGAGATCAAAGTGGGCTGCTTCTTGGCCCTCTGTGTTTTCTGGCCTCTGGGACCACGCTCATTCACTTCCCTTCTAACACTATTGCCAGGAAATGTTGCTTGATCCGTACGAATAGCTGTAAACAGTGTTTGGACTGTATTTCTCTAATAACTTCACCTTAGTCTCCCTTAAATGACAATTATCTGTGAGCTTGGTTTGCTTCCCTCCTAGATTACGAGCAGCCGGGGAGAAGACAACTCGTGATCCCAGCACTGCAACAGCATCAAACACCTAGTGGGCTCTCCAGAAAGATTTGTGGAAGTGATTTATCATCTCCCAGTTGGACCACAGATTTATTCTCTTTCCCTTCTCCCTGCCTTCCCACCAATCTTTGTATACCTGAAATAAATATATATTGATGTTATAGAAAGTAGTTATTTAATCATAATATATATGAAGCAACAGACAGTATATTGAGACCCTACCCTAAAACATGCTTTGGAGAGGGAGAATTTATAATCTAAGGTAGACTGCAAATGAAGTCACTGCCTTAACCCAATAAGAAGGAAAATTCTGATTTTGAAATGATGACATTCAAACAGTGGACTAAATCCAGGGTAGAGAGAGGGCTTTTAAAAATACAGTGTAAGCCAGCCGGGCGCGGTGGCTCACGTGTGTAATCCCAGCATTTTGGGAGGCTGAGGAGGGCAGATCACGTGGCCAACATGGCCAAACCCCATCTCTACTAAAAATACAGGCCAGGCATGGTGGTGCATGCCTGTAGTCTCAGCTGCTTGGGAAGCTGAGGCAGGAGAATCACTTGAACCCAGGAGATGGAGGTTGCAGTGAGCTGAGATCGTGCCATTGCACTCCAGCCTGGGCAACACCTGAGCAACAGAGTGAGACTCTGACTTAAAAAAAAAAAAATGTAGTCTATCTAGAAATCAAAGATCAGCAGTATAAAAAACTTCTAGACAAAAAGGTGATGATTTTACTGGAAGAATTCAGGGTTAGTGCATTACCTGATACTCTTTCATAGACAACTGGACAAACGGCCACTCCTGGCTGGTGGGCTCACCAGAAACTGCGGGTTCTGACATCTCTGCCAGGCAGCTCAGGTTGCCGCCCTGCCTCTGCCCCAGGGCCCAGAGTCCCAGACCTACAGACAATGATATCATTATACCACTGCCTAGGCTGCAGAAACAACTGCCTCCTATTCAAACACACTTTCCGCTTATTTTCTGGGAGTCTTGTCCCCTGACAAATGGCTGGAGGCTTCTGGTAGGAAGCAAAACTCAGCAGCTTCAGAAATCATGAAAAAAGCATCGTGATTCAAAGAGATTCTTAATGAACGCAGCGGGGACTCTGAGTTGCATTTCAAACTATTTCTCCTCCTCTGGGCTTTTGCCCCTCTGTTCCGTATCATGAGACTTCTCTCCAGACATGCAGCGCTGTTTCAGGATGGGCTGTCAAATTTGGAATTGGCCCTGGTGAGGAGAAAGGAGGGATCCCTCTCCCTTCTATTTTCTGTAACAAATGGATGTCAAAACCAACATAGGCTCAATGTTTAAAAGTCAAGTCACTTAAGGTGGGTAAGGTACTGAGAAACACTCTAGAAGAGATTCAAAGTCAACAAGGCAAAAAAATCTGGATAATGATATTTGTAAGAAGAATTTGTGCACTGCAGAAAAAAATAATCCCAATAAATATTTGTCCATAGTAACAGTTGTTTATTTTCTGTGGTGCTGCCTTCAGGGCAAAGGAGGACTTGATCCAGTTCTCACACTTTAAATAGCCCCTGGACATCACACAGGCATACACACATATTACACACTTATTAAAGTGCACACAGACACCCCATCCCTTGAGCGCCAACGTTCAATGCAGTCACAGCAACCTGCAATCTCAACATCCACTCTTTTGGCCAGTGCTGCTCAGGCCCCAGGGACATTTCCTCACATTGCCTGTCCTTGCATCTTGCCTTTGCAATAAAAGGCAACTGTATCCCAGTACTGAGGTGTCTGTGCAGCCTGCTGTTGACTTCAGAAATGCACACCGCTTTAGAGTGTGGAGGTGATGTGAGCATCAGAAGTGCTGATAAGAAAAGACAAACTCACTACCTTGTGAGAGTCTTCCTGTCATACAGCAAGGATGTGACAGATTTTTGCATAATAAAGAACTATTTCCCAATAGAGCCAAGAGTTCATTTTTCTCACTTCTCTTCCCATTCCAATTCAGAATTCCAGAGGTACTAAAATATTGCACACAGTAGATGCAGTAGTTCACATACACTAATTTTGTAATATTATATAACTCCTATTTCTCTTACCTTTATATATAAATATAGTTGTAGATGTAATATACGTGAAGTACAAAATCAGTTCTTTACATTAGCAACTAAATGGACTTTGCAGAATTACAAATTGTTTTCTTTTCATAAAAATATGCAATAAAATGTAATTAAATCATTTAAAGATTAAAAACTCTTCAGATCTGTTTAAATAATTTTATTTTAATTTTTGATACTTATTAATTTGCATTTTGGTTATAATGGATTATTCTGAATATTTGAGAGGAAAAAGAACATTTTGAAACATCCAAAATAATTAAACCTTTAGTTTTTTATATTAACATTGATTTGCATATTGATGAAAATGCACTCAAATTTTGTATATTTTAATATAATTACATTTATTTTCAATCTGTTAGATTATTGCTATCAATGGAACACAGATTGCATGAAAATTTTGATTATAAGAATATAATCGGTGATTTTTCTGAAAGGAAGGCAAGAAAATAAATTGTATTAATAAATATATGAGATTTAATGAATTTATATGTGTTTATTCTTATTACTCATCCAAACATTGCTAGCTGAATAACATCCCAGACAGACTCACAAATGATTAGACTCTTTTCTCCTTGAGATTTTGCTAATTCTTGTCGCATTTTACATCCATTATATCACAGCTTTACACATATTTTGTACATTTTGTGATAAAAGAATATTTGTCAGGATGGAAGGATGGAACATACTTAGTGGTCATTTTCTTTGTTTATCTTTTTAATATCTACACACACAGCATCTGTGCCCCAGGCGCCCACAAATAAAGGCAGGAGCAGCTTCCCTTCCCTTCCCTGTGAATGCTGGCACCATGGTGTTTTCCTTTTTTTTTTTTTTTTTTTTTTGAGACAGAGTCTTGCTCCATTGCCCAGGCTCAAGTGCGGTGGCACAATCTTGGCTCACTGCAATCTCTGCCTCCCAGGTTCAAGCAATTCTCCTGCCTCAGCCTCCCAAGTAGCTGGGATTACAGGCACCGGCCACCATGCCTGGCTAATTTTTTTGTATTTTTAGTAAAGACAGGGTTTCACCATGTTGGCCAGCTGGTCTTGAACTCCTGACCTCAAGTGATCCAGCTGCCTTGGCCTCCCAAAGTGCTGGGATTACAGGCGTGAGCCACCGCGCCCAGCCACACCATGGTCCATGGTGTTTTCTTTCTTTTTTTTTGAGATGGATTCTCGCTCTGTCACCAGGCTGGAGTGTAGTGGTAAGATCTCGGCTCACCGCAGCCTCCGCCTCCCAGATTCAAGCAATTCTCCTGCCTCAGGCTCCCAAGTAGCTGGGATTACAGGCACCCACCACCACGCCCAGCTAATTTTTGTACTTTTTAGTAGAGACGGGGTTTCACCATGTTAGCCAGGATGGTCTCAATCTCTTGACCTCATGATCCGCCGGCCTCGGCCTCCCAAAGTGCTGGGATTACAGGCAGGAGCCACCATGCCTGGCCACCATGGTGTTTTCTAACTTTTTTTTTTTTTTTTTTTTTTTCGTGAGACGGAGTCTCGCTCAGCCGCCCGGGCTAGAGTGCAGTGGTACGATCTCGGCTCACTGCAACCACCATCTCCCAGGTTCAAACGATTCTCCCATCTCAGCCTCCCAAGTAGCTGTGATTACAGGCACCTGCCATCATGCTGGGCTAATTTTTGTATTTTAGTGGAGATGGGGTTTCGCCCTGCTGGCCAGGCTGGTCTTGAACTCCTGACCTCAGGTGATCTGCCCGTCTTGGCCTCCCAAAGTGCTGGGATTATAGGCATGAGCCACCGCACCTGGCCGTGTTTTCTAACTTTTATTGAGAGCTCACACTGGGACAGGCATTGTCCCAAGTGCCTTTGTATATTTCATTCACCCTTGCTACACCCTTCGAGGTAGGTACTGCTACCCAGTTTCCATGAGAAGGCTGGCACACAGGGAGAAGTCATGGGTCAACTGGTTGCCAAGTGTGGTAAGTGGTCACTCCCCTGGCCTCTCGGACCTCACATCCCTCTGCAGCGTGGGCCCTGGTCGTTTCATCCTCTCTTCTTAGCAGAGGCTGAGGAGCCTCAACTTTGTCTATTCCTCGTTTGTTTCATAGAGACCATTTGTTGAATGCTTTTATAATGTTGTCTGTTACACATCTGTTTTAAAAATCTGGATCAATATATCTGTTTTGGATTTCAGGTTGGTTAGGATAATCTAAATCTCTATATGCATGTACAAACAGGCACCTCCAAAATTACATTTTTAGCACAATTATATTTGTAAAACCTTCAAAACAACTGAAAGACCTAATACGCAACTGCATTAGTGCCTCAGTTAATAAACTTTGAGACAGCCATTGAATGGACAATCACGAAGGAAGTGAAAATGATGGTTATGAAGGTATCATAAATACTTATGACAGATGAGAAATACTTCCGACAGATACAATGTTACATTTTAAAAGTACCATATAAAATTATACATATCACATGTCACGATTGTGTAAAAATTAGTATACACATGAAAAACCACAGAAGAAAAGATGAAGAAAATATAACTAAGTGTTCTCAGAAGTTCTGTTTAATGTAGTAGGTATTAATGTATTGGAACGACTTTTTTCCCTTTTCGGTTTTTTCTGTTTTAAAAATGGTTTTGGATTAGATTAATTTCTTCTTTTTTTTCTTTTTTTAGAAACAGGGACAGGGTCTCGCTCTGTTGTCCAGGCTGGAGTGCAATGGTGCAATCACAGCTCACTGTAACCCTGAACAGGCTCAAGCAAACCTCCTGCCTCAGCCTCCTGAATAGCTAGGACTACACATGCACCACTATGCCTGGCCAGGTTAATTTTACAATAAAAATATGATTTATTTAGAATGCATTTTTTCCTGAAAACAATAATGAATTTTAGCACAAGTTCCCATAATTTGCAAACAGGCATACCACCTAATTGTTTACATAACACGCCTATTCCCCCCCCACCTTCCTGGCTCTGTACAGTCTTTAAGAGGAAAGCAGCCGGGTGCAGTGGTTCATGCCTATAATCCCGGCACTTTGGGAGGCCAAGGTGGGCAGATCACGAGGTCAGGAGTTTGAGACCAGCCTGACCAACACAGTGAAACCCCGTCTTTACTAAAAATACAAAAATTAGCCAGGCGTGGTGGCACATGCCTGTAATCCCAGCCACTCAGGAGGCTGAGGCAGGAGAATCGCTTGAACCCAGAAGGTTGCAGTGAGCGAAGATCATGCCACTGCACTCCAGCCTGGGTGACAGAGCGAGACTCCAACTCAAAAAAAAAAAAAAAAGAGGAAAGCTACCATGGCAGAGGAGAGTCTCCATTGCTGGCTGTTGGCAAGATGCATTTTTTAGACCAAGCATTTCAACCTTGTCTTATACATTAGGAGGAGCAGAGATGAAAATATCTGAGAGTCTTTAGGCTTTCATACAAATTCTGGAAACAGAAAAGTCCTACCGCTTCCTAAAGAAAGTGCTGTTCCTCAAACGTTCCCAGACCTGGAGCCACTTAGTCAATGAGCTCGAGATAAAAGCAGCCTGCGATTTGAATGTCTCCTTTCTTCAGTGGCCAGGGCCTGTGGGTACGCCAGAGCTCCCCCATCTTTGAGAGAATGCTGGCATCCTCACAGGGACATGCCAAATTGGAAGCAAGCCTTGAGGGCCACAGGCACATCTATGAATATGCTGGGAAGACATTATCTTTTAAGAAGCTTCCACTAGCCTTACTGCACCTCTGCCTCACCTGTGTCTGTCTTGGTTTTTAATAGGTGGTAAACATCAAGAACAGAAAAGATTTACTCAATGGAAAACTTATACCTTCTCTCTCTCTTTTCACCTCTCTTTCTTTTCTTCCTTTCTCCCTTCCTTCCAAACACCCCCCACCCCAACACAAACACACAGCTGGTACAGCGCCAGGTACAGTGCCAAGCACTGAGGATACAGGGTTAAATCAGATCTGACACAGGCCCCCCAGGAGCTTGAGATCTACACCTTCCCACCGAAACGGTAGGGCTCAGACCAGCAGCACCAGCGTGGCCCAGAAGCTTGTTGAAAACACAGACTCTCAGGCCCCACTCTGGGCCTGCTGACTTGGAATCTGGATTTTCACAGGCTCCTAAATGTTTGAGGTGCACTGGCCTATAGGACTCCACAAGGGCAAGCCTAATTTCTTCTGAGTGCAGTTATGATAAGGTCTGGGGTTGGCATTGTTACTTGGCTTGCATGAACAATTTTAGCTTATGTTTTACAAATATCACCTGGAATTTTAGGTGACTCTTGCAGGAATCACAGGCTGGGTCACAAGGACAGTGATTGCCTGTGGGTATGGAAAGTCCTCCATCTGGACCTCTCATGCGTGAGTATTTGTGGAGCGGGACAGCAGGGACAGGGACAGGGAGCAAGGGAAAAAAGAAGTGGATATAAGCTTCTGCGGGGGAACAGACAGAAAAGAGCAGGAGTGTGGGATGAGCGCATCCATACGATAGTGATGTACCCGGGCCTGAGAAAACAACTGTGGCAGGAATGCTCTCCTGGTGGCTGCATCTGAGGAACACACCTTCCTCTCAGGCTCAGAAACCCAGTGGTTGCCTGTGCTGTGCCTCCTGAACCCATATAATGTGCCACTCAGCACAAGGAGTCCTTCGAGGGCACAGGAGCACGTGGGCAGTAGGACTGTGAGGGGGCAGGGATACCAGTGACTTCCACCTCTCCCTCCCAGTGCTGCAGAATGAAGGGTTCTTGGGAGTTGCATAGAACTTTTTTCTTTTTAGAAGAGATAAGTCTTATTTTTGTTAGGGTCAGCCTTTCTTCTACCTAGATCAACTAAATTGGAAATAATGCACGTTTCAGAAAGGATGCTTCAGGAATAAAAAAAGATTTTGCAGTTAGGCTAGACACCTCCTGGGAGCTATCCCAGACCTTACTGGCATCAAGCAGGGGCAGGTGTTTCCAAATCAGGAGTTAGAGGCTAAGACCTACAGCCTCTCTCGAGTCTCCAGAATCTCCAGACACAGCCTGAAGCAGATCTCATCACACAGGTGCTGAAGAGAGTACCTGTGATCTTTCCTTCCTTTCAGCCATCTGACTTACTGCTGCATTGGGCAGAAACCAACTCTTGACGCTAGAGGTTATCAGGAAGGAGAGGCGTACATGAAGATTTATATGTCTTCCTTCCATAGTAAATCACATGTACCAACAACACAGAGGCTTTTTTTTTTTTTTTTTTTTTTTTTGGCATGTGCAGAAATGGTTCCAGTATATTTATTCTAGATGGGAATAAAAAACAGTAAGTTTCTTTTCTCCTGTGGTCTATGAAGAAACAATTTATAAGGTATCAATATCTCGTATCTCTTTTTGTTAGACAGGGTCTCTAAACTCAAACACTACCGAGGTTGGAATGCAGTGGTATGGTCATAGCTCATTGCAGCCTCCAACCCCTGGACTCAAGCGATCCTCCCACCTCAGCCTCCCAAGTAGCTGGGACTACAGGTGTGTGCCACCATTCCCTCCTATCTTTTTTATTTTTTGTAGATACAGGGATTCCCCCCTATGTTTCCCAGATTGGTCTTGAACGTCTGCCTCAAGCAATCCTCCTACCTTGGCCTCCCAAAGTATTGGGATTACAGGTGTCAGCCACTGCATCTAGTCAATATCTCGTGTTTAAGAGTTGTACTATTCAAACTATACACAGACCATCAAGAATCGGTCAAAAGAGCCAAATGCAAGACAAAATTCCTAGGAAAATGGAACAAACTGGTATTGGAGAAGAAGTATCTGGGGCAAGGAGATAAAATCTCTTGAAAATTGTGTTGACATGAAATTGCAATACACCTAGTACCACTGTGAGGACAAACTGCATGCTCCATAAGGAATATGGTTGTTAGTCAGCCTTCACTATACATGTGACCTGAGACCCACACTTCCCATTATGAAGGCAGAAAACCATATTACTTGCTAAAAATGGCTGTAGATTAAATTCATAATATCTTTTCTAGTATGTGTTGAAAAATGTTTGATCATTCTGTACCAGAGATTATAGATTCATGACTCTACTAAAAGTTCTAGAAGGCTCATGAAAAGGGCCAAGTTTATCTATCAAAGGGAAATGAGAAAGATACTGTTTAAGAGAGTGAACAACTCATGGTTCTTCAGATACAAGTGAATATGCTTATTCATTCATACTATGCCTATTTTGATGAGGAATTAAGCTCTTGACAGAAAGATAACTTTTGTTTACACTGATACATTTTGGAAGATTCTCAAATGGAAAAACATAACATAAACTAACATATTGGAACAGGAGTTACCAGGGTCCTCTGCTACGGTTATCTGATAATAAATATTAATTTATCCATTTAGAAACACTACGGACCACCATGTTAATTACATTACTTTAGACACAAGCAACCTAGACTCTCCCTTCTACTTAAAACAATAGTTTTCCATCGTCCTTAAATTAGAGTAAAACTCCTTAATTTGGCTGATAAGAACATCCAAAATTTAGGATTGCTCCTTTCCCAATCCATCTTACCAATTTCCTTTATTTTCTCTTACCCAGTCTAACACATTTGTTTTCCTTTCTAGAGTGTGTCTCTGGCTTGAAGCAGATCCTCTCTCTGCCTGCATACCTCTGCCAATCATTTGGTTGACCAGTTAACTCCCTATATTAGTCTGTTCTCACACTGGTAGTAAAGACATACCTGAGACTGGGTAATGTATAAAGAAAGGAGGTTTAATGGACTCACAGTTCCACATGGCTGGGGCGGCCTCACCATTATGGTGGAAGGTGAATGAGGAGCACAGTCACGTTTTACATGGTGATAGGCAAGAGAGCGTGTGCGTGGGAATTCCCTTTTATAAAATCATCACTTCTCATGAGACTTATTCACTATCATGAGAACAACATGGGAAGAAACTGCCCCCATGATTCAATTACCTCCCACTGGGTCCCTCCCATGGCACAAGGGGATTATGGGAGCTACAATTCAAGATGAGATTTGGGTGGGGACATAGCCAAACCATATCACCCCTCCTCACCCTCCAGTCCCAACTCAAATATTAATTTACTCAGCAAGGCCTCTTTTTCTCTCAATTAGGTGAGATGCTGTATTTTGTGCTCCCGTACTATGCTGTGATCCTCCATCCTGGTTTCATCCCATTCGTGGTCTTTGTTTATTGCCTATTGGAGCAGGCTGGGCTCCTCTCAGCTGAACCCATGAGTGGGGCAGCTTCTTTCAATGGGACTGTGGTCCTGGCCGACACTGGGACTGGCCCACATAATGCAAATGCCAATCAAGACAAGGGACTGTGGGAACAACCTGAGAGACATCAGTGATGGACAGAATAGTTTTTGTCTTTTGGGATTTCATCATCTCTTATAAGGATGGGAAACACCCCCCTTAAAAGGTGAAAAGCATGAATGTGCTAAGTAGCAAAAGGCACAGTGAGTGTCTAGAGGTGGAGACTGTCCGTCTGCACTTGGGGGCCTGCAGAAAGCTGTATGAAGAATTTAGTATTCGTGCTCATTACAGGGCAGGTGGAATTTCTATGGGAAGGCTCGGTGGACACACAGAGGCCTGTGTGGCCGGGTCAGTTAGAAGCAAAGTCTGCAAGGCACGAAAACCTGAAACTTGTACCTGAAACTTGTGCCAAGAATAGACAATCTCATATTTTGCAGAGTTCATAGGCAGTTAGACATTGATTTTTTCTTCTACAAAGAGGAATTGAGTCTAAATATTTTAAAGACTTTTTCATCTAAGGTAACTCTGAGGGCATGTGAATAATGTAAGAATCGAGTTTAGGCTTCCTGTCTCTGTATTCTCCGGAAAGTTTATTTGATATCTTAGTTTTCCCTCATGCTCCTCCAGAATAATTCTCAAATATGTATTAAAAGTCCATGACACAGCAGATAGCCATCTGGCCTCTGAGCCCAGTGTGTGTGTGTGCGCGTGTTTGCGTGCATGCCTGGGTGTATATGTATGAGTGCACACATGCGTGTGTTTGAACACACTGAGATGGAAGGGAGAACAGGAGGAACAGAGTGAGTGAGTTGTATTTCCAAAGATGGGCAGCGTCTCAGTTCTGACGTGGTCACAACCTTGTGGGGCTGGAGGAGTGCATTACCCTACCAGCGATATCTTAAGCCAGGATTCCCTTTCACCCACTGCAGACAGAGCATAAAAATACCACAGGCAGGCAACTTTCCCAAACAGGGAGAGGCAATTCACTGTCATGGACAATGTTGTCTATTGAAATAAAAGCAAACTGGGGGCGGGAAGGTTGAACTTAACTGAATGTCTTTACCCAGGATACTTGGAAGGACAACAGTGCCAAGGTACTTCTGGGAAACCTAGAGGGCAAAGGTGACATCTCACATCCACCCACAGGTGAAGTTCTCCCATTCCTCCCCAGGAGGCTCTGGGGCCAGCCCAGGAGCTGACATCCCCAGGCCCAGGCCGGACCCTCTCCAACAGACTCCCTCCTTGTCGTCCCTCACCCATCCCTCCCTCCTTCCTGCCACAGCCACTGGGGCTCCTTATCCACTCCTCAACCAGCCTTATTTTCAAGCTACCCAAAAATAACAACATTTGATACGATGGCTCAGAAGGCTTTGGCTGGGGTCAAGTTTCCAAATTCTTGACTCAAGTATTGTAAATGAGAACTACTTTTTTTTTTTTTTTTTTCCAGTCAGGCTATTTTTTCCCCCTTTTTTTTTTTCTCTTGAGATGTTGGGCGAACCCCAACCAAGGAATCAGTGCTTAATGGGTCACAGGGTATAAATAGTAGTGTTGAGACCATAACAGAAGGCTCTTTGTACTATCATGCAACTGAACCTAAAAAAAAAAAAGCTTCCAAACAGACCAGCATGGGGCTCTGTGGGGGCGTCTAGCATTGCTGAGCGCAAGCTACATTCTATATTTGTCCACTTCAACATTCCACTACTGATATCTATTTATGGCTTTGCCATGTACACAGGATACCCTATTCATTAAATCTGTGCTCGAAAATGTCAGTCCGTGTATGTTTTTGTGCTGCTCATAGTTCACAGACACACACTAAGCAAATCCAGTGTGATCTGGAGCTCCGGGCTCATACTCTCAGCCCCTAGCTCTGTAGTCCTTGTTCTTGTTCACATGCAGCAAGGTTTTCTCATCCATAAAATGGGGATAAATGTGCCTATTCCCTAGAAGTTGGCTCTAAGTGGTATGTGGCACTACTTTGAAAATTAAGAGACAAAAATCTGCGGGCTTCTTTTGCTTTGAGGCACTCTTTAAATATGAGCTATTATCCTAATTAAACTAAATTTTCATCATGGGGTCAGTTTCCTGATGAAGTTAAATGGGATGATCCGAAGTCTCTATTAATTTGCTACCAGTCATTGTATTTGGAGACCCTGGGGGATCCTGAAAATTGATTAATTATGACAGGTCTGATGGTATATTTCTGGGTGATTATGGCAAGCCTTGGATGGTATTATTAGGGGTGCCCATTTTTATGTGACAGTGAAATGCATAGGCTTTAACAGAAGTACTATTATCCCACTAGCAGGGACCAGGCTGAAGGGCATGTGACTTAGCAGCTGACAAGTGCAATAATTCTCAGAATTTTGTGGCCCAGAATTTGTGTCGGCTGCTAAGAACCGGGAGTTTAGAAACAGAAAGTTCAGGTTACAAGCCTACTGGGCAGGAACTCAAACTCCTGGTTCTGGCAACAGGTCCTGGGCATTCGGGGGTGGGCCAAGGTTCTGACCATTCAGTGTCCTATGTTTAAATTGTAAGACTGTAAGCAAAAAGAAAAACAAATTATTGGAAGGGTTCTCTTACCTTTTGGAGACAGCAAAATAAAAATCTCCTTTGGCAAAGAGCCTCTTTTTTCTGTGGGCTCTCCTACAGGGCAGCATTGACCTCTGGTCTGCCATGACCCCACCTCTCCAGCTGCCCACACATCCATCTTCCTGTGTGTGTGTGTGTGTGTACGCGCGCGTGTGTGTGTGTGTGTGCGCGCACGTGAGTGTGTGTGTGTGTGCACGTGCGCTGTGGGGTTGGGGAGTGAGGGAAGGAGGGAGTATATTCTTGTTCAAATTGCCAGACTAACCAGAAAATTAACAGGAAAATAAGGCAGCAAAGTGAAAACTATTCTGTACAGTAGAGGTTCTTCATAGATCATTTGACCTTTTAATGAAGTTACCATTTCAGCAGCGGGTATTTGAGTTGAGTTGCCAGGGGAGAGAAGGAAAGAAGGGTATAGGCTACGCTGCTTAGTCCTTGAACTCACACAGAACATGGAGAGCTACATTCTTAATAATACCAGGGATCGTGCAGTGAGCATTTCCTAGGCAGCCGACACAGTACTACATACTTTACATAGCTCATCTCATTCAATATGTACAA
This sequence comes from Papio anubis, assembly GCF_008728515.1. Classification (NCBI taxonomy): domain Eukaryota; kingdom Metazoa; phylum Chordata; class Mammalia; order Primates; family Cercopithecidae; genus Papio; species Papio anubis. The sequence continues at coordinate 204,053,302 of NC_044976.1, forward strand.
AGTGTCTATGAGACTGGTGCTAGCCTATGCCCAGTCTACAAAGGGAACGGAGACTTAGAAACGAACTTGTCCAGGATTAAATAGTGAATCACGTTGTGGACACAGAATTCAAATCCATTTTTTTTTTTTTACTGCCCAAACCTGGGCTGTTAGCAACCTTGCTAAGGTTCATGCCTTTTCCTGTACCTCTCCGTGAGCCTAGAACAATGCATCTAGGACTCAGGGATATCTCTGGGTGGGATTGGAGGTGAAGTCAGGCAGAAGTGTCAGGGATGAAATGTCACAGTGTTATTATAGACCTAAGGACTGGCCCTAGAGGAGGGGGGCTCCCATCTCCTGGCTCCTTTCCAAGCAGGTGAGAGCCTGACAGTCATGCTGGAGAGACAAGGGCAACATCTAAGCTGCTGAATGGAGCTCAAGTCTCCACCATCAGGGAAAGTTCTTCTCTCAGGGCCTTTCTTGCTTTCTCCTTGGACCCAATCTGACTGCAGGAAGCAGAATTGCTGGAGAGCTTGCCTTTAGTTGACGCTTGGTGCTTAAAAGAATGGTGTCTGGCCTGCAGCCAGGACCCTCTGCGGGGAAATGTGAGCTTACCCTCTGGAGTCCTCTCTGTCTATGGCATCAACTGACGAAAATAAAATCTGCATTTCATGACATTACTATATGCCCATGAAATAGGATTTAGAAGGATCCTGATTGGTGAAAATAAAAACGAGCCAGTTCTCGTTTGCTCAATTTTACCCTTCAATTCAAAAAGCCTGTGCTCTGTATCTTAGCCTCTCAGAGGCCACACCAGATTCCTGTAGGGTCTGCTCAACTTCCTCAAACTGCTGTGGCAACAGCTCTGGATTCTTGGATACACTGAAACATGTTTCTAACCCTGAATCCTGCCACCCTCTGCTTTTGCTCCACCTGCAGAGAATTCCCAAGGGAAGAGCTCTGAGATCTTGACCCTCTTCAATCCCAGTTCAACACAACATCCCTTTGGTTAATTTCTGAGAAAATATCCCAAGTGGTTATTTCAGATAGTTTTCTCGGACTTACTGCTTCTGTCTTGAGTTCTGAAAGTCTGTGTATCTGTGCCCTCCTGTGTAGGCTGGGAGCTTCTTGACGGCCTGGCTTCTTCCTTTTTGCCCTGGCACCCAGCACAGTGCCTGGTGCATGTGAATGATAAGTCACGCGTGTCGAATGCGTGAGTCAGTGGAGGAATGAATGGAAAAGCGCTGCTTGGACAGCACAAATACAAAAACGGATCTACGGACTACATAACCAAAAGACTCCTCTATACACACGTCCTGAGCACCAAGGACACTTCTGTTTGGGCTGCTGATCATGAAATCTACTCTGCTTAGTTCCTGTGTTCATCTTCGTCCTCCAGTCTGGACTCTCGGTCTCCTTGACCCAGGACTCCTTGCCCCAGCTCTGCTCAACCCGACCTGGACCCTCGGCAACCTGGCCCATTTCCTGTCTGATGTTCTTTGACATCACCCACTACCACTCTTGCCCAACCCTGGAGGTCGTGGGAGGAGAGGAAGATCTTGTTCTGCCTTGCGGCATGTCCCAGCATAACAGCAAGTCATTCTTTTATGCTCATCTAGGCATTTAGACTTCTTCCAAGATTGGGTGGTGCTTCCATTCTCATAAATGACCCACGTTTGCAACCTTGGCGTTGAAAGGTTTCAACCATTGTTGAAGCCTCCTTCTTGTCCATGTCCTTAAACAGGTCAGATTCTGAGTCGTACCAGCCCCTTCTTTGAAATGTCTCATCGGCTCCTTCTCTGCTGCCATAGTGGGCCAGAATTGGGTTATCATACTGGCCTGTTGGCAGCCTTAACCCTATCCCTGCCTTGTTCCAGGGTTGGCTGCCTGACTTGCCACTGTCATCATGGGCCACACTGAATTCTTGGCCCCTCCCTGTGCACGAGTTTCTGGGCCCCTGGAAGTTTCATCTTACCCTATTTGCTTCCCATCACGTAGACAGTTCTTCGTGGTTCCCAAAATATAGGATGCTAATTTCTGTCTCTTTGTCCTGCCGCTCATGTCCCTCCTCTCAGACCTCACTTGAGTCTGTCTTCTCCATGAAAACTTCCTTCTCCCTTTCACTCCTCTCTGAAACTACCATGCACCCCTAATGCAAATCCTACCGCTCCACACCTGCGTGCGTACTATCTTACACTGGATTCATAATTGAGTGTGCATTAGCTTGAAATTGCCAAATAGGCTCTAAGTTCTTTGAGAACAGAATGTGAATCTTAACTTGTGTTTCTCACGGTACCTGCTAGAGAGAAGAACTTACAGAAATAGCATAATATGCTTCTGTTCATGATTGACTGATCTTTGCTGAAGAAAACTGGGTAAAGTGTTAGTTCAGAAACATTATACATATTTTGCTTGGGAAAAATGAGGGCTTGCAATGGGGATTTTGTTGACATTGGCTGCTGCTGCTACTTTCATTTCTGCTTTTTCTTTCTCCTTCTCTTTCTCCTTTTCCTTCATGTTCATCAAATCTCTCTCTCTCTCTCTCTGTCCAGTCCTTTTGCTGTAGGCTATAAGACTGTCGGATCATAATAGCAATCTAAAATCTCCAGTACCACACACATAGGAGGCACATAATAAATGTTTGTCAAATGACTTAATCCATGAAATATTTGGTATCTAGAATCCTTAAAATCCCATAGTGGTGGCTGGGCATGGTGGTTCACGCCTGTAATCCCAGCACTTTGGGAGGCCAAGGGCAGGCAGATCATGAGGTCAGGGGTTCGAGACCAGCCTGGTCAACAAGGTGAAACTCCGTCTCTACTAAAGATACAAAAAATTAGCTGGGCATGGTGGCATGCGCCTGTAATCCCAGCTACTCAGGAGGCTGAGGCAAGAGAATCGCTTGAACCTAGGGGGCAGAGGTTGCAGTGAGTCGAGATCATGCCATTGCACTCCAGCCTAGGTGAAATGGTGAGATTCCATCCCCCAAAAAACAAACAAACAAACAAAAAACCCGTAGTGGTTAAGCCAAATACCTCCTTTGTTTTTAATTCCTAAACCCAGACCTTTCAATGTTTGAGTATCCTAAGCACTACATCAATTTCTATGTGTTTCTCTATTCGCTCCTCTTTCTTCCACTTCTATTCTGCCCTATCCAATTTTCTGCCATCCTCTTAACAGTGATTATTTGGTTTTCAAAACACCCTCTCACGAAATAAAGTTCCATGATTATTAATTGCAATTATTGGACATTATCATATTTGCTATAGCAAGAGATAATCCATGAAGATTAATCAGTGTGAAATGTGCAATTTATGAAATGACCTTTATAAACCCTAAGGAAAAAAAAATTAACACATTAATAAGAGATGAGGTTGCTGGTACATTTGTTACTAGACTCTCCAAAGGTGATCATACATATATCTAGGAATCACCTTGCCTTTGGAATTGGAGCTGCAGATTCAAGGTATATACGTGTGGTCTCTGATGTTTCCCATAAACCACACTGTATTGAATTTGAACAATCAACCTGCATCTACAATGGGGCTGTCAATGAGAGTTAACTAACAATGTCACATGGCAGGACACTGAATGTTGTTGAATCACCCTGCTATCTGCCACAGTAGAACCGAGGGACTTATGTGAGTGCCCCTTGAGAAAACCTAAATAAAAATTAGGAAGAGGAAATAGGAATATTCCATTGACGATTTATGTCCATGCATAGATAGTATGTATTTTAAAACTAAATAATTTATGTTTTCTTTGTGATAGCAATTCCACATTTTATTCAGCATAGCAATCATGACAATTGATTCATAAAAGCAAAATTGCCTAATCAATGGACTAGAAATACAGTCACTGTGAATATAAATTCTTTCCTCTTCTAATGATCCCAAGCTAATCATTTCAGCTCTTCTGGCTCGTTTTCCTGATTAAACCAGGAGGATAAAGACAACAGTAACATGTGACTCCTACATTAGCAAGCTAAGCATGAAGAATGAGTATAAACCAGTCTGTAAGCAAAGGGGTTTGGGGGATTTGTATAATCCATTCCATGGCACGTCTTAACTAATATTCCCTGTACTGATAGGGCCAAAAAAAAAAAAAAAAAGTAACTCTCAAATAGCGAAAAGAAGAAGATGGGATTAGAGTTAGATCAGCTTCATTTTATAACTATATATAATTCAAAGCTAGTCGCTCGGCTTTGCCTCAGTTTTTTGTTCTGTAAAAGTGTTTCTTAGAGGCAGTTACGAGGATTAAATGACCCGACAGAGGCAAAACAGCTTTGTAAACCATAAGGCATTTTATTCAGAGTCAACAGGATGACTTTTTCCCCTCGCACAATTTAGAATTATGTACCTGTTGAGATAGCAACGCCCTCGTTTAATCCCAGCAATGCTTGGTTCCCAAATGCCTCTCTCACTCGCCCGGAGTGATACTGGAGCCACAAAAACCTCAGCTGTTTTTTTTGTTTTTGTTTTTGTTTTTTTTTTTTTTTTCTCGTAGTCTTCCTCAGTTCCAATGTGGTACGCAGGTACCTGGCGTGTGTCTGCTTAGACAGTGGATGGCCCTTGTTCAAAGACTGATGGGAACACCTAGTGTAGGAAGCGGCGCCCGGGCCGCCCACACCAACAGGCCGCGTGCTCCCGTCTCACTGTGCGCGAGGAACCGGTGTGCTTTTCCGTGAGGCTGCATCGCCCTCCCTCCCTTGGCTTTCTGGGTGACATGCCTGTGCCAGAGACTGCAGTGGCAGAACAGTAAAGAGGGAAGAGGCCTAGACAGAGGACGGGGTGGAGGAGGCATTTTACAACTTGTTAAGATGTGAGTCTTCCCACCTCAGCTGTTGGTTTTTTAAACAAAAACAAACTACAGATCAAAATCTCAAAGACAACCCCCTCTTCTGGGCTGCCCCAGCTTGTCTCTAAGCCACCTTCCTCCTTCGTTCTTTGTCCCTGCCAAGCCACTAATCAGAACAGCGTGAATCATGCACCTCAGCTCTGGGTGGCTCCCAGCAACACCCCAAATCCCGCAGTTGTAAAGCCAGCTGCTAGGAGTTTAATCCTGTTGAGGTGAGCGCTCCCTCAGGATCAGAGGGAGGAGCAAACAGATCAGGGACAAGCACATCTGAAGTGAGCACATGTCCACCAGCCACAACCCCACTCCGCCATGATGTACTGATACTGCTCTGGTATCCACGCAGGAAGCACTCTTCTTTCCAGGCAGCCCTGCTTTGGAGGCTGATGTGGAGCGCTAAGTTCATCTCCCAGCATCTAGTCCATTCCTCAGCCACTCTGCAGCAACCATTTATTGTGGTGGGACTGATCCTATTCCCAATCGCAGGGAAAGACTCCTAACTAGATGCCAGTCAGGGAAATCCCATCTCCTTGCCCTGGGATTGGTTAGGGAATGGGCAGACCTGAGCCAATCAGAGCAGAGTTTTTCCTTGCCCACTATGATGATGTTGAGACTGAGCCAATCAGAGGGAAGCTTGGGACTTGTTCTGGAAGGAATGCTCTGCCCTCTTTCCTCTTGGATGTGAGAGAAAGTGCATCATCTTGTAAGCAGGAGGGAAGGCTGCCTGAAGATAGTATCAACACAGCGAAGGCACAGATACGAGAATCAGAGAGAGAAGCTGCTTAAACCTTAAGCAAGTCAGAGCCAGGGCCTACCTGACTGTAGATTTTATTAGTTTCCAGAGCCATTAAGTTCCTAAAGTTTAAGCCTATTTGAGTAGGATTTTCTGTGATTTTGCCCTTGAAAGCATCACAACGGGTAGAGGCATCATCATCTGGTGAGGCCAAGGGAGAAGGAAAAGGAAACTTGGAAAATGGCCGTGATGGTTAATGCTATGTGTCAACTTGGCTAGGCTATGTGCCCGGTTGGCCAAACACCAGTCTAGATGTTTCCTTGAAAGTATTTTAAAATGTGAGTAATATTTAGATCAGTAGACTTCAAGTAAAGCAAATTACCTTCCATAATGTAGATGGGCCTCATCCAATCAACTGAAGACCTTAAAAACAAAGACTGAGGTTTCCCAAAGAGAAGGAACAGGACCTCAAGTTTACAGCATAAATGTCCTGCTTGAGTTTCTAGCCTGCAGATTTCAGACTGAGGACTACACCATGAACTCCACAACAAAATTCCAGCATGCTGGTCTGCTCTACAGATGTTAGGCTTTCCAGCCTCCACAATCACATCAGCCAATTCCTTCAACTCGGTCTCTCTCTTTCTCTATCCTATTGGTTCTGTTTATTAGTCAGGTTCTGGAGAGCCCTGACTTACAAGTCAGTGACACCAAACTTGTTTACTAAGAAGGGACAGGTGCTGGTTCAACTGATTTGGTGGCAAAATCTGATTTGGGAGATGATGGGCCGGGATGAGGTGCAGCATCCTAAGCTCCAAGAGTCACAGTCCAGAAAAGGGTCGGCATCATGGAGCCCAATATGAGGTAGGAGAGACTCAACAGGAAGGCATGGTATGGTGACAGAGAACCTGGACAGAACACCATCCCCTAGGAGATGCTGGGAAGAAAACCAGGCAAGCAGCAGAATCCTCTTCACTGCACTGGGGCTTATGGTAGATCTCCAGTCCTAGAAGAGACCTAAGGTTGTGGGGACAGGGCAACCAAACAGAGCTTAGTCATGGGCCAAGGCACAGTCCTGTCCCATGGACTTGCCCAATATGGGCCCAGAGAGGGAAGAAGTAGCTGAGAGGTGTGATCTAGGGGCCTGGAGCCACCTAGAAGCCTTTCCTAAGGACAATAGCCCTGGGGCAGGGAAGGAAACCCAGGGAGCCCCATGGGAACTCAGAGTTACAAGATGATCTTGAGACTGGGAGAGGCCCCTCAAAAGTCCACTTCATGCTTGGGTCAGCCTGGGGACTGGGGCGGATGTGAGCCTTCATGGTGGGACCTGGGAGCCTAAAGCAAAGGAGTTTCAGTGTCTCTTTCTATGCGAACCCCTCCCCCTTGCTGCCTATCTCCTGGCAGAGTGACTGTATCTGCCCCTATGGTGTCTTATAAATGCATTTATTATGGCTCAAGGAAGACAAAGCAGGTAGGCCATAGCTCCCACCTTAGCAATCTTACATTGAATCCTGGCCACACATTGAAATGAGACACTCATTTGTATAGGCCCCCAATTAGTAGCGGAGGTATTTCCAATCTCTGTCAGATATGCCCAAAGGAACCAGCCTCCTTCTGTTTTTATATTCAGACTTGAATATAGTGGCCTTCCTATGGGGACTAAAGTAAAGGGCAGCTAGCCTGGCAGGTCTTCCCAGCTTTGCTAGGAGGAAGGTTATGGTATCCTCTGGTGCCTTTGACCTCCTGGCTCCTACTGTGGACCTCATGGCAAATTTGAGCAGAGCATTTCTGCAAGGCAGTGCAGAAACGTGACCCAGTGACTTATAACTGCACCAAAAGCCATGAGAACCACCTCACAGAAAAGGCGGCGTCCTCAGGACGAGCTTAGGATTTGGAAGAATTGTATTCGATACATATTTCAGGTGGTCAGAGAAGAGTTCATCAGTAGTCTTGATATTTGTAAAAATGTTGTGTAAGAAAAGCAGATTCCCAACTTCATCACTAAAGCAAAGTTCGGGTAGAAAATCCCAAGTTAGGCAATAAAAGTCAGCATTTTCATGTTACTTAAGAGTTTGCAGAGCATTTTCATGCTCATAATTCTATAATATAAGCATTAGTGTTCCCTCCATAGCTAGGGTGTAAGGAGTGATAAATACATTTAGTTAATTTAGCATAAAACTGACCTTTGTCCTTGCTGCTAGGGAGAGACAGAACCAAAACTAAAGCAGCCTTAAAATTCTCCAAACCAACCTCTCTCTGGCTCCTAGAACATGGTGTCCTTTCTTGCTTCTCTTCCCCACAGCCAAAAAGGGACCAGAGCTCCCCACAGTGGGGCTCGTAGGAGCCTGAACAGAGCACAGGCATGCAGACTTGCAACTGAAGACTTAGAGCAGAGTCTGCAGAGCATGAGCAGGACAAAGGACCAGCAATCTATTACCTCTGAAAGTGGTGGGGATGGGTTTCACTGAGTAGGGATCTGGAGAGGGGTCTCAGAAGCTTGAGGGTGTTAAATAAGCATTTAAAGAAGATTGGCCAGGCGCTGTGGTTCACACCTGTAATCCCAGCACTTCAGGAGGCTGAGGCAGGTGGACTGCTTGAGTTCAGGAGTTCGAGACCAGCCTGGGCAACATGGCGAAACTCCGTCTCTACTAAAAATACAAAACTTAGCTGGGTGTGGTGGCATGTGCCTATGGTCCCAGCTACTCAGGAGGCTGAGGCTGGAGAATCGCTTAAACCCAGGAGGTGGAGGTTGCTGAGCCATGATCATGCCACTGCACTCCAGCCTGGGCAACAGAGCGAGTCTCCATCTGGTTAAAAAAAAAAAAAAGAATACTGTCAGAGGAACTCTATCCACAGAAGACCTGAGTGGGAAGACTGTGTGAGAGGAAGAGCAGGTGAGGTTAAGTCACCCTCCCAGAACTCTGATGCTTCCTGCTTTGGGATAAATAATAAGACCTCACATATATTAAATCACAGACTCAAGGAGACTTTGCACATTGCGTCATTTAACCCTCACAATGAATTTAAGAAACAGGTACTATTATTATTCCCATCCTACAGATGAGGAGACAGGTTTAGAGACATCAAAGAACTTATCCATTGTCAGGTGGGATAATCCTTACCTCTGTTTGGAGGACAGTATTAGGACATGATGATTGGAGTCACATGATATGATTAATATCTGCTGCATAATCAGGACTCACAACACCCTGATTGCTCCTATCTGATTCTTCCTGACAATCTCTTAAAGAACAAAATGTATTTCCAAGGACACACAACTAGCTATGGTGGAGCTGGGATTTGAAGGCAGTCCTGCCTTTAGCCATGACACTGTCCTATGTCCACTTAGAATCTTTCAAAAAAAAAAAAGAACTGCTGCTAACATGCTCCTAAGAGCACCCAAGGAGCTGCTAAGTGAGTCTTGCCCTCCCCCTACCGCCCTCTGTCTCCTCCCATGCCAGAAGATGGAAGACCACAGTGACTGATCAGATGGCAGCAGCACCCGCCTGTGACCCAGCAATCAGAACCAAGTCCCACCACTGCTGCAGGCTCAGCCTGAGCAAAGCGGTCACCATCCTATGCCACAAGGAGAACTGCTTCCTGCCTACTTCCTCCTGCTTTATCTTAAATCCCCCGAAACTCTGCACCTGTAAAAGCATCTCAAGACACATCACCCTTCTGATTGGGACTCTGATGTGGTTAGTTACCATATGCCCTCTGACTGCTTCTTTCTGGTTTTTTTGATCCAGGTCTGTCTGTGTGGACCCTGTGTCCTGGCTGAACAGCATTTGTGGGGTCCCTGTGCTTGCTCAGCATCCCAAAGCCCCTCCTAGTCCTCTGAGCTCTGCTCTTCCTCTATCCTGTCTGGTCAACCCCACTTCATGGCTGCTACCCTCAGCATTCTCTCCCAAGGTAGGCTGATTGGGTTTCTATTGTATCTTATAAATATACATTGTTATGGCTCTTTTCTTATTTTCTATTACTTTTCACCATATTTCCCTTGTTGAGGTTAGAAACTAAATTTATTCCTTTAACAAATATTTATAGCACACATGATCATGACAGGTGGCTGTACTAGTCTGTTCTCTCCTTGCTACAAAGAACCACCTGAGACAGGATAATTTATAAAGAAAGAGGTTTAATTGGCTTACAGTTCTGCAGGCTGTACAGGCAGCATGGCTGGGGAGGCCTCAGGAAACTTAGAATCACAGCAGAAGGCAAAGAGGAAGCAGGCATGTCTTACGTGGTAGGAGCATGAGGAAGAGAGATACAAGGGGGAGGTGCTACACACTTTCAAACAACCAGATCTCGTGAACTTTATCACGAGAACAGCAAGGGGGATGGTGCTAAACCATCAGAAACCATCCCCCATGATCCAATCACCTCCCACCAGGCCGCACATCCAACACTGGGAATTACAATTCAACATGAGATTTAGGTGGGGACACAGAGCCATACCATATCAGTAGGGGTCACTTTGCCTTTCCTCACAGAGTTTACACTCTATGGCAGCAGTCCCCAACCTTTTTGGCACCAGGGACTGGTTTCATGGAAGACAGTGTCTCCATGGACCTGATAGGGAAGGGGTTAATGGTTTGGGGATGAAACTGTTCCACCTCAGATCATCAGGCATTAGATTCTCATAAGGAGTGTGCAACCCAGATCCTTTGCATGTGCAGTTCACAATAGGGTTCATGCTTCTATGAGAATCTAATGCCATGGCTGATCTGACAGGAGGTGGAGCTCAGGAGGTAATGCTCGCTCACCCGCCACTGACCTCCTGCTGTATGGCCTGGTTCCTAACAGGCCATGGACCCATATGGGGCTGCGACCTGGGGATTGGGGATCCCTGCTCTACCGCATGCAGGGCCTAGGATCTGGGGAGAAAAAAACTGATAAATTAGTAAATAATACATAACATCTGATGAGGCAAAGTACTAGGAAGAAAAATAAAAGAGGAACAGAGACTATAGAATGTGAAGTAGCTTAGCATGGATAATTTAATATAGTGCATAAAATATATTATGGTAGCTGAATAATGGCCCCCCAAGATGTCTCTGTTCTAATCTTCTGAACCTGTGAATATATGAAGTCACATGGTAAAAGGGACTTTGCAGATGTAATTAAATTCACCATTTTGAGATGAGATTATCCTAGAACTGCTTAGCTGGGCCCCATATAATTACAAGGATCCTCGTAAGGAGGCAGGAAGAGCAGTGATGATGGAAGCAGGAAGCTGAGTGATGCAAGGAAGGGACCACAAGCCCAGGAATGCGGGTGGCCTCTAGAAGCTGAAAAGGCAAGGAAGTGGCATCTCCCCTGAAGCCTCCCAAGGAAACCAGCCCTGCCGACATCTTAATTTTAGATCATGGCATCCAGAACTGTAAGATAATCATTTGGTGTACTTTTAATCCATAAGTTTGTGGGATGTTGTTATAGGAGCAAGAGGATGCTAATAGAGCGTGGTCAGGGAAGATCAGGGGACTGATCAGGGAAGATCACTGAACAGGGGACATTGGCATAGAGACCTGAAGGAAATGAGGGAATGCATACATCTATGCATACATCTGAGGGAAGAGCATTCCAAGCAGAGAAGAGCAAATGCAAAGGCCATGAGGTGGGAGCATGCTTAGCAAGGTCAAGGAATACCAGGAAGCTGGCGTGGCTGGCATGAACAAGGACAGGAGCCATGTCTGGGAGGTAGCATGGCCTTGATGGACATTGTAAAGACTTTGGATTTGACTCTGAAGGAGACAGAAAGGCACCAAAAGGTTTTGAGCAAAGGAGAAACAAGATCAGATGAATATTTTTAAGGTTTATTCTGGCTGTTGAACTGAGAATAAGTTGCAGAGGACAAGGAGAAACTGGAAGGACGGTCTGGAAGACTCTGCAACACCCTAGACAAGAGATGATGGCGGCGTCTAGTAAGGAGTGAGATGTGGTCAGATTCTGAATACATTTTGAAGGTAGAGCCAAGAGGATTTGCTGATAGACTGGGTGGAGAGTGGCTGAGAAAAAAATCCAAGTCAAAGACCACTCTAAGGTCGGTCTATGGCTCAAATAACTAGAAGATGGAACTGCCATTTTATAAAACGGGAAAGACTGGAAGGAGACTGTGGTGCGGTGGTGTGGGGAGGGTGGGAGGGAGATCAGAAGTTCAACTTCGGACGTATAAATGAGAGATGTCAATTAGATATTCAAGCGAACAACTGAGTAGGTAGCTGGATATACAAGGCTGGCACTCAAGGATGAAGGTCTAGGCTAGAGAAATAAAACTGAAAGTCAGCATATAATGTTATTTCAAAACCATAAGTCTGGATGAGATTGCAGGGAGTAAGTGTAGACAGAGAGAGGGAAAAAAAAACCATCTGAGGACTAACCTTAGGGGCACTCCAAGTGAGATAATGAGGAAGCAGTGAAAGAACAGCCAGTGAGGTGGCAGAATGAAGAAAGTGGTTTCTGGAAGCAAACTGAACATACTGTTTCTTAATACCTTTATATTTAAGGTCAGAGAGAGGTGGAGCTGGAAGTCAAGAGTAAGCAGTCTGACCCCAGAGGTCATGTTATTTACCATGAGATGTATGTGTAGAGTGAAAGAGTAAGTGAACCAATGAACGAATAAGTGAATGAATGAATGGCTATGACCAGATGTTGGTTCCTTCATGTAATTTTTCCTCTCCAGTCTCTCAACTCTTGCACATGCCATCTTTTCCTTTTCAATTTATTTGTTTATTTAACAATAAATATTGTTATTTATTTTAAAGTGTTTGTAGACATGGTGTCTCACTATGTTGCCCAGGCTGGTCTCAAGTGATCCTCCCACCTTGGCCTTCCAAAGTGCTAGGATTACAGGTGCGAACCACCATGTCCAGTGTCTTTTCCTTCTTAACTGCTTACAATTCATCTTGTTCATGAAGAGTTTCAACCTAATTCCATCCATGTCCTCAACCCCTCAGCAAACATGGCCTAGATGAAAGATCTCTGGCTTGGTCTGGTCATTGCTTGAGACTCAGCTCAGCCAGTATTTGTTACTGAGACCTTGAATCAGTTCCTTCCAGTGCTACACATTTGTGGTGACAAACCCAACTCTTCATGACCTCTGAAGACTTACTCATGAATCCAGTGGCTCCTGTGTAAAGAAATATGATTTACAAGAAAATTAAAGGATTTTTTTTTCACAAACACGTTTTTATCAAGGTCAAAATCCAATGAAGATGCTCTTATTTCCCATTATACATCATTTTTATTGATTCCTTATTTAAATAAATCTTAACAAAAATGAAATATGTTCAAACATATTTTCAACCCACTCACCCCCAGCTGCTACCAGTCACACAAATACCATCCTCACTTTTAAAGTCATAAATGGAGTGAGGTAGACCATTTTGGTGGTTCATAGGCAGGCTGAGCTTTGAGTAAATGAATCTGAGCATAGGGTGTTTCATATTCTTTCTTTGTGATATTTTAATTTTAGTTCCAATAAAACTATACATCCTCCAAGGTGATGATAACTTCGGGAATCTTCTGGTACTGCGATTGAAACCCAGTGAGTACTCTAGGTACAAGATTCTGGCCTGAGACAATGCATTTTCTGTGATGACAGCAGGGGGAGCCCCTTCTCTCCAGTGTTTCAAAGCGATTTGCTATTATTCTGTTTAATATAATAACTGAAAGTCTCTATTTTGGGTGGTAGGCACTCACTGTGCCAATCACCTAATGATGCCCTGTATGACAGCACCTTCTCATGTCTCATTGATAAATGAAAAACCAGAAACCTGTCATAGAGGTTACCTCATTTGATATTTTAGCCCCCTTTGAGTCAAGTACAACATATATATACATATATACACACACACATATATACACACAATGTATACGTGTGTATATATACATGTCTATGTATATACATACGTGTGGATATATATGTGTGTGTGTATATATTTTTTTTTAGATGGAGTCTCGCTTTGTCGCCCAGGATGGAGTGCAGTGTGGCGATCTCAGCTCATTGCAACCTTCGCTTCCCAGATTCAGGAGATTCTCTTGCCTCAGCCTCCCAAGTAGCTGGGATTACAGGCATGCACCACGGCGCCCAGCTAATTTTTGTATATTTAGTAGAGACAGGGTTTCAGTATGTTGGCCAGGCTGGTCTCAAACTCCTGACCTCAGGTGATCCGCCCGCCTCGGCCTCCCAAAGTCCTGCAATTACAGGCGTGAGCCACTGTGCCTGGGCTGTATTGTTTTTAATAATTGCAAAACAGACACAAAACTTAACTGCATTACCTGAGATGACTGCACAAGGCCCAAGAACATCTGGAGATTTCCTGACCTTTATTCTAGTGGTTTTATCTGGGGGCAGAACTGGACAATTCTGAGGTGTTTTCAGAGAACCCTGAATTTGCATCTCTCAGCATAGTTTCCTCTCAAAGGTCTTTGTGAAGGAGCAGAGCCACTGAAATTGCATTGCTGCTGTGTCAAGACAGTCACAGGAAAAGAGCAAGAATAATTTCCTAGGAATTGCATTTCAACCCGAAAAAGCTTCCAGATTCCTCAGTAACATATATAAAGAGTAGACTGTATTGCACGATTTCCATCTCAAGCTTCTAAATGGTTTTTGTGCCTATTATCTAGAAAGAAAAATATGTTGGTGAAGGAAGTCTTTGGGGTAGGGTTGTGTCTAGGAATTCACAAGCCTGAAGCAAGGCTTTATTTTTTTTAGCCTCCTATCCATTCACCCGTTCATTCACTTTTAAACAAAACTATTATACAATACTTCATCCACAATCTAGTTGCTACTTCTGGTAGCCAGCACCCTGCCCCCCCCTCCCCAACTCCAAAGGTGGTGATGGAGAAACAGTTTAATGTCAGTTTTTAAAGTGACAGGGGTCATGTTGTTCATTTTTTGAGAAAATACTGCAGAGTATTAAAGGGAATAATTAATAAAAATCAGCAGTAAACTAATTCGGTAGAACCTCAGTGCACAACAATGCTATGATCAAAGAAAAATTTTTTTCTTAAAATTTAAATAAAAGTTTCTTGATGGAAAGTAAACTGATTCCAGGCAGTCAGTTGTTACAGTACTCTGGGCAGTTCCCATAGGGGCATGTCCTGAGGTTTGCTTAATAAATACATTTTTATTAGCATGCACCATCCATTAGTGCTAACACAGATGCTTCTTAAACATGCGTGTTTACTTCACCAGCACGGAACATTTGGCTTATTATAGCTACAGCCAAAAAAAAAAAAAAAAAAAAAAAAAAAAAAAAAAAAAAAAAAAAGGCAGCATCATGATTTCCAAAAAGGGAGTGACATTTGATTTGGGGCAGCTCTTGTCATGCGCCATCTCCAACTTGGAAAATCCACCCAGAGTACAGCCCGGCCAGTCGGGGACCCTTGCAGGCGGCAGCCAGGGCTGCTGCTGACGCGCGTTTGATCTTTTCTGGGCCACCGAGGGCTCGCCACACCCCTGCTCTGGCGCGCACGTTCCTCGCTCGGCCTCGCCCAGCAGGAGCCAGACCTTTTACTTTATTTGGTTCACCACGCGGTCTCCGCTCCAAAGAGCGCGCCGGCGGCGGCGCACGCGGGCCCTCGCGCGCACTCGCACATTCTTCCCCGGGAACGCGGGTGAGGGGCGCGGGGAGGTGGCCGGGCCCGGGCCGCGGTAGCTCTAATTATAGCCCGGCAGCTGGCGCGCGGGCTCGGCCTGGCGCTCGGAGCCAGGACAGGGCGGCGGGGCGGGGAGAGGCGCACAGGGCCGTTTCCCGTTTCCGGGCCCGCGCCCCGCCCCGTCCCGTCCCATCGGGTCCAGTCCCGCCCCGCCCGGGGTCGCGGGGTTCCACGTGCGCAGAGCCGGGCGCGCGGAGACTGCGCTGCTCCAGCCCGGGAAAAGTTCTAGAATAGAGGCGCGGCGCAAGTCAGGGGGCCGCCTTGGAAACCGCAGCAAGGGCTCCTCGTGGGCTCCAGGCTGTTGGAGAGTGAGGGAGCCTCCTCCCCTTTCTTTCCGGTGGAGTAAACAGGGCTTGCCAGGGCTGGATTCTTTCTTCCATTTAAAAAGTGCCATTCTGAACAGCGATACAAAGTGAAAAAATAAATTTTTAAAAAAAGAAAGGAAAAGCTACAATTTGACCACTCTGACCAGCCTCCTTGTTCCAACTGGCCTCTTGATTTGTATAAAGATGATGGGATCTGGCGGCCCCTTTGATGCATGAGTTGCACGCTGGGCATAATGAACTTATTGTGCGAAAGCACTTTGGACTTCGGACTGTGTTCCTATGTCAGAATTTTACTGTGGTTTGTAAGATAAACTGGAAGGAAACAAACTCGTAGTTAACTCTTGTCAATACGTGTCTTGAACCAAGCAAAGTGACATTTCCTACCTGTGGCTTTGACTTTAAGCTGCACAAAAGGTAGGAGCTAGCCTCTCAGCTGTTCAGAGCCTAGAATGAGATGCCTGCTTAGTAGGTGTTAAATAATAACAGCAACAACCCATATGGTGCTTATTAGGAGAATAGTATTACAAAACTTCTCTAATGACTGTGACCCTCCTGTGAAATTCTGATTTCAATTGTATATGGGGTACAATAAATCTTTATCTTTTATCACCAGAAAAGCTAATTGAACTGCTGTTTGCAGGCAGAAATAACAAAATGGGGGTAATGGGCTCTCAGCCTGGACTAAGGCTCTCAACAGCTTTTTTCTGTTTTGCAGCTCACACATATAGTCGGCTCAGGCAGACGGCCCAAGCCAAGCCTGTGCCAAAGAAATGCTGATTTAGTCTGACCCAGACAATCTCTACTCCCACATGTCACTTCTCTGCAGAACTCTTACTAGTATGGCAAATACTTTAAAAATCATACAATAAAGCAAAAGCTCAGTAATTTGAGGTTCACTTTTAATAAACTCTTTCCATGCATTAAAATAAATTGAGGTCCTTGGCTCTGGCGAAATGTTGTTTCTGGGTTTTTAATTCCACCCCCCTACCCCACCCGCCCCAGACATAAATAGCCACATACGCAATTCAAAGTACTCTATTTGAACTAGTATAGGAAAGATGTTTTCTATAATATTGCAGATAAATTTGCAATGACTTAAATATTTATCTGCTAAAGTTGCTGAGTGCCTCCACAACAAAACCGAACTCATTTTTGGTGCATGATGGGCATCTGAATGTTACCTGATGGTGATGATATACTTAGAAATACTAATTGCTAAGTAAAAGTGGTAAGTGATGTGATCTACAGATTATGTAATGTAGTTCATTTCCCCCAAAATGTAAACTATATTTAGAAATATTCAAATGTGACATTATTACCCTATACAGGATGTCTTATCTCAGCATCAAGGGCGTCTGCAGAGCTGCTGGAGGAGGCTCTTTGGATTACGCAATCTAACTTCTGAAAGCCCATTCAAAGGATGAGAGCAACCGGTGCGTTGAAGCTCTCAATTTAAACTAGGAATCCTGTAGTCTAGTCTCTAGACTTATCTGACCTAGGCAGAAATCATCTCCCAGAGGCTTTTCATGGCTGATTCTGTGATTGAAGATTTATTATTCCATGTTTTGAGTTAGTGTGAGTCATACAGTGCTATTCTATTTTCCAAATAAATGTTTGTCTTACAGAAGAAACTTTATACCATTTTAATAGGGCTGTTTTACAAGGAAATTTTACTCAGTTGGTTTTTGGATTAAAAATAAAAGAACAGCTTTTAAGATACTATGTCTAAATGACTCTCAATAATGATCTGTGGTATAGTTACTTTTTGCCCTAACATACCTTTTCTGTGGGTTGTATGGATTGTTTTATGTTGTGCCAGGCAGATGTGCACAATTTTCTGATAAAAACCAGTATAAACACAGACTTTGTATTCTATAATCTTTTAAAGAGGCAAGTTACACTCCATATCAACAAATCAGAGAGCTGTTTCCAATCAAGCATTTTAGGTTAAGTTGTATTGACACGGGGAGGGAGCAGATGACACAGTAATGAGTTAAAACAATGTTCACTGTTAAATTAGGTATCAATTAATGTAATAACTAGGGGTAGTGTGGGTATCCCTGACAAATTATGGATTTATCTGAGGATTAATGGAGGAATCCACAGATAATCCATAAATCTACTCATTTTCTAGCTAACCTCTTAACGAGTAATTTATAAATTGTCTATTTGTGTGCCTTTTAAGTTACAGTGAGGGGTTCACACATATTAAGGAAAATGCAGGCTGTCAACAGAAACAGCCAACAAGAGATCTAGATAGTTTGTAATCTGGAAAGTCACACCTGTAATTTTTATTTGATTGTAGTACTATTGCTGTCAGAGGCCTAACCAGTGGCACTGAAAGAGTTAAAACAGTCCCCACCCCCACCCCCGATTTCTAGAACCCCAGATGATAAATTGGGTAAATATGTATTCCATTCATTGGTGCATCTGACCTTGGTCTGTGACAGAGGAAAGGCGTGTCTTCTCATACTGTTCCCTACGAACAAAAGGCAAGCAAATGAGGGTGACTCAGGACTTCTCATGGCCTACACACAACTGAACATTTTTCTGAATGATTCCACGTATACACTTAGGAATCAGGAAGAGAAACATTTTACTCTTCACTAACCAAATAAAACCATCTATAAATCATATGCAAAACAACTTTGAGTAAAAAGGGACTTAAAAGTCTAGGAATTAAAAAAGGATTTCCATAGTTTCCTTTTAACTCTCCCTCAACTCCCCTTTGGGGAATAAACAAAGACATCTGCCACATCAAGAGTCCGGTTTGTTTTCTTAACTGAAAACGAAATGCAGTCATTAAAGTGTATCTTTGGGAAGAGGTTTTGAAATGTTGAAAATTACTTCTACAAGCTGCACTATTTTCAATTTCATTAAAAATAAAATTTAGCACTTTTGTTTAAAAAAACTGAAGTTCATCCTATTTCTTTTAACTAGTTATTACATGAAAAATTGTTTATTATTATCTGTAACTTGCTAAGAATATGGTTTCTTGAAAATGACCTTAATAGCCTACTAATAATGAAAAACTATTAAAATATATATAGTGATGGGCCCCCCTCCTAGTCACTGGACCACCCCTAGTGTAAATATATTCAAGTACACATTCACTGTTGCTGTTTAATTTAAAACATATAGTAGTAACTCTATGTATATCCTAGCCTCAAACTCTTTATAAAAAGTTTCACAACTTCCTTTCATAGAGAAGTCTGCCAAGCCGTTAATCAATAAAAAGAGTAAAAGCTGCAACATCTAGGAAATGTCTTACTATATGAGAGTAGCCAGTAAAATGTGTCTCCGTGCTTTCTACCTTTTATCTCTATTTATAAATTTAGGTTTCAGGATATCAATAAAGCTCATACATGGATTTGGCTTTTTTCATTCCTAAGCTTTCCAAAGTATAAGGCTTTGCTTTTTTTTTTTTTTTTTTTTTTTTAAATCCCTTTTGTCTTTAGTGCATTTCCTATGGCCCAAGGTAGCTGTTTTATTCCAAAGCTTTCCAAAGAGCAGCTCCAGGTCTTGACAGTCTTTTCAGTGTCGTCACTATCTTCTCCTTCCAATCTACTATTGCAGAATGGTTGGTTCTGCTGCTAGTTGAAAAATAAACAAATGCTTTCTAGCTGTACTTTGTTCAGCTCTTTCATCTGTGTCCCCTATCCAGTTGCCCTTTCCCCAGTCCCTGGCACTTCTTTTTTATACCATCAGTTGCCTTTTTGTTCCATGTCTTTTATCTCCTGAAGTTCAGGCAAACCCCAACCCCAAACCCACACATCCTTTAGTCACATTACCATTAGTGATTAAAACAATAGCCATTCTAAGCTTGCTTTAGAAAATTAAAAAAGGCCTCAGAAAATGTTCAGTGCTCCCAATTTTATTTTTATTTAATGCTAAAAGTTAAAGAAAAAAAGGTACTGTAAATCTGACAAATGACAGAATTCAGGTGATATTTCCATAGCGTGATTTTAAAATATAATAATGTTGATATCTGAGATTACACTCACTTCAGTTGACATGAGTTTCATCATATATAGAAAAAGTATCACCTTCAACTTAAAAAAAGTAAAGGTTAAAAGGTGGCACACTTTTAAAATACTTGGTGGCCAAGGGAAGGTATATAGTAAAAGTTGTAAACCATGTGTATGTTCTCATAACTTTAAATGTGAGGCCACATAAAAGACAGTACATCTGTTAAATTCTATAAATTGTTAAAGCAAAAAAGGGAAAGCTTCAACACCCCATCCCCTTATATTTTGAGTATTAAAAGCATAGCTGAAATATTAGGATTTGAAATCTGATACTGCCCATGTACAGTAAGTAGCTTTCTGACATTTTTATCCAGCTGTGGAGAATCTCTGCACTGTCATCAGGTACAACAAAAGATCAAACCCACGTCCCAATGTTAACTTTTTAACTTAAAAGAATGCCAGAAAACCCAGATCAACACTTTCCAGCTATGAGCCTTCCACAAAGGCCACCCAAAGGCCAGTCAGACTCGTGCAGCTCTTATTTCTTAATAGTAGTAACCACAATACACAGCTCTTTAAAGCTGTTCATATTCTTCCCCCATTAAACACCAGTACAGAGAAACCACAGGTTGCCCTTTCCACAGCTGGACAGACTTATCCAAAACAGCAGGATGGTTCTCTATTAATCTTTTTGGAACGCGTATCTGTATTAAGATTGCAAAACATACAGATAGCTACCAAATTAGGTCAAATGACTGATGAAGTTGTAACATCTATGAGGTCAAATTCCAGTTATAATAAAGTGCCTAGATACACATTTATACAACAGATCATAATAGCTGATTTCTTTACAAATGTCTTTATGGGCATGTAAAATTGACTCTGCATTTCTGCATGTGTGCATTCACATAAGAGAGACCAGTCTGAACTGAGTCATATATACTCCAATTTGAAAAAAAAAAGTGTAACAACTGGTTAATCATGCAAGTCTGTTTGTAATATAACAATGACTGGTAACATGAATTCTTGCACAGTAGTAATAATAGGTGCACTCATTAAAAACACTATGAAAAAATACTGTATTTGGTGCAGTATCTGATTTTCAAGTGTTAGTAACTTGACCATTAAAAAATATTTTGAACAATTTAAAAAGGAAAGACAAACATATAGCTAAGAAAGAATCCAAAGTTGGTAAAAATCTGTATTTTCAAATGAAAATAGAAGCTAGGCTGTGAATCATACACATAAATTCTAGACCTTGAAGCCATAATTCAGCCTAATTATAAGGCCAAGTTACAAACACCTGAACATAAGGATTTAAAAGTGTTCCTGTCAATGTTAAATCGTAACAGCACAAAAGAAAAACCAGTATCACTGTGAGACAACTATTTCTAATAATTGATGATTTATTGGTTTTAAAAAAATCATTTTACTGATGCAAAATAGTGATCAAAAGAAATTAGTTTACAAAAAGACTTCTAAAAATATTTTGAGAGGTGGGGCCTATTATATAAAACCCTTAATTTCTTTAATTTCCACTAGTTTATCATTTTTTTTCCAGAACAGTATTATTCACTTGGTATTTCAAACACATGTAAGAAGGAAATTACAGGTTTCCTCCACCCACATTTGGGCTGTCACTGATATGCCCAAGGGCAGTCCTGGCAGCACCACGCGGCTGTTACTGTCATTGTACCATACTGTATTCAGCACTCACTAGAAACAGGGTATAGGTGATAGTATCAACAGCAATAGCACTACAGGTAAATGATAAACAAAACAGAAACAAAACCAATCCCACAATCTCCAAGTTCACCTGGACTGTAACTTCTCTTGCAACTCTTTCAAAATAAAGGACAACAGCAACAACAAACAGACCTCTAGGGTGTTTAAAAAGATGAAGTGGCGCTGCAGAGCTGGGCGCTGCTCAAAGATGGCAGTGCCATCTTGTACACACCACCATCCATTATAACCGCCTTCCATCACTGGAATTGTGTCTTATGTAACCAACTAGCATGCAGCATTGTAATCTTACAACTGATCACGTGGACAGTGAACAGCGGTCAACTTTGTCTTTAAAAAAAAAAAAAACAAAAAAAACCCAAAAGACCACACAATCCTGAAAATTTCCCAGCAGCACTCTCAGTCATCAGTTATCTCAGGAACTGAACTTTTGAACAAAACAGAGATTCAAAATCTACTTTCCTACTCCTCTGAGGACAATGCTTCAGGGTAAACTGGTATTTCCCAGTGGCATGCCCACTTGACAACATGCCCGTTCACTCATTTCCTTTCCTTCTCCACCACTTGGCCTCCGGCCTGAGAAAGGGGCCAGCAATAAGGAATGACAGACAGTAAGGCAATCTTACAATGTCAGAAAATGTATTTGGCTTTTTTTTTCTTTTTAAAATAAGTGCATACAAATACAGCTAGAAGCATTTCTGATTTGCCAAGTGCTCTAAAAAAGCAGCGCAAGTCACAGCCTACATAGAACGGTAACTGTCACCAGGATAATAAAGCACAAAGATATGCTAATAACGTTAACAAAAGAAAAAAATGCCTTTATAAGTACATACCTTTTGTCGTCAAAAAAAAATATAGAAACACAATGTATTCAAAAAAAATCAAAATTATACAGCCATGTTTATGAAGTCTACATTTCCCTTGTCTTGGATATATATATATATGGAGATATATATACAATTCAAGCAGTTTTAATTAAGGGTAATCATTGGGTTTTTCTGAAACCGGAAAGTCACGAGTCTCTCTCTTTTTTCACTTTCACATCTCCAGCAAGGATGGTTGCAATTTCCCCTTGCATAAAGGCCCAGGGGACATTGGAGCCCACAAGAGGGCATTTTTCCCCACTGGGACAATAGACCTCTCCACTAGCTCCCTGCTGTTTGATGCTTTGTCTGGAGCAAGGGAAGCAGAACTTGTGCGAAGGGACGGACGGGCACTGCACAAAATGGGTGTCCTCCAGCCGCTCGTGGCAGAGGGTGCAGCACAGCGGGGCACTGGCTGCCAGAGAGGAGTCCGGGAGGCTGGCAGGGTGCACTGGCTCCAGTCCTCCTGTGTTGCCTGCTCCCTGGCCCCCCACCTCTCTGGGGCCCAGCCTTCTTTGGTTCATAGAGGACGGAGAGGGCGGACTGTTGCTATTCCTCCTGGTAGTGGAGTGAACCTGGTTGGCATCTTTTGAGGCATGACTGCCCCCTGCATTGTCTGCTACTAAGATCAGGGCTGCCATGGGGGACTGGCCATTCTGGGCCGCTTCAGGCGGTGTGGTCCGGTTGGAATGAGGTGAGGCAGTGGGTGGTGGCGGAGACACAAAAGAGGATGTAGGAGTCATGGGGATCTTGAGCCCTTCTGTGGATGTGGACAGCCACGGCTGGGCCTCTCCATTGATCTTAGGGGGCCCCACTTCACCTTCTGGTTCTGGAGAGGGCTTCCTTTTCCTTGCTGTTCTTGCAACTGGAAACACAAAGAAATAAAAGGAAAAAGGAAACATAAATGGCGGTGCACTGAAAGGGATCCTTCCCTTCCTAACCCGAAACAAAACTCGTTACAGAATTCCTCCTCTCTAAAAGCACAGACGGAAAATACTCATACGAGTTTCAGGTGCACATACATGCAACTTCAAACATTTAGGCGTGTGGGGTTCTGAGGCAGTAGACTGAAAATAAAACGGAGCCACTGAAAATGGCAGGCTTGTAACTGCCTGTTTTTACACATGCACAAAAGTACCCTAGTTTGCACTGGGCATGTGACTACTAACGTCCCCCAATAGGTTAAAAGGTGACTGGTGCCCTCATGCTCCCATCCAAGAATGTGCTGGGAAAGGAAAACCCCGTGTCAGAGCGTATCAGCCCAGTCTGACTCATCTCTGTTATGCTGCTTCAGCACATGAACACGTTGCCACTAAGCACTGGTTCCGCCTCAGGCAGATCAGGAAGTGGGGTGTTTGTTGTTTCTGAGCTGGGGTAAAATGGTGAATCGAAAGAACCACCCCTCCTCTGCTCTCCGTCCCCTTTTCTCCCCTAGACCCCCTCACTCCACAGCCGCCCCTACCTGCTTTAGACCCGTTGGCCCCGTTGGCCTCGAAACCCAACAACCTGCCTGCAGTCAGGGCCGGCTCCTTCTTAAACTTGCTCTCGAAGGGCCCCGAGTGGCCGTGCTGGTGCAGCGCCAGCAGCGTGTCGCGCACGGTCTTGGGCCTGTTGACCCAGTCCTGCTCTCCAGACCCGCGGCTCTTGCCCGCACCTTCCGCGCTCAGCTCGGCGGCCCCGGCCGCAGTGGACAGGCTGTCCGCCGGGCCCCGGTGCGTAGGCGGCGGCGGTTGCTTCTCCTTGGCTGCCGCCTCGCGCTGCTCGTGCTCCACGGCCGCGCTGCTCGACACGGATGCCGGCCGCTTGTGGGCGCCCAGGTCGGTGGGCTGCGCGGAGCCCAGGCTGGCGGCCGCGGTTCCGGACACCGCGGCTAAGGAGGCGGCAGCGCGGCCGCCGAGGCCGAGCGCGGTGGGCAGCGGCGTGGCCGAGCCATTCATGAGCGGCACCAGGGTGGGCGGCACGGCGTGGCCGCGCCGCGGGTTCGGGCTCTGGCGATTCAACTCGGGAGGCTCCTCTAGCTTGGAGAAGCCGTTGGGCACCAAGATGCCGTTCACGGGCGGCGGCTGCGGCGTCGGCGGCTGGGCCAGGCTCGCGGCCGGACGACTGCCGCCGAAGTCAGAGCCGAGGCGCGGGGGCCGCTCGGCCGCGGCCGCCAGCGGGTAGCGCTCCAGGGCCTGCGGCGCGCGCGGGGCCGCCTCGGGGCCGCCGTGGCCGAGCTGCTGCTGCTGCTGCAAGAGGATGTCCTTGGCCGAGAGCGGCGGCGGCTTGGCGGCGGCCGGGGCCGCGGCACCGGGCGGGGAGCGACCCTCCGGGAAGCAGCCGTGCGCCCGCTTGAGCTGCCGCGCTGTCTCGATGACGAACTCGACGCGGTCGGCGCCCTCGTAGTTGACGCAGCCGCGGCACACAGGTTCGGTGAAGTCCCAGATCATGGCCCAGGGCATGCGGGGCAGACTGGCTACAGGAAGTACCGACTGCCGCCGGGACGCGGCCGCCACCGCCACCGCCGCGGCCATGTCCGAGGAGCCCGCGGCGCCGGAGGAGGAGGAGGAGGAGGGGGCGCCGCCGCCGCCCCCCACCGGCACCACGCGCGCCCTCCTCCCCTAACCCGTCTCCCCACCAGCGAGTGGCGGCACGCGCGCGGCGGCAGCCTGGCGGAAGGCTCGGGTCGCCAGCGCCCCAGCATCGAGGGGGCGGCGGGCGCGAGGCGAGGGGCTGCAGCCCGCGGCAGCAGTTCCCCGGCTGGCGCGCGCGGGCGCGGGCGGGCGGCGCGGGTGCGGCGGTGCGGTGGCGGGCGCGGGGCCTGGCTGGAGCCGCGCGGGTCTCCAGACCGGCGCGGAGACAGCCGCGGCGCGGGAGCTGCTAGTCGCGGCGGCGGGCCGGCACAGAGCGCGGGGCGGGGGCGGGAGGCCAGCAGGGGGTGCGCCGCCGGGGCAGGCTCAGCCCGAGCGGGTACGCTGGCGCCGGGCGGTAAGGGCGGCCGGGCGGCGGGAGCTTGCGCGGCGCGGTATCCGGGTCGCCCGGCTGCCTTTACAGGTTCTTCCTGGCGTTTTCGCTTCCAGCGCTAGCGTCATGGCTGCCCGGCTTAGTCTGCTGTTGCCACTGTCGCTGCTGCTGCTGCTGCCATGGCCAGCCCACCGCACTTCTATAGACTTGATTCTTTCGATGTCCGCATGCGCCTGCGTCTCCCTCGGCGCGTGCCTGGTTCTCCTGCGGCTCCTCCCCTGCGCGCCGAAGGAGCGCTGTCGGGAGAGCTGCCTTGGTGGCGCCCGCCTGCTTCGGCAGAAGGCGGCAGCAGCGCTGCGGGTCCTCGGAACACGTGGCGCGCAAGCGTCGCTTTTCCACTTTCCCTCACTTCACGCCCCACCCAGCTGTCTCGACCACCCTCAGGATGTTTTCCCCTGGTGTGCCTCTGGACCAAATCGTGCTAAAAGCCATTTCTTTTTCTTTTATGCAAGGCCACTTTGTCACTTGGTTTCCGTCAGTCTCCTGAGAATGGGGATTTTAAGTCTAGCGTGGTTCACAGTTCTGGTTTTTTAGGAGTTATACTTGAAAGCTCAATGTCGGACACAAGAGCATGAAATCCGTCACTGGTGCTTTGCATTTGCATTTGTCTTGGGAAGGACATACCCTCCGCCTGCCCCTTTTACTAACTAGGGAGAATCTGGATGTTCCCAAGCCCAGCACCACGTGCACACGCCGCCAGCTGGCTCGCGCGTTTTCCACGGAGCCCTCTGGAGGGGAGGGAGCGCGGTTCGGATTAGCCGCTCGCGAACACCAAGTGCTGCTCTTAGCCCCGTCCAGCCCGCCCTGTTCAGCTAGGGCCTCGCCGCGCCAGTTGCCCCGGCCGCCTTATGTAGGTCTGCGCGGCGGGCGCGTGACGTGGACTCGGGACCGTGGGCGGCCGCCGCCGCGTGTGCGCACGCTCCGCGCAGACGTGCCTCGGCGCCGCTGGCACTAGGGCCTCGTGGAACGAATGCACATTCCAGGGATCCGGGGTGTACGGCCAGCGCGACCGCGTCACAGCGCAGGCCCCACCCCCTTCGGCGAGTCTGGGCGTCCAGGCGCCGCCCCGGGCCCGAACTTGG
Source organism: Papio anubis (assembly GCF_008728515.1). NCBI lineage: Eukaryota > Metazoa > Chordata > Mammalia > Primates > Cercopithecidae > Papio > Papio anubis. The sequence goes on from NC_044976.1 coordinate 204,079,513, forward strand.
ACTCGAGGTGGCGGGAGGCGCGGGAGCGAGTTGTGGGGGGAAGTCCTGCTCGCCTCCGCGGGGTCCCCGCTGGCCGTGGGGGCGACCGGCTGGCTGGCTCGCCGTCGCGCAGGGCGGGCCGCCGATGGGGGCAGACTTGCGCCCTATATGCCACCCAGGCTGGGGTAAGCCCAGCCCAGCCGCGCGGCCTTCAGCTCTGCCACCGTTGGCAGCCTCAGACTCAGCCCAGACTGAATTGAATGCTTGAGTTTCGCACTTTTATCGGGAGGAGGAGCTGGTGTGTGTTATGGTAAATCACTTTGGGCTGGTCGTTAGTCTCCCTAATACACGTAGGCTTAGTCGCTCTTCAATTGGGACTTTTACACTTCAGCTCTTTAAGGGCGGCCTCTGGGGCTGCTTTTGTTGGGAACACAGGCCCACAACTCTCCCTTGAGACTGGAATGAGCTGGTTAAGTGTGGGAAGAACAGGGTACTAATTATATTATCTTTCCTACAACTGGATTGGTAGGTGGAGAGAAAAAAAAAATCCTGCTGACGTTTCTCTCTAGTCGTTGCTATTGAAAATACCAGGTTGCTTCAAAGGATTAACCACAAGGAAGAGGAAAAACACCCTTAGAGAAACAGTGGAGGGAGCTGCTTAAAACACATGAAAAAACCTGTTCGAAAATGGCACAGAAAACGTAATGTCAGACCTAAATGTTTTTACAGGCTAACCTTGAATGCCTTTTGGGGATTTCCATAGAAGGTGCGCTTGCTTTAAAGGTCTCTCCATCTGTTCCTGGATCTTGCCCTGCAATTGCAATCCTGCCTCACCCTCTCCAAGCTGGGAGAACGGGGCCTGCCCAGATCCTTCCCGGGAGTAGCTGGTGCCAGCGGGTTTGGTCACTCCCAGGCCCTGCTGTTGCACACCACTTTGAAGACCTGTCCCTTTGGTCACCCTCCTCAGAGACCCTTTGACACTCATTCCAGCACATGGCTTCACCCACTGCGTCACTGCCCAAAGGGGATGAAGTCGAGTCCTTGTGCTGCAGAGAAATAAACCAACTCAACGCCCCCAAGAGACGGCCCCACTAAGCACTGACTGAAACATATTAAAAGAAAACACAACCCACCATTAGAGCTGTGGCCTAATTATACTCATTTCTCTGCAAGCTGGTACTGTAATGGCCTCAAGGGAGAGCCTGCCACTCCATCCCAAAATAGAATTAGAGATACAAATTCTGCCTTGAGAGATACTAAGATCTTTGTAGAACAGAGCTTTTCTTCTCCAAAGGAAGAACATTTCCTTCTTACTTTACACTGCCAGTTTCATGTCGAAACTGAGTTGTTGTAACTTCCCTAATGAAATGCCCGATGGAAAATGGAAAGGCTATTTTAGTTCTGGGCTCGATCCGGAATCAAGGGGGTTAAGGCTGGATTCAGGGCAGCAATTCCTTATATTGTATCAGAAGTCTTTCATGCTGCCTGGCCTTTCATGTAGCTCTGAAGCAGCTTTATCGATGTATGCTAAGTAAACATAGCTTTGTTTTTGTCTTCCACCCACCGTTCCCTCCCGGCACAGACTGGAGTTGGATCCCGTCCAACGCGGCTGCTGCAGCAGTTACAGCCGCCTCCTCCACACACAGGAGCAGGGTTTCTAGGGTGAGGCAATGCGTCTGCAATTCGCAGAGACAAGGCAGGAATTGTAATTGTAGTTCATCATGTGATGACTTATGAAAGAGGAAGTTGGTATGTTTTAGTCACGTAGACTCTGCCCTCTTGCTTAAGGCACCAGGTCCTCTCAGAAGAGAATTATGCTCATCTTTGCCACCCAGAGTCAAGGTTACCGGGTTGGCTGCAGTGTGCTCCTGCACATTCATATACGGACAGGCAGGCAGACGCTGGGCCAAGTGTCGGCGAAGCAGCGGGATGAGGCTGGCTTTTCACCAGAACACTGAAATGTTGCAATTTGTCTTGAGGACTAAAGGAAATATTCTATGGAGAACACTCCTGCTGAGACTAGACAAACCAACAGTTCTTTCCAGCTCTAATTTCTGAGTGTTTTTTTGTTTTTTAATAAAAATACAGTTTAGGAGTAAAAGGAAAGCCATTCAGTATGACACCATCAGAAAAGCAGGAATAAGGAAGTAGCTTGGAAGGCAAACCTAAGAGAGCAGTTGTAAGCGATAGCTCAATGGGTAGAACAAATATGACCTTCCCACACCGAGATTGAAATGGGCTTCTACTGCGTGAGCGTTAAACATCTAAAATCTGAATCTGGTTTCCAGAGCTTACTCCAGTCAAGCAGCTCCTAACACATGGAAGCCCTGAGCTGACAGTCTATAGAGCAGTGTAAAGAAACGGTTCCTACAAGAGTACCTTATTGAACTTTGTCCCCAGGATACGCAGCTGCAGGAAGGGTGCAGCCCCATGCCCCCAGCAGCTTGTGGGTGCTGTCCAGGCGATAGATGGTATTCCTAGGAACTGCTGAGTCCGTGGCTTTCACCCTCTATCCAGAGGTGGAATCATAGCCTTCATTCTTTAGAGTGCAGTTTCCTTAAATAGCATGATGTTGCAACCATGCTAAAGCTTCTTAAACTCTGACCTTGGCATATTTGAAGAAGAGAAAAAATGCAGTCACATTTCATCAGGATTTCTGTGGACATCATTGCAGGTTTTTTCAGCTTTGGCAAAAGTGTCATAAGGCTTGAAGAGCACACGTGATATTCAGGGCTTTTCCAATTCTTTTAAAAATATTATTTATATTTGAACACATTTGTTTATATGAATATATCTACACATACTATGGAGCACCATGACATAAATGAACCTTCCGTAGTTGATATGAGAGTCTTCCTTCTCAGCAACAGCATTTTATGAGGCAGTCTTACTGTTTTTCAAATTGCAAATACTCTTTTGTAGAAATGCTTTCCCTCTGTTTGACCTCTCTCTGTAGCCCACCTCCCCTGTGCACAGAGAGCATACAGATAGTAAAGCCACTTTTGCATGTGGAGGAGATAAACTCTCTGTGGAGGGTCTAAGAATCAAGCCAAATAAAATCACAGGAGCTCTTAATCATCCACATATTGTACACAGAAGCTGTTAGTCACCAGCCTATATGTCAACATATGTATAGGTCCCTATTTAGAGCAAAATTTGGGGTCTTGATGAAGGTTAAATACTTACTGTGTCAGAATTTAAAGAGCTAAGTGAGAAACAGACAAAACAGACAAAGGAGAGATTGAGGTCACACACTTGCTCAGTCTGCAAGGAAATTTGTAGAACTGGAAGGGATTCAACAGCCATTTGATGCCAGTAAACCTCCTATTGACTTTTTGGAAAAAGCAGGATGAAATGCACTTTTCTGGAATAATATCTGGATGTGGGTTTAACTTAGAATATTTAAGACATCACTGTAACCCTTTGAAAGATATCAGTAGGAAGGTGCTGACAAAATAATGAATTAACTTCACAGATAATGTTTGAAAATATAAAAATGGTAAATTTTCTCTTCTTAGCTTTCCTATTAAAAAATGTATGTTTCCTACATACACATTCCATAGCACAAGAACTGAAAAACTCAAATAATGTAATAATTCAAAAAGGTTAAAGAACAGTACGATGGCATGGTGTTTGGTATATCTTTCATATGAACATTTAAAAAAGATATTTCGAGGATAAAGTCTGTTATCTTGTCATCCTTTTCAGAAACTAAAAACCTGACTTACCTAAAGTAACATGAAAAGTGAGTGTCAGAGGCCAGACGTGGTGGCTCACGCCTGTAATCCCAGCACTTTGGGAGGCCACGGTGGGCGGATCAGGAGGTCAGGAGTTTGAGACCAGCCTGGCCAGCATGGTGAACCCCTGTCTCTACTAAAAATACAAAAAATTAGCCAGATGTGGTGGCAGGTGCCTGTAATCCCAGCTGCTTAGGAGACTGAGGCAGGAGAATTGCTTGAACCCAAGAGGCGGAGGTTGCAGTGAGCCAAGATTGTGTCACTGCACTCCAGCCTGGGCGACAGAGCAAGACTCTATCTCAAAAAAAAAAAAAGAAAAAGAAAAAAAAGAAAAAAAGTGCCAGAACTGATATCTAGGTATGAGTCCTATTGCCTAAGGATGGAGTCGAGAATATTCTATTTGCATTTCGCATTGTTAAAAATCATGTAAGCACAGTGTAGAGTGCAGCAAAAGAGTGTTAACATCTGAGTGTTAACAGGAAAGGTGTTAAGATTTGCTTATCTATACCTATATTTATAGGAAAAAGGAAAATTTTACTATAGTCCATAGAACAATCAATCCAAAGAGAAGTAAACATTCACCACAGACAAAAGGAGCTGACAGAGTTAAGGCACAGTTGCTACAATACCATGTCTAGTGTGGGACTGTTTAAATGGCAAACCATTTTTATGCTGGTCTTTATGAACCTTGGATAAAAACTGATGTTGGTGTTAGGATAAAAGATTGAATTGTGGGAGTCAGTTGGGTGATGAAATGGTTTTGGCACTTACCAAATTGAATACTGCACCTCCAACTCTTTGTGATCTGTTTTCTTAAAAAGAGGAAAAACTCATTAAATAATTTAATTCCAATTGTAGGAGTCCAATCCTGACTACTTTGCACTCAGACAAATAAATACAATGGGCTACAGGGTACTGAAAAGAAAAAAGTATGAAACAACATTGTATAGAATATCACAGTTATAAGGGTACAAGTTGTTCATAAATTATTCAAATGGACTTTTATTATTATTATTATTTGAGACAGAGTCTTCCTCTGTCGCCCAGGCTGGAGTACAGTGGCGTGATCTCAGCTCACTGCAACCTCCGCCTCCCAGGTTCAAGCAACTCTCCTGCCTCAGCCTCCTGAGTAGCTGGGATTACAGGCTCGCACCACCACACCCAGCTAATTTTTGTATTTTTAGTAGAGACTGGGTTTCGCCATGTTGACCAGGCTGATCTCAAACTCCTGACCTTAGATGATCCTCCCACCTCGACCTCCCAAAGTGCTGGGATTATAGGCATGAGCCACCGCACCCGGCCATGTTTTGTATTTCTTATGAAATAGAAATTCGCCAATAGAACTAGGCTTTCTCTTGACAAGATGAAAATATATTTTGCAAAAGAATGCCATTCAGCAGGAGAATTTGGCCTTACCAATGGAGTTTCACTAATCTGTTCTGGTGACTTACTTACTTTAGTCTAATAGGCTCAGCAAAAAATAAAGTAAGGTTGTTATTTGAAACAATTATTGTATGTATATAGTGCAGATTCCAGTGCTATCTCTCGGAGATCTACACATTTAACAATAAAATTCTTTCTCCAACACCTGTGTTTTGGCATGGGAGGAGTAGTGGTCATTTTTGTAGGTAAAGGAGACACAGAGAGCTCCCTACAGAAGGAAGGAAAGTTAAACAGACTGACCGAGGACTGTACTTTATTAGTTGGAGTGAATTCCTGTATGCATTGGCACATCCATTTCTGTGCCCACATAGTAATGCCTCTTTGTGAGACAGAGTGCAAAACCACTGGGAGAATTAAGATTCACACCCAGAACTGAAGTTCATACAGGGGAGAAGGAAACAGACATGTGGTAGGCAGCCTAGATGTGAGCCCTAGCAAGAGACCACTGATGGATTCCCCAAAGTGACTGCCTAAATATAGTGTGTTTACTACAAAGCTTGTCACAGACAGCTAAAATGCAAATACAAATGAACTTTGATGGACTTCCTGGCAAGACTCCTAGCCCTTCAAGCAAATTCCTGAGTGAGGAAGCTGGTTCTGAAGCATGCCTGGGAACTGGACACACGTGAACTTCCTGAGGACTCTTTAGCATTTAACAGGTAGCTGGATTTTAAACATTTGTCAGGCTGCTTTTATTCTGTCTACCTGCCTCTCAATTATCTACCTATCTACCTATCCATCTATTTATCTTTGCATTATCAGACCAATTCATTATTCTTAATAATGGCTAAGAACATCAGCGTCTGTTCACTTTATGAACCGAGACACCAAGGCAATAAGGAATCTGTCTTAAAACAAAGAAAATGTGCAGTTAAACGACAGTTAGAATTCAGTTTTCCCAAACTGCAGTTCTTTCTTTAGCCCACTGGTGGGCTGCCTCCTATTTATATTTTCTTCATAGGTTCTTTTTTGCATACATGTAAATATCCATGCAGGAGATCACCGGGGGACCACAGGTTCTCTTCGTACACCTGGCATGTGATCTGAGGCAGGTCAGTTGGATACCCTAGGCCGGTTTTTCTTGAGTGGAGGAGATGGTGCTGGCCTTGATGTCATTTCTGTTCTGACCTCTCATGTGGTGGGTGGGGGTGATGGGAATACACAGGAATTTGACAAACCCAAGCCCAACATTCTTCTGACCCACATGGGATTACAAAACAATGCGGAAAAACTACCAGTAAATGCCTGCCCATTATTTGGGGGCACTGTGCCATCCAAATAAAGTCAGGAGGTTAAATGGCTACCAGAGCATCACATCATCTGAGAACATCATGTCTGTTTGGTTTGGGCTTAATCCCAGGTTAGGAGAATCTAAACCACGGTCTATACTTAGTTTAAATTAACCAGGGCAAAACATCTGTATCAGCATTAATATAAGACCAACTTCAATGTCTCAGGGCTTATGGAAAATATTTGCATTTTTCTTTCCTTAAGAGACTGCCTTATCTCATATATGTATGTGTGTGTATGTGTGTTTATATATAATTTTATGAGTATGTGTGTATATGTATATATACATGTGTATATATGTGTAAATATATGCATATACATACATATATGCATACATATATATATATATATATGGGCAAAGACTTAATATACTATCCACAGGCTATTCAGATAATTCAAGAGGCCCTCAGTTGAGGAAGCAAACAGACAGACAAAACGGTTTCATACACAGGCAGGCATTTAGCTGAGTAGGTCAGCAGGATACGGAAACTTGCTTTGAGGTGGTTTTGTATTCTCACCTAGGATTCTACTACTTAATGGCTGTGTGGCTTCTTTGCAGGCTATATACAGAATTCATAAAGGGTATTATGAAAGTAAATTCAAAGAATTCTGATGTTTTGAAATTTGTTGTGACTTGGTTAACTATGGTGAAATGTTACATTCATGTTACACTATGGCATTTGTTTATACGGGTCTGATTATGGGAAAACTTAATGAAGTTTTAAAAAATTCTATGTTTTTCAAAAATTCTGTGTTTTTCTTAGGTGAAGAATTTGTTTCAACTATTCTTCAAAAACCAAAAAAGGAGCCACCATATACTTTACTTTTCATATAAAGATTACTCAATATATTTTAAAATGGGTGTTCCAGAATTAGACTTCAGATTCCTTGAATTCAGAGTGTGGAAAAGGATAGGCAGCTCCTGTAATAGGAGACATTCTTTTAAAAGCCTGGAATGTTGAAACCCTCTTAGACTGAAAACATGTCAGGACATGCCTTTTTGGGATACTGTCAAATGGTTCAGGCTCAGAATTCCACATTCCGTACTTTTGAAGTTGTTTTCTGTTGGCAAATGACCTCTTGATTATTTTCATGTGGTGAGTATTCAGGCCAACCTTTTTGGCTCCAAGTGATTTAAAAACACACACACACACACACAAAAACAAACCACTCTGAAGTGTCCGTATTTTAGCATAAAGTTAGGAATTATGCGAGTGCTGGGTGTATCATGGTCAGTTCTGTGAGCCTCGTCACAGTTTATAGCCAAAGTCAGAGGCTTCAAAATCAGACACACATTGACCTGGAATGCTTTATTCTCCAGTGCTCTTTCTTGATTCTCAAAAGTATCACTACTGTGAAAAAATTTTCACTATTAGGGAGCTGTCATTTCCCTGGTAAAAGTAAACAGCAATTTCATTCACCTCTGCTCGTTTCTGGATGAAGGCTGGCAATGGCTTAAGGAACAAATAAATGAATGAGTAAATGAGTGGAGTTCCCTCCTCCTGACTCAGAAAGGTGCTGTTTCCCCTCATGAAGGAGACACAACTTAGATGCAAGCCAGTTCTCCCACTACATAGAGCCCTTCTGTTTTTAGGAAGTTCTGATTCATGGATTGGAGAATTGCACTAAATTAGTGTGCTGTACAGCATGGGCCTGGTTAAATTAAACATAAATGCTCTGCCCCCTGCCACCCACCTCAGTCTGACCACAGAGAGTTCATTTGATGGGCGCCACTATCTGTGAGACCCAAAGGTAGCTGACTTCAAACCCTGTCTACATTTGCCTTATTTAGACCATGTGTTAGTAGATGTTGTAATATTTTTTATGAACCAGTAGGATTCTCAGAATGCTTCAAAACAGAGAGGCATGATATTGGGTGATGATTTTTTTTTTTTTTAAGTCTCGTCTCGATTCAATTTTGTGAGAATTTTAAAAAATTGTCTGTTTTATTGAGAAATTACTCAGAGATCATATACAATGAGAATCTCGGCTGGAAGAAGATAAACAAAACAAGTGTAACAAGGGTTCTTTTAAAACATTTCATTTTGCAGACCAATAATACAACTTGTAAATCTTTTACAAATACTTTTCTTACAGTGTATAAATTATATTTTACTTGAAGCTAATAAAGCCACCATAGAGAAGAAAGTTAATTTTTTTTCTTTAAGCTTTCCATAGGTAGTATAATTTAAATAATTCTATGGTAGAGTTTCAACACCTCAGATTGAGCACTTTTGTTTATGAAGTAAGAACAGTAATCCTCATGTAAAAAGGTGGTATTGCTACCCTAGACAGCAGATGGTGTTATTAAATACACAGGCAAAGTCTAAGGTCATAAGGAACTAACAATTAACCAGAAATACGATCTGTCACAGTCGTTTAATGGGTAACCTACCAGATATATACCACTTGTATTCTTCTGAGTGGTGGGAGGTAAATAGTCAAGCTTCAGAGCAGTTGCAAAATCGTTTAGAAATATTGTAATTATATTCTTATTCAAGCATTTAGTGAAACCAACAAGCCAGAAAGTGAAAATCAGTGTGATTTCCTCATAATACTGTGTCCTATTAATCTAGTTTGAAAAATACTTTACCAATTCAGACAGCACAATTTCATAGCTATCCCTGAATCTAACTGGTCTCTCCAAAGTAGGACTGTTAAAAGTTTGAATTTTTTACTGCTAGTCTCAGTTGTTCTCAGATCTCTTTACATTATCATAGGTATAATTTTTGCTCCTGAAGTTTTCGTTGTGTGAAGGTAAAAAACTGGAGCATACACAATAGCAAATGGAAGCAGGGTGACAGGAGACAGCTGGGAAACTGTAGTGGGGAGGAGAGGGAGTCAGCTGGGGCTGGTGGGGTGGACCGTAGGAAGAGGATGGTCTCACCAGTAAGGAATGGGTGGCACTATTAAAATCTGGATGTGGGCTCAATTTCTATTGTAAATCAAATATAAATCTATCACTAAAATAGGAGCTGGAGACACAGTGCCCAAGTCCTCATGAGAGTTTCACAATAAGGGTTTGCCATGTTGAATGTGTCATCAATTCCTTTTCAGTTAGGGCTTTTGAGGATGAGGAACTGAATTCTAAATTCACCCAAAGGAAAAATGGCCAACAGGGCAGCAACTAAGCTTGAATCACAAGGAACAAACTGCTTGGTTAGAATTTGGAAGAGTGGCTGCGTGCAGTAGTGCACACCTATGATCCTAGCACTCTGGGAGGCTGAGGCAGGAGGATTACTGGAGACCAGGAGTTTGAGACCAGCCTGGGCAACATAGCAATATCTCTACAAAAAAAAAGAAAAAAAATACAAAAATTAAGGCCAGGTAGAGTGGCTCACACCTGCAATCCCAGCACTTTGGGAGGCTGGGGTCTCTACAAAAAAATTAAGAATTAGCCAGTTGTGGTAGTGCATACCTGTAGTCCCAGCTACTAGGCAGGCTGAGGTAGGCGGATTGCTTGAATCCAGGAGGTTGCGGCTACAGTGATCCATGAACCATGATCATGCCACTGCACTCCAGCCTGGGGAACAGAGCGAGACCCAGTCTCTAAAAAAAAAAAAAAAAAAAAAAAAAAGTTTGGAAGAGTAAACGTTTTCCCATAGGCAAATAACTACGAAGCATACCCAAGAGTCGTGACTCTAGCCGGTGTGTCAACCAATTGTAAAAACAGCATCTGGAAAAGCAAAAACATCCTCAGTGCCCCAGGTGAATAGAGATGAACAATGAAAAGCAAGGTTCAGAGGTCACTGGCTGATCAGGGTAAAAAAGTGGGTAGATTCTAATCTTCAGACAAAAACTATTCTTAAAAGACAAAAAGTTATTCGATTTCCTTGCTGTTGGATTTGCTGAGGATGTCTGAGTCCCAGAGAATGCATACTAATAAGGACTTTTTTCTTACACAGTTTCATGCATTTATATATGTTTATTTAAATTTCTCTAAATTTAAATTGAATAAGGAAGGCAACAGCATCTCGGGGCACAGACTCATAATTGGAGACCTTCATCCGCAAGCTTAGCTAGCTTGATTTTCCATGTGGCCAGGACACCTGCTGAAACTTCCAGCAGTCCTCAGAAAAGATGATGAGATACCCTTGGGCTGAATGAGTAAGAACTTTCTGGAGAGTGGAAGACTGGTGAAAGTCCAGCTGGAAAAACATATGGCAGCAGAGGCAGAAAGAGTGCTTTATGACCGGGAGCTGTATAAAAAACAAGTCTGAAGGCTCAAGGCAGCCGTTACAAGCTAGGATCTTACTAAGCATGATGGATGTTCTGACTTCTAGGATTGTCTCCAATTTACCTGGACCGCAGCCAGTACCGTATCCTCAGGCACCCCGTGGGACAGTACGTACAGAAGAACAGCATCGCACCACATCCTATCGCCAAGGCCAGGATTCCGTGCCTCTGCCCACCTCCCCACCTCCTTGAAATGGGGGAAGTGGGGGGAAGAGTCAATTCTTCTTGGAGCACATGAGATGGTAGCTTGCTGTGTTGTCCTGAAAGAAAGCAAAGTTTCTAAATCACTGTAGATAGTTTTTGGTTTTTTTTTTTTTTTTTTATAATAGATATGTCGGGAGGGAAAATGACTATGGTAAATTCCATTCTCAACCACCACACATTAACTCAGAGAATTCTTGAGCCACACAGTGACAGACCGAGCTCAAGGAGAAAGACAGGTAGTCTGAGTTTCAGACTACGGAGCCATTTGGAGGTGACATGTACAGAAAAATGCACAGCTTTGAGGTTTTATATCGGTCCTTCCCTGCCCAATGTCATTTCCAAAGTAATAGAAAGGAATATTTTATTTTTTCATGTTAACTCTTCATTATAATCATCTCTTATTGCAATGACCATTTGTATCTGTTACTGAGAACAGGTATAACTAGCTTTCAGAACATTCTACATGGAATGATACATTCCTTAGAAATCCATTAAGAGGTGATTATTCACAATTACAAAAGGACCCTTTATAAAGTCTGTAATTTACCACAGGATTAAAGAAAAGTACAGTTGACCTTTGAACAACACAGGTTTGAATGGCACAGGTACATACCTTGATTTTCTCTTGCCTCTGCCACCCCTAAGACAAGGAGACCAACCCCCGCTCTTCCTCCTCCTCCTCAGCCTACTTAACTTGAAGACAAGGAGAATGAAGACCTTTATGATGACCCACTTCCCCTTAATCAATAGCAAATATATTTTCTCTTTTTTTTTTTTTTTTTGAGACAGAGTCTCACTCTGTTGCCCAGGCTGGAGTGCGGTGGCACGATATCGGCTGACTGCAACCTCCACCTCCCGGGTTCAAGCAGTTCTCCTGCCTCAGCCTCCCGGGTAGCTGGGATTACAGGTGCCTGCCATCACGCCCAGCTAATTTTTGTATTTTTAGTAGAGACTGGGTTTCACCATGTTAGCCAGGCTGGTCTCGAACTCCTGACCTCAAGTGATCCGCCTGCTTCAGCCTTCCAAAGTGCTGGGACTACAGGTCTGAGCCACCGTGCCCAGCCCCTCTTCTTTACGATTTTCTTAATAACATTTTCTTTTCTCTAGCTTACTTTTTCTGTAAGAATACATTATATAATAAGACACATACAAAATATGCATTCATGGACTGTTTATGTTATTTGTAAGACTTCTAGTCAACAGGTAGGCTATTAATAGTTAAGTTTTTGGGGAGTCAAAGTTAAACTCAGATTTTCGAATTCACGGGGGTTGGCACCCCTACCTCCATGTTGTTCAAGGTCAAATGTACTTAAATAGTATTAGATTTTTTAAAATATAATCACCGTAGACTTGTTAAAGCTCCGCACAGGTTGCTTTGGAGAGGCAAGCATGCCAACCTCTTTTCATGGATGCCTCAGCGGTGGCATCTGTAATGCAGCCATTGCAGACACCACTATTTTTCTTCAACAGATAATACTGTCTCCCTTTCGGCTTCTCTGATAGATGTTTCACCACTATTTTACTTAAGCTGTGGTGACAGTAGAAGCAGCAATTACTGTAGTCACAAAAATCAGGGTCTACCTTTATTACCAGATCATTATGACAATTATCCCCTCCATTTTCTCTGTCCGTGCATACACATTTCCAAGGCATGTATTTTCATTACCAGACAGAGAAGGGCCCACAGGTCAATTGCACACACTCCGTGCTGATAAAGTAATGTCATTAACTTTTGATTTTTTTAAAAAAGCAAATTATGGTCCTCTATTCCTGGATTGTGTTTTTCCTCTTAGGTACTCAAGTAAAAACCAAGATGGTCTCTCTCTCTCATTCTCTCCCTCTCTCTCTCTCTCTCTCTATATATATATATGTATATATACACACACACACACACACACACATGCACACATGTATATATATTTATATACACACACACACATATTTAATTTTAATAATGTCAGGCAGTATGTTTTTTGTTCGGAATGTGCTTTGCACCCAGAGCGAAAGCCAGTGCTGTGAATCTAAAACTACCTGGGCCTAATGAGGAAAGGTTTTGAAACCCCGGCATTTCCTAAATGTTCAGGGAGAGAAAACAAAGTCACCTCTTCTTAAGAAAAACTTTTCTCTTTAGGGGGTTCCAAGGATGTTGACATAGATCTAGGCCAGGGAATGGTCAGATGTTTGTTCTTTTGAATGGTGTCCCCACTTCCCCTTTCTGGGGACCTCAGTCGACTTCTTTTGCATTTCCTGGCTCTGTTTCACACAATGCTCAGAGCTTCAAATCTCCCTTCTCTGCAGTTACTCCAAGGTTTAAGCTGTGGGAAAGTCACTCAGGCTTATGCGGGGGATGCCAGTGCTGCTTCTGCTGCTGTACTGCTGTGTCAACACACCACTTCTCTCTGCTTCCCTTGCCTCTGTAAATTGATATATGAACAGCAACAACAAAACCAACGGCCAAGTCAGTATGTGATTTACAAAGATGTCCAGAGACCACTCAGTATCAGTATCAGCCAGCAGATAAAGCACAGGGCTTAGAGTCGGAGAGCCTGGGCTCTTATTCCAGCTGTACCACTTTTCTTAGTTGTATGATCTAGGCAAGTGACTTAAACCGTCTGTGTGTCAGTTTCCCCATCTGTGAAACATGGGTTTAAAGTTAGTACCTACTGCAGAGGTTGATGGGGGGATTAAATGATGTGCAAAATGCCTGGAACAATGCATGGTCCGTGGCAAGCCCTGGATTCACATTGGCTTTTATGTTACGTTAGTTCCAGACTATGCCAAAGCAGGCACTTGTAAAACCAGCCAGTTCTGCTGCTGCTCCTGGCCAGGCTTCAGGATCCTCAGGAACAACCTCTGCTACTTAGCAGTCCTCCACATCCACCACTCCACGGAAGCAGCTGTCATCAGAGCTGCCAGTGACTTCCCTGTGACCATCTCCAAGAGGCTCTTAGTGCTCTAATTCTTTCTGAGTCATCTGCCACTTCGGATATCACTCCTCGGCATCTTTTTCTCACTTTGACTCTTAAAGAAATATCCTGTACCTACTGAACTTCTTTCCCTATGTTTTTATTTTATGTGTTTTCTCTCTGCCTCCCAACATCCCCAACTCCCTACTCCACACTGGAAGTGTCAGTATTTGGCACATAGTAGATGCTCAGTAAATGTTTGTGAACTGACTTGAACTGTGTTGTTGAAGTAGTTCCTTAACTGTATCCCTTTGTATCATTTTCTTGATATTTGAGCCCTTGCTGCTCTGCCTGGAATCTCTGCTATGATGAAGCAAACCCTTCAACATCTTCTGACTTATAGTTCATCTTTTTCTTCTTTTGAGCCTTGAAATTCATTTTATTTTATTTTATATATATTTTTGATACAGGGTCCCACTCTATTGCCCAGGCTGGAGTACAGTGGTGCAATCATGGCTCCCTGCAGCTCCGACCTCCCAGGCTTAGGTGATCCTCCTGCCTCAGCCTCCCCAAGTAGCTAGGACTACAGGTGTGCACCAACACACCTAGCTGATTTTTTGTATATTTTGTAAAGACAGGAGTTTGTCATGTTGCCCAGGCTGGTCTTGAACTCCTGGGCTCAAGCGATCCACCTACCTCGGCCTTCTAAAGTTTTGGAATTACAGGCGTGAGCCACCATATCCAGCCTGAAATTCTTTACAATTAAATTAACCTGTCTCAAGCTTCCAATTTTGGGACGGAGGTATATTTTTAAGGTCTAGATTTCACTTTATTCAGGAAACAGGAATTAGGTCCCACCACACATCAAAACTACATACTATCATCCTAAAAATAACTCCTCTTGAGGCATACAAGATCATGTTAACAAGGGAATCATATTCTCTGAGTGGCAGAACCCAACATTTTAATATGCATTTTATGGGTGTGGTGGCACATGCTTGTAGTCCCAGCTACTCAGGAGGCCGAGGTAGGAGAATCACTTGAGCCCAAGAGTTCAAGGCGGCAGTGAACTATGATGGCACCTCTGCACTCTAGCCTGAGCAACAGAACGAGATGCTGTCTCTAAAAAAATAAAAGCTAAAATAAAAACAAAATTGATTCTTTTTCTTTTTTTTCTTTTTTGAGATGGCTGGAGTGCGATGGTACGATCTTGGCTCACTGCAACCTCTGCCTCCTGAGTTCAAGCGATTCTCCTGCCTCAGCCTCCTAAGTAGCTGGGATTACAGGCACGTGCCACCATGCCTGGCTAATTTTTGCATTTTTAGTAGAGACGGGGTTTCACCATGTTGGTCAGGCTGGTCTTGAACTCCTGACCTTGTGATCCACCCACCTCAGCCTCCCAAAGTGCTGGGATTACAAGTGTGAGCCACCGCGCCTGGCCCATAAAATTGATTTCTTAAAGACAGTGAAGTATAATAACTGTTGGTTTGCTCTTGCCCGGAAGTTGAATAAAGGTTTGACCTATGAGAATCAAGGACAATTAAAATACTAGCTTATAGCATAAAAAGAGAAGCGGACTTCCCCTTACATGCACACACATACACACTCTTTCTGAAGTCAACTATACATACTTTTTAAGACATTACACATTGGATTGTTCCCACTATCACACGATCTTGTAATGATCAGGTCTGACTTCTCTGTTAACGCATAGTGGGGAACCAAGATACTTTTAGGGGCTCATGAAAACGTTTGATTTTAATTTATTTTAAAATCAGGGCTGGGTGCAGTGGCTCACACCTGTAATCCCAGCACTTTGGGAGGCCGAGGTGGGAGGATTGCTTGAGCCCAGGAGTTCAAGACCAGTTTGTGCAACATGGCAAAACCTCGTCTCTACAAAAAAAAAAAAAAAAAATTAGCATAGTAGTGCATGCCTGTAGTGCCAACTACTTGAGAGGCTGAGGTGGGAGGATCACTTGAGCCTGGGAAGCGGAGGTCGCAGTTAGTCAAGATAGCTCTGCTGTCCTCCAGCCTGGGTGACAGAGTGAGACCCTGTCTCAAAAAAATAAATAAAATCAAATCAGAATGAAAAAAATAATAATCACAAGTATGTAAGAACAAATTCATATACTTTTAAATTTTATTTTTAATGAAGAAAGGAGCCCACAAAGACAAAAATACCCCTGGCATTTCCAGGCACCACAAGAGTCACAATGAGGCCCTAGTAAGGACACTGATTCAGTCGAGGTTCATGTATTCACACCGAGTACTCCTGGAAATTTTCATATTTTAGAGTTATATATTGTGCAAGACTTAGTCTTTGATTTTCTAGTTTTTTCTATTTATACTAACACCTCAGAGACCTAATACATTTCATGGCCTTTGTTTACTGTCTCTATGGTAACGACTTCCAAGTCCCTCTCTATTCTCGTGTTGGAGTTCTAATTTTGTACTTCTAACTGCCTGTTGGGTATTTCCACCTGTGTATCTCATCGCTAGCTCAGTTAACAAAGACATCGCTGAGCTCACCATCTTCCCCTGCTCTTCGGTTTTCTCTCTTCAATTTTCCTGTCTGTTAGAGTTCCTGCTAATTCTATAGTCATTAATGAGCCAACCACGAGCTTATCTCCTTCTTCATCCCCTTATCTGAGGACCTGATTGAGCCTCTGGTCCCATGCCCACTGCCATCCCTATTGGAGTCTCGCTGCCGGTCCCTCAGCCAAGCATCCTTACCTCTCATCGAGCTCCACATGCAGACTCCTGACTGACTTCTCTGCATTCCAGCTTCCTCGTGCGACACATTCCTGACCCTCCCTGAATTGATCTTTGTACTGCTTTCATCATTTTCCTCCTCTGCTCCATAATTCCTCCACACTTCAACCCAAACTCCTCACCCAGTTTAGAAAGCTCTGCTCACGTGGTTCCCCACACTGTAGCCAATGCATCTCCCAACACATTAACACCCACCAGAGGTAGTGATTAAGGAGTCCATTCACTCACGAACTAGACTTGCTGTCTTAGTCTTTTGTTCCTGCTCTTTCATTCATTCATTCATTCATTCATTCATTCATTCATTCATTTATTCTGTTTTGGGGTAACTACTCTGTCCCAGGCACAGACACCTTAAATGTTCCTCTATTACCTATGCCAACCCTATACAGCTTTCAAAGCTCAGGACAAGTTCCAATCCATGAAGCCCAGGTCTCCCTTCTATCACAAGTCTTTTTCTTCTGAACTCCTGGGACGCTTAGAGACATTGTCAAACATTTAGGACTTAAACATGTGACGTGAGATTTCCTGACTGTGTCATGCATGCTGTCCAGTCTGACTTGTTGGAGTTTCTGCAAAGGTCTTTACAGAAGATCTGTCTTTTTAGCACTCAGCTGCATCTGGCATCAAGCCCTGGATGGACTAGTGGTATGCTAACCCATTGGTTATTAATCATCGCCACGATTGTTCATGTGTTTACTATAGTATGATCCAGGCATTGACTACACCAGGCACTTTATGAGGTTGTTATTATCCTCCGTTTTTTACAGATGAGGAAAGTGAGGCTCAGAGAGGTTAAGTGACTTCTCCAGTTTTACATAGTTTTGAAGTGGCGGAGTGAGAATTTGAATATAGGTCCGACATAATTCAAATATTGTGCTCTTGACCACTTAACTAAATTAACTCTACTTCCTGATTGATTCATATATGTTCAAATCCACTCCTCCTCCTCCTAGTGTCATTATGTTTGTTTTTTCTCTCCTTTGTATTTTTAAGGCCTGCTGGTCTATCCTTTCAAGGTTCTACACTTATGCTGGACCCACTAAGCTGTCCTAGAACATCATAGTAAATGTCCACCAGATGTTAATTATTTGAGTGAGAATGGTTGTGAGCATTGGGATTCACATGTGGGCTCCCCCAGCCAGTACCCTTCTCTTTTGCAGTAGCATATTTTGTAGATTAAATAAAACTCAAGATTTAAAAAACCAAATTAATAAATGATCAATAGAAACAGAAATTTGGAACGCAGAAGTAGCATTTCAAAATGAACACCTTATAGGTAAAAGCTCACAACCAGGAATTTCTTCAGTTGGGTTTACAGCAATGTTATATCACTAATACTAGGTTTCTCTCTATATGGCCAAACATGTAAAGCCTTCATATCTGATTATGGAGCACATCTAGACTGCTAAAAAGCTTTCTATAATATTAATAAAATCAAATAATTAATAACAATTAAATTGCATAATCACAGCAATTTCATTCTGAGAATGTTTTGTGACCTAAAAGCAAATCCTTGAGATATTTGCGCAGAAGCGTCATGGCAAAACAGAATCTGCAGTAGAACTATGTCATCTTTTGGTTCTAAGTTTGCCCTGTCATTGCTGGCGGACAGCAAGTATTTATGTGCTTGCTAGCTCTTTAGTGGAACCGGTCTTCTGTTTTCACTGTTGCCTCCTGTGACACAAAGTGCCACCTATCTCCCAAGGTTCTTTCTTGGTAACAGAACTCTAGTTTTTGGCTGGACTCATTTCCCCAGTGGTAGAGGCTGCTGGCTGGTCATGCCATGGGCCCAGGTCGTCTTCTTCGGCACAACCAGATGCCATTTCTCAGCCTCCCTTGTGGTTATGTGCATGGTGTGCTTGAGTTCTGGCCATTACTGAGCTGAAGCGATGTGTCCCTTCTACTCACACTTCTGTAGTCCTGGCCTACAGAAACCCATGATGGTTCTCTATGCTCTTTATCGTTCTACAGCTTAATGCAGATAAGTAACAAGATATTGGAAGACAAGTGTTGAAGATAAAAGAGGCACAAGACAGAAGAAACCCGGGTCCTTAGATCCCTGCTTGAAGGAAAACCACTTGCCAATCCAGAACATCATTTTGGACTTCATATGAGTGAGAAGCAATCCTGTATCATGTTTGAGCCATTAAGTGTATTTTGGTTGTTTGTTCCGATAGCTGTAAGTATCTTACTAACGTAGACATCATAAGTGAAAGACCATGTTTCCTCACCTCCCCTGCTAAGTGTAACCATGTAACTAAATTCTGGCCAATGAGATGTAAGCGGAAGTGTTTTGTGTGACTTTGAAAGAGGATGCTTCAGGGAAGCTGATTTGGACGGGATGGGAACACTTCTGTCTTCTTTTGCTCCTTCTCTTTTATAGTCCAGAACTCAGACAAAATGTCAGGAATTGCTCTGACCGTCTTGCACGTCTGTGGATGGGAACCATTTTCTAAGACAATGGGGTAGGGTGATAGAGAAGACTAGGTTTCTGATGGACGTGGAGCTGTTGGGCCCATCTGGGATCCTTAACCCCGTCCACAATGCTTTTATGTTAGAGGAATCTCTTTCTTGTTTAAGCCTCTATTTTATTTCTCATAGAGACACACATTCTTTCTATAGGAGCACAAGTGACCATTTTAATATTTGAATCAAGTTATGCCACTTCTTGGCTATGAATCCCTTCATGACTTCATGAATCCCTTCATGATGAATATTTCTATATTTGAAATATAGAATCGAATTTATATTTCTACCATGGTTTATGAAGCCCTGCTTAATTTGTCTCCTACCTACTCCACTGACCTCACTCCAATTACACTGGCCTGCCTTCTGTTCTGCTGTAGTGACTGATCATTCACCTCCATGAGGCCCTACTGCCCTACTGAAGATGTCACCTTTTCAGAGAGGTTCTCTGACCTCCACCTACAATAGGCTCTCCCAGCTTTCGTCTGTCTCACCACCCTGTTTATTTTCTACATGGCTCTGATCACGGTCTTTAATCATCTGGCTGATGTATTTATTCATTTGTTTGTCATGATCTCCCCAACTAAAATGTAAGCTCCGTAAGGCAAAGATGGTCTCCCATACAACACAGTGCCTGCTGCATAGGAAGCGCTTATTACATTATGAAAAACACAGCAAACGTGTATGTATATTTGAATATATATAAACACTAGATGTATGTGCATGTGTACATATATACAGTTAACCTGTGACTAATGCAGGGGTTAGGGTGCTGACTCTCCATGCAGTTGAAAATCTGACTTTTAATACAACTTGGTTTTTGAGTTTATAGTGTGTGGATTTCTTTTAAAAAACCTGGCCCTGATTCTAATGAAAGAAAAAGTGGAATTAAATTTAGCCATTATTAAGGATCCAACAAATCAAATATAAGTCACAGTGAATACTAAAATTTTGAGGTGAAAAAGAAAATTAGAACTGGAGATAGACATTACAGTGCCGTCCCAGAAAATGGCAGTATCTAGCCCATGAGAGAGTTTCTTTCATGTTTTTTTCATTGCATGCACTAAACATAGTGATTGCTTTTTATCTTTTTAAAAAAATCTAGGCTGGGCGCAGTGGCTCATGTCTGTAAACCCAGCACTTTGGGAGGCCGACGCAGGCGGATCACGAGGTCAGGAGATCAAGACCATCCTGGCTAACACGGTGAAACCCCGTCTCTACTAAAAATACAAAAAATTAGCGGGGCGTGGTGGCGGGCGCCTGTAGTCCCAGCTACTCAGGAGGCTGAGGCAGGAGAATGGCGTAAACCCGGGAGGCGGAGCTTGTAGCAGTGAGCCAAGATGGCGCCACTGAACTCCAGCCTGGGTGATAGAGCGAGACTCTGTCTCAAAAAAAAAGAAAAAAAAAAAGAAAAAAATATATATAAATCATTATTTGCTCTCTGTTCAAAAATCACTCAGCCATATAGAATTTCCTGCTGAAGAAAATTATGATATAAAAATTTTAAAATTACCCCACCACTTGTTTGTTTGTTTTTTATCTCTGTCAGTTTGTTACCTTTATTCCTGAAAGAAAGACTCAAGACTCATGTAATACTCTAAAATAGGTATTAACAGGAAATGTTCCTGGACAATGTGGGTTTGCAAGAGAAACAAAGAATTTATTGTTGACTCGATTACTAGCTCAAAGTAATCAGAAATTCCATGAAAGACACTGCAAGTTGACCTTTTAAAATTACTTTAAAAAGCTGAGGTTGATTTGTATTTCTTAATCAGCATCTCAGAACAATGTACATTCTTTCTGCATAGTGTTATGGGCATCTGGGGCTTTGGCTTGATCAACATCCACTTCCTCCTGTGATACCAAGCCCCTAGTTTTCTTTTAAAGAACCGCCCCTCCCTGACTCTCAGTCTCTGTTTTCTGGTGGGGTTGACTCTTACCCCTAACCCCAGGGGTGGGGCATGTGGTTCAAGTCTGGTCAATAAGAATTTTAACCATGCTGATGGTTCAGGAATGAGTATGTGTTACATGCTGAGCTTATCAGAACCAATATTGTCAGCCCCAGGGGTTATGCTAGAAGTTTTGGAAAGGATAAATTCCCTTCTGGGGTGGTTAAACCTATAGAAAATTAGCCTGGAGCTTCTGGTGGACATCTTGTCAAAAAATAGTTATTGCCTGCTTGAGAATGAAATCAAGAGAGAGGAAGGCAAAGCTAAAAAGCCTGGAGAAAATTCCTGAAGACATTTTTCAAGGATCTGGAACCACCCTTCAACTTTTTTTTCTTTCTTTTAGAGACAGGGTCTTGTTCTGTTGCTCAAGCTAGAGTACAGTGATGCAGTCATGGCTCACTGCAGCCTCAACTCCTAGGCTCAAATGATTCTCCTGCCTCAGCCTCCCAAGTAGCTGGGACTACAGGCATGCACTGTGCCCAGTGATTTTTTTTTTTTTTTTTTTTTTGTAGAGATGAGGTCATGTTATGTTGCCCAGGCTGGTCTTGAACTCCTGGCCTCAAGTGATCTTCCCACCTTGGTCTCCCAAAGTAACTGACTTACATGCATGAGCCACTATGTTTAGCCTGAGCATTTTCAGGTACATAAACAAATATATTGCTCTTATTTGAGTTTCATTTCTCTCACTTGAAACTGAGAATCTTAACTATACACTTAATTTGTTACTAAATGAATTAGGATATAAAGATTTTTTGAAATTACTTCACTACAAAATTTTCTGTAACTGGAAGAAAGATGGCCATTCCTCCCCAAAAGAACTCTTACGACTTGTATTCATTTATCAGAAAATACAGTTTCCTTTTGCCTATATACAATCTAAAGATTTTTTAGTATACTTGTTTAGTTGCCTAAATGTTCTTTATATGCTTGTCTTGTCCTTGCAGTTCATATGAGGTATTATGTCACCAATGAGCAGGGACTATGATGAATGTGTCTTTAGAACACCCAATGAAGTGCCACTTGCCACAAGAAGGTAAGTCACAATTTCTGATGGCAAGAAAAGGCAATCATTCTTCCTATAGTTTTGTGCATAAACCGTCCTGCCTCTCTGCTGGGGACCACCTATGGGGAGAGGAAAACTTCTCCCTCATGGCCATCCTTTCCCAGCACAACGTTAGCTCCTGTTGAGACCAACGCCTTACCTGGAAAATGCAGAGTGAAGGGGTTAGGCCCATCAAAAATTTCCATTCATGATGTTGGGTCAAGCAAGGCATCACATAGAATCAATAGAAACAGAAACACCACCACATGTGAAGAAGGAGCCATGCTGGAATGAACGAGGGATGTGGTATGGGTGAGTTACATGGTACGGAGCACAGGAGCTGACTGCTTTGTGCTCTTCCAGGTGGGATCATTACTTGCCAGCCTTCTAGCTGATGCCAGTGACAACAGCACGACAGGCTGAACTGGATTCTTTATGACTATGTATTCATTAGGGGGAAAAAGCACTTCCAATGCAAATGACGGAAATGGAAACAAGATGTGCACTCTGCTGCCTAAATGAAAGCTCTACCAGGTAGGCCGTTCACACTCAATTAAGAGTAGCCAAACAGGGTCTGTCAGGACAGTGGCTGCAACCCCTGTCACAGAGAATGGACAGTGAGAGGTCCAAATGGATTGGGGGGCATGAATGGCACCTGACTTACGGCAGGAACTCAGCACTTTTACTGTCTTTGCCGCTTCACTGGAACAAGGAGAAAAAGACATTAGGATGAAGGATAATGTATGATACACACATAAAGATGAAAGCGAGAGGGACACATGCAATGTCACTTATTGGAAGGACCACTTTAGGCTGCTCTGTCCTCTCTCCCCTTAAAACATGCTCCACATTGTTTTAACCATCTGTGGCCCACTCTGGAGCTCAAGGAACTGTGGCCTTTCTGCTTTATTGTGAGCACAGCCATATGAAACTGCAATCTGGCAGCTGAAGGGGAAAGTACTTTTACTGTCTCTGCTGAGAAAGGGTTTGGATGAATCGAATCCCCTGTTATGCATGAAATTGTACCCCCTGGAAAGCTCTGTTTATGACCCAACCCACGGTACCTGTGAATGTGACCTTATTTGAAAATACGGTCTTATAGATGTAATCAAGCAAACATGAGGTGACAGTGAATTAGGGTGGGCCTCAGCCAACATGACTGGTGTCCTTATGAGAAGCAAGGAAGAGACATAAGGAGAACATGGTATGACAATTGAGACAGAGATTGGAGTGATGCATCTACAAGCCAAAAAATGTCAAGGGCTGTGAGCCACACCAGAAACTAAGAGAAAGGCGTGGGACTGACCCCCCCCCAGAGCCATCAGAAAGAGTCTGACCCTGGTGACACCTTGATTTTGGACTTCTAGCCTCCAGAATTGTGAGAATAAATTTGTGTTGCTTTAAGCCACTCCATTTGTGGTAATTTGTTATGACAGTTCTAAGAAACTAATCCACCCTGCTAAAGAGTAAATGTCCGATGCAAAACTCACTACATGGATGAAAAGGCTGAGATATTCCGAAGAGTCATAATGAACTGTGCCATCATCTACAAGGAAGTGCAGCTCTGCAACAATTCAAGATAGATCCTGGAGGCGTGGCAGGACAGATGTGCCCACCAGACCAAGAGCACTTTCAGGACAGCATCATGCCTTGTTCTCCTCCACATCCCTCCCTCTGTGCCTGAAAACCAGAAATGCTCAATTAAATGTTGAAAATGTCAATGAATTCATAGGAAAACTATCTCAGATAAGTGATTAACATTATTATTATTATTATTTTTTTTTTTTGAGACAGAGTCTTGCTCTGTCACCCAGGCTGGAGTGTAGTGGAATGATCTCGGCTCACTGCAACCTCCACCTCCCAGGTTCTAGTGATTCTCCTGCCTCAGCCTCCTGAGTAGCTAGGATTATAGGCACTTTTTTGCATTTTTAGTAGAGACAGAGTTTCATCATGTTGGTCAGGCTGGTCTTGAACTCCTGACCTCGTGATCCACCTGCCTCGGCCTCCCAAAGTGCTGGGATTACAGGCGTGAGCCACCACGCCCGGTCATGATTAATGTTATTTTATGATGCCATGTGAGTCCTTACCATCACCTTCCATGAAGACGTGACTGACAAAGACATCCAATTTGATGCTTTCATTGGAGAAACCCACCCTTGGCCATTGAAGGGCACAACTTTGGGTTTCTTTGAGATTTAATCTGGTCCTTGGAGTCCCAAATGGCAGATGTGACCAGTAACAGCTTTTTACAAATCTTCAAATCCCACTGACACTGGGATTCTGCCCCTCAGATGTGGCTGTGGTTTTTTCATTGGCAGGGCAGGATATGTTACTCTCCATTTAACATCGGCCCACCCAAAGTGTTAGCCTGCTGTTTCGTACATGAATCCATCTTAAATGCCTCCGAGTCTCCAGGCGAAGGGTGCTGCCATCAGCAGCAGCCAATAAATGAAATAATACCAGATATAAAATCAGCCACAGTGGTCTCCTGGAGGTAAATAGAGCACAGGGGCGTTTTATTTACTGAAAGGCCAGAATGGCGATACCTGTAAATGTTGAATGTGAATGTGTTTTATAAAGTGTAAAGGGCTGTAAAGAAGTCAGTTATTATGTTTATTATTGCTCCTGCTCTGTACACTTGATCAAATGACAAACCCAAAGACTCACTTCTCTGGGCTCCGGTTTCCTTACTAAAATGAGGGAATTATGTTTAATATCCCAAGGTCCCATTTTTTTTTTCTTTGACTCCATGAATCTATCAGCAGGAACTTCCATCCAAGTTCCTGAAATGTGGGAATATATTTGGTGATGCTGTTTACATATAATATTAAATTATTTTGCATAAATTTTTCAGAATGTGTTTTGTATAATATCGAAGACGAAGGGGGAAAAAGTAAGGTAAGATGGGAAAGTAGGCCATAAGAAAGGATTAGGAGAAACACTTAAGAAAATCTACCTATTATTATAATTAAAATTCAACTTACCTGGAAAGGGGAGGAGGGTATTTATGATTAACATGAATATAGTCTGTGCTCATTGCAAAGTAAATTTTCAGAAAAAAAGGGCAAAATCTGATTATTTTAATCATCAGATTAAATGAAATTAGAAATCCTACCTACCTTTTAAAGTAAACAGCAAACTTAATATTTTACTACATAAAAGAAACAATTGAAATAATCCTAACTTCAGGTTATCGTTGCATGTAACAGAACACCGTATTTGAAAATGATCGTCATTGAGTTTTTTGGATTCAGCAACTTTTTCTGTGGCTAAGAATGTCCCTTGAGTTTCCTGAAATCTGCTAGAATGCTGGGAAGAGCTGTGCAGAAATACTTCCAAAGGGTCAGGAAGTAATTTAGGATTTTGCATTCAATGGAATCAATCTTTCTTGTGTATTTTTACTTACCTTTTTAGACAATAGGCCAATGATTGTAGGGTTTGTTCTAGCCTTGAAACCAATTCTCTGCGGAGCAACTCCTGTTTCCACAAAGGGTGCATCAGGATGCACAGGACCCCGGATCGCAGGCCCCACGTGTGAACGAAGCAACACAGACCATCGATAACAGAGACCTCTCTAGGGTGAGTTCTCCTGAGATGCAGGGCACAATCAACAGGACAAACAGCCCTAAAGATGACAAATGAGTATACTGGCCTGGGCTGGACGAAAAGAGGCAAAACCAAACTTGTTATTTCTCTCCATAACTTCCTTTTGATCTCAAATACCATGTGTTCTCACTTACAAGTGGGAACTAAACAATGGGTACCTTGGGCACGAAGATGGAAATCACAGACACTGTAGATTCCAAAGTGGGGAGAATGGAAGAGGGGCAAGGGTTCAAAAATTACTTGTTAGGCTGTTAGGTACTATGTTCACTTTTTTGTTTGTTTGTTTTTTTGTTTTTTGTTTTTTTTTTTTTTGAGATGGAGTCTTGCTCTGTCGCCCACCCTGGAATGAAATGGCACGATCCTGGCTCACTGCAACCTCCGCTCACCAGGTTCAAGTGATTCTCCTGCGTCAGCCTCCTCAGTAGCTGGGACTACAGGTATGCGCCACCACGCCTGGCTAATTTTTGTATTTTTAGTAGAGGCACGGTTTCGCCATGTTGGGCAGGCTGATCTCAAACTCCTGATCTCAAGTGATCCGCCTGCCTTGGCCTCCCAAAGTGCTGGGATTACACATGAGAGCCACGGCACCTGGCCTATGTTCACTATCTGGGTAGCAGGTACACTAGAAGCCCAATCCCACTATTATGCAATATACCGACGCATATGTACATACACCTCCTGAATCTAAAATAAAATAGAGATGCAGAAAAGAATAATTCAAAAAATATTTTGAGAAATGTATAACAAGAGCCATAAAAGTGTTTATATTCCCTTGTCCTAGTAATTCTGCTTGTGGATATTTATCTTAACAAAATAATCAGAAGTGTGTAAAATGATTTATGGATAAGCATGTTCACTGAAGCATTCCTTAGACTACAGGAAAAATCCCCAGTATACAAAAATGAGGAAACACTTAAATTCATCATAGTCCATTCGGATGATGGAATGCTATGTAGCTATGTAAAAATCACATTTTCAGAGATGGCTGTTGATCAGTGAAAATGCCCAATCTATAACATTCCGTGAAAAAGACAGATATACAGCCATATTTTCCATATAATTATAATTTTAAATATGTATGAATGTGTGTGTATATATGTGAAAACATTGGAAAGAAATGTACTAAAATGTTAACTCATTATCTCTAGGTGGTAGAATTATGAGATTACAGGTGATTGTTTCTGGTTCTTTATATTTTTTAGTGTTTTTTTTGTTTTTTTTTTTTGAGATGGAGTCTCACTCTATTGCCCAGGCTGGAGTGCAATGGCATGATCTCAGCTCACTGCAACCTCCGCCTCCTGGGTTCAAGTGATTCTCCTGCCTCAACCTCCTGAGTAGCTGGGACTATAGGCGTACACCACCATGCCCAGCTAATTTTTGTATTTTTAGTAGAGACAGGGTTTCACCATGTTGGCCAGGATGGTCTCGATCTCTTGACCTCATGATCTGCCCTCCTTGGCCTCCCAAAGTGTTGGGATTACAGGCATGAGCCACTGCGCCTGGCCTGTTTTTAAGTATTTTAAGATTTTTCTACAATGACTCTATATTGCTTTTAATGTCAAAAGTCTCAATAATTTTGAAGGTTGTGGTATTTATATACTTTTCTTTAAAATGACGAATGTTCTCCCTAAATCAGAAATGTGGACACTGTGTTTTGGCTTTAGTGTAGTGAGGTGGAGTATTATGACTAAATACTGTGTTTTCAAGCATTAATGACTCAAAGAGCAAGTACTTACAGAGCACCTACTATTTCCATCAACCAGTGTTATCGAATACTTACTCAATAAGTGTTGGCCTCTGACTTTACACCCAGAGCCAGGAGACCACAAAAAAGCAATAATGCCAGGTCTGCAAGGTGAACGCGAGAAGCTCCTGTTCTAGGTACTTGTGACTGTCCTGTAATGCTAAAGAATGAACCATTCCCAAAGATTTGGCAAACTCGCCAAGCTTACTCCCAAGGAGTCTAACCTTTCCCCAAGTATCTAGTACTCAGGCCCACCTGCTTAGCCTGGTCTCACTGAAGTGTGGAGGCAAAGCATTTGCAGCTTCATCATCTGCCATTTTGTCTCATAAGGAAATTGTGTTAGTCTAAGAGGCTTGGTGTGTTATATGGTTGTACAGCTTACTGCTTTCTTAGCATTCTGTTTAAGTGCTGACAACTTGATATTTTCATCAATGGTTGCTATATTTCTCCATATGTTATGTTGACAGGCTAATAATTTCAGAAGTCAATTTCTCTCTCTCTCTCTCTCTTCTCCCAGTTTACGTATTTCTATTTTCCAATTCCTTTATCTGCATTTTGTAAATATCTCAAAATAGTAGAAGGCAGGGCCTCTGGGATCACTTGGCCCAATCCCCATATAATTGGATCCTTAGGGCTTGCTATATCTTTAAAGAAATTGAGGTCACCTTTTGTCACCAAGAATGAAACACCTGTTGTGTGACTGATGGAGATCTGTATACAGAGCACATTGCCCAGGCAGGTATGATTTGGTTACAGACAGCCTCTTGGTGTATAATAAAAGTTGGGATCAGGTTGTACACATTTTGCTTACTGTAGCAGAGAGCTCTCCATAAACAGAGAACTGTCTAAACGGGGTGGTTGGCCACAGAAGCTGCCCAGGGATGAACCTCCTTTCCACATTAGCCCATGGCCTTTCCAGACCTGAAATTTGAGTTGCATGTGAGTCACTTAGACAGGCCATCTGTCAATTATTAAGCGCCATCAGTGGGCCCAGCAATTCCATTCTTCGTAGTGCAAAGGTCCTCCACACACTCCAGGTCTATACCATCAAAGTGGCTATTTTTCTCAACTGATCTCTGCCCTTTAAGAAAATGGGGGTCATCTATTTCCAGGGATCACTATTTACTCCCGATTGTCAGATGGTGGAGCCCAGTGGTTAATAAACAACCTTGTTTTAAATCCCATCTCAGTTGTTTGCAAGCCATGTGTCTTTCAGAACTTTACTTAAATTTCTTGAGCCTCAGTTTCCTCACTGGGGTGTGATCAAGTGATAATCAAGTATTTGTACTTTAGCCCTGTACCTCGCTGATAGCAAGCCCTCAGAGAAGAATTAACTTAGAGTTTTTATACATTCCCTCCAGTGCAATGTTCCTAACACACAAGGGGCATATGTGTGTATTATGCGTGGGAAGAAGGAAGGAAGGAAGGAAGGAAGGATGCAATTGATAAGGCTTGCATTCAGCATTTCTGTAGTCTAACTCTCTTTCCTTAGGAAGATCTGGATGTGCCAACATTTCTTATATATCGTGTGGAGGTGACTTCCGTTTTTCTTTCAGCCCTTCATCACTTGAAAGAGCATTTGGTGATAATGAGCAGGTTTTGAAGTCTGTGAACTAAATTAAAAGTAAAAATAAATGGGATGGTGAAATTTTGTTTGTGCCTTAAGGGAACTCCCTTTTACCCTCTCACTATGTTGATGATGTAATGTTTGTTCTAATATATCATCTAACAATTCCCTCCATTCATTTTTTTCTCCTTATTTCTTCTCCTTTCAAGTAACAGTATCTTCAACAATCGTTCAGCTGTTCAGAAACTTAAAAATCATGAGGCGATTCTTAAAGGATAGGAATTCATATTGATTACACAACGTGTAATCCCACATCTATATACTGGCAAATGGTGGCACAAACACCATAAAATCTCAGCTTGCTTTGTAGCCATTCTGGATTGCTGAGTTCTAGGTAAGTAAGAGCTGGTCCTTCAAAGCACCAAAAGAAAGAAAGAAAGAAAGAAAGGAAGGAAGGAAAGAATGGAGGTGAGCAGAGAGGGAGGGAAGAAGGAAGGAGAGGGAGGGAGGGAGGGAGAGAGAGAGAGAAAGAAAAAGAAAGAAAGAAAGCAAGAAAGCGAGCGAGAGAGAGAGAGAGGAAGGAGAGAAAGAGAGGAAGGAGAGAGAGGGAGGAAGGAAGGAAGGAAGGAAGGAAAGAAGGAAGAAAGGAAGGAAGGTGAGAGAGAGAAGGAAAAAAAAAGAAAGAAAGAAAGGAAGAAAGAAAGAAGAAAGAAAAGAAAGTAGGGAGGGAGGGAGGAAGGAAGGAAGGAAGAAAGGAAGAAAAGAAAAGGATTTTGGTAGAAAATTTTCTAAAATGTAATTCAACCGCCCCTGCTTTCTTAAAGAGTGGGGGAACTTTATTTAACAACTCTTTTTTTCGGTCTTAACATCATCACAAAAAGAACTGATTTCACTGCTATTGGATAAAAAAATAATGGGTTTAGGCTATGGTGGGGGAGAGAGAGAGAGAGACAGAGAAGTGAGAGAGAAAGACACACACACACACACACACAGAGACAGAGAAAGAGAGAGAGAGAGACAGAGAGAGACATACACACACAGACAGAGAGAGACGCAGACAGAGAGACAGAGAGAGACACATACAGAGAGAGAGAGACACACACACGCACACACAGAGACAGACACAGAGAGAGAGAGAGAGAGAGAGAGAAATATTTGCCTGCACACCTGAGAGGTCCCAATGACTGTGCCTTCTGGAATTCTTGTGCCTGTCTGTTTTTTGCACCTTTTTTCTGTTGCTCTCTTCTTTGGGCCATCAGCAGTTACTTCTTGTTAGTGTGCAAGACTATGCAAAGCCTTCTCCCTAATGCTGATTTTCTATTTCTAAATTGCTACGGGCATGGAGAAACTCACACTGGTTAGGGATATGTGTACAATAAACATAAATGCTTTCCAAGTCAGGAACTGAGGGCTGGTTCTTCTCTGAGAAAAGTATAAGAAAAGTGTTTCTCAAGTGTTGTTTTATTTTTTAAAAAGTCATTGTTTCCAAGCTATTTTCTAGATATGAGAGGTTAGCAATGGCTCAGTTCTATGTAAATAAAAATATATATGAAGTATTGTCAACCTACCCGCCCCACCCCTGGCAGAGATTTGTTACTCAAATGCTTACATTCAAATGATATATATCTTTCTTGCCCTGAAGTTTTGAAAATTTTAATAGCTCCATGGATTGAACTGACACGAGAGAAAAATATTTCAAGTCTCTTTTAGTAATTTTTATGCTCATAAAAATGTTTCCAGTGTATCAAAGGCAAGTTTGAACTCAGAGAAGTAATATCCTCCAAAATCTATCTCAGGGGCTATCTCCCTACTGATGACACTTTCCTCTTTTCCCAATTGGTTTATAAAACTCATTTTCCAAGTGGGCAAAGGACATGAATAGACACATCTCAAAAGAATACATGCACGTGGCCAACAAATATATGAGAACATACTCAATATCACTAATCATCAGAGAAATGCAAACTAAAACCACAATGAGATACCATGTCACACCAGTGAGAACGGCTTTTAAAAAGTCAATAGGCCAGGCGTGGTGGCTCAAGCCTGTCATCCCAGCACTACAGGAGGCCAAGGTGGGCGGATCACGAGGTCAGGAGTTCAAGACCAGCCTGACCAATATGGTGAAACCCCGTCTCTACTAAAAATACAAAAATTAGCCAGGCACATTGGCAGGTGCCTGTAGTCCCAACCACTCGGGAGGCTGAGGCAGAAGAATCACTTGAACCTGGGAGGTGGCAGTTGCAGTGAGCTGAGATCACACCACTGCACTCCAGCCTGGGAGACAGAGCGAGACTCCGTCTCAAAAAAAAAAAAAAAAAAAAAAGAATTACAGATGCTGGCAAGGATGTGGAGAAAAAGGACTGCTTATACACTGTTATTGGGAATGTAAATTAGGTCAACCCCTATGGAAAATAGTATGGAGATTTCTCAAAGAACTAAAAATAGAATACCATTTGACCCAGCAACCCCAATACTAGGTAACTACCCAAAGGAACAGAAATCGTTCTGTCAAAAAGGCACCTGCACTCAAATGTTTATTGTTGCACTACTCACAATAGCAAAGAGGATGGAATCAACCTAAGTGCCCATTCGTGGTGGGCTGGATAAAGAAAATGTGGTACCATGGAATATCCTGTGGCCCCATGGAATATTATGCAGCCCTAAAAAAAGAATAAAATCATATCCTTTGCAACAATATGGATGCAGCTGGAGGCCATTATCCTAAGTGAATTAACATAGAAACAGAAAACCAAATGTCGTATGTTCTCACTTATAAATGGGAGCTAAACAATAGGCATACGTGGACGTAAAGATAGAAACAGTAGACACTGGGGATTCCAGAAGGGGAGATGAAGGGAGTGGGGTAAGGGCTGAAAAACTACCTATTGGGTACTATGTTCACTATTGGGGTGATGGATTCAATAGCAGCCCAAACCCCGGCCTTATGCAATATACACTTCTAACACACCTGCATAAGTATACCCTGAGTCTAAATTTTTTTTTTAAGTTAATTTTTTAAAAACTCATTTTCCATGACTGGTCATTTCTATTTAAGATTCTGTTGGTGAAAACTGCTATCTAGGCAGTTGCCAGTCCTTCAGGATTTCCAAGCAGAAACCATAATGAGTATTAAAAATCAGTGGGCTGGGAGCTCTAGGTCCCCAAACACCTTCACAGTCAACCATGTGCTGTTTCTGATTGACAACCCACAAGCAGGGGTACACTGCGGGGGTCCGCCAGACCAGAGCAGATTGCAGCCAGGCTGGCCTTCCTGAAAGATACACACACTGGTCCCCAGACCCTGGGAGCCCCCGCTCCCCCGACTGTTTATGTTTGCTATCACACACTGAGCAATCATGCGGTACACTTCACAGTCAGCAAGTTTATCTTGAGTTAAAGTTTGACCAGTAGAAACCAAGTTGTGTTTACCCCCGTTCTACAGCAAGTCATGTGCAAATAGCACCTGTGAACATTTTTCAGCACACATTCTGTACCCCCTCCATGGTTCTCATGGCAATGAATGTTGCGGGGAAAGCCAGCAAGTGTCAAATCTTTGGCAAATGTTAAAATCCTCTCCGGAAATGATTCACAATTACTGCCATCAGGGTGCATGGGTAATGACCATCTTTGTCATTAGCACACGTTCTCTCTTCCCCAAAATGCAAACTCAACCCAGTAACCCCTCTACTAAACAGATTAGGAACTCTGAATGCTGTGACAAATATTTTCTCACTGTAATCAGAATAATCTACACTTATTTTTTTTTCATTGTTAGAATTTAAAAGGATTTTTATAGACTGGATTTCACAATACTTTCCAACTGTTGTATTTCATATTTATGCATTGGTCACAATGTGTTAAGCACTATTCTAAGTGCTTTCAAACATTATTAATTCATTTATTCCTCCTAACAACTTTGTGAGATAAGTACAATTACCCCATTTTACAGATCTGCAAACTGAGGTACAAAGAGATTCAGTAATTTGTCCAAGGTTACATACATTGCTAGTAAGTGGTAGAGCCAGTGAGTTGAACCCAGGCCCAGACGAAAGCAAGTATATACCCATTTTCCATGCTGCCTTACTATGTAAATATAAGTATTGGTAATACTGTCTCTTTTTTTCCAAATAAATTGAAGCTGATTTTTAAAATATTTACTATATTAGTTTGCTAGGGCTGCTATAACAAAGTACCCTAGACTGAGTGGCTTAAACAATAGAAATTTATTTTCTCACAATTCTGGAGGCTAGATGTCTGAGATCAAGGTGCCGTCGGGTTGGTTTCTCTTGAGGCCTTTCTCTTTGCCTTATAGATGGCCACCTTCACCAGTTCACCTTACACAGTCTTCACCCTGAGTGCATCTGTATCGTAATTTCCTCTTGTTAACAAACACCAGTCATATAGGATTCGGGCTCACAGTAATGACCTCATTTGAACTTAATTACCTCTTTGAGACCCCGTCTCCAAATAGAGTCCCATTCTGAGGTTAGTGGGATTAGGGGTTCAACATATGAATTTAGGGGGACATAATTCACTATAACATCTACCACATGGTCATAATGTGCTGGCTACTATATAAAATGTCAAAATGTTGAGCTCCAAATTCTTTAAGAAGGCACAGTATTCATCGTGGACATTTATTTGAATGACAAAGTGGACACGGCTCTTGTTTCTTTCCTAGATGGTTGACTTGACCATGTTCTCCAATTTGAAGTGGGTACTATGACCGAGGCATAGTGCTTGCCATTGTTTCACCTTGACTTCCTCACTTTGTACACCAAGGGTGAGAAACTATTCATCTCTCTCTATCATCTATGTTTCATCTCTCTCTCTCTCTTTATCATCTATCTTTCATCCATGTAGCTATCTATGTATCTATTGATCTATCCAACTATCTGCCTGTCAATCAGTCATCTCAATGGACCACAAATTAAGGAGTGAAGTAGTCATCGTGTTAGTATGAGTGTCTTGGGCATGTCTTTAAAAAGACTCCATTTTAGTTTTCTCATTATAAAATGTATCTCTTAAGCCAACTGTAGAAAGTATGACTTAGTATAAAGGGAAGGAGCTTTATGGCAGGAAATCTAAGGTAAGCCATCTTTTATGACTAGAAGTAAATCCCTGGGTACAGGGAAAAATCAGAGACGTGGAAATAATAGACGTGTGTATATGTAAGTATGAGATATTCATCTCACAGCGCCTGTCATGTAGGCGGTGATTTAAAAATATTAAAGGAAGGAAAACAGTATCCTGTCCCAGTTTTTTCCAACAAATGGCATAAACAGATACCTGCAATGATTTAGGTCCCTACAATGATTAAGCACATGTAACACTATAATTTTACTTCTTATATAAAAGCAAATATTATCCTGCCTCTCCTACTTCTAATTCTAATTCCCCAAGTAGAGCATGTCCTTCTTAACTGTGTTCATCACTTCTGCAATTACTGTGAATGTGGAAGTGCTATTTAAATAAATTTTAGAGCATTGTACAAGTGTTAGCATGAATGTTAGCCACTCCTTTCCCTTCTTTTGGTTTTGAATCCCAGGAAACTAAAAACAAAATTGGACATTTTGGACAATGAAGTTGCCAGGATAATGCTGAGTGAACTATGGCAATTCTTTGTTAACCCTAGTGTTATAATAATGAGGTTCAGCATTTGTTTTTTAAAATTTCAAAATCTGTGATCTTTTAGCAGATGTTGGGCTCAGTTCAGTATCCTTCAGAGTGATGGTTTTCCTTTCTTGTAGGTTATGCATGCCATGATTGAGGAACTGCCTGTGTTCTACCCTTCAATGAATGGATAGAAATGTAGATCCAGAAAAGAAAAATGTGCCCTTAAGTTCCTCAATATTTTGGGAAATTGCCAAGTGGTTACTGTAGTAGATTACAGTATTGTTTGCAATTATTTGTCCTTTCTCCTTTAAAAGGATTATACATCCCTGCCTTAGACCCCTTATAGGTAAGTGTACTTCCCTGTCCCTATCAGACTTGGTCATGTGATTTTCATCCACCAATGACATGTGAGTAGACAAGGTACATGCCACTTAGGAGCAGAAGCTTTAAATGTGATCGTGTGGTTCCACTTGGTCTCTTGCTCTTCTGCCCTCTTCCAAGAGAAAAGTATTTTCCAGATAGGAGCTGCTCCTTCAGCTGTATCCTGGGATGACGAAACACATGGGACAGAGCCATAGCAGACTCATAGCCTACATGTATCATGAGCAGGAAATACATTGATGATCTAACTACTGAGATTTTGGGGGATTGTTTATTATGCAGTGAAGCTGACTAATACAGTTACACAAGATTTTGCTGAGATTTGCACAGATAAAACAAGGGAGGATGTGAGTGCAAGAAGACGTTATACTTCACAGTAAGGGCTAGTTTCTAAACATGAAAGAACACATAGCTTATGTAACATGACATTTGTTGGAGAATATGCTCTAGAAAATCATGATATCACAGATATATACTAAATATCTGAAGGAGATTAAGGAGAAAACATTTCCAGCAGAGGAGTTCTTTAATATAGACAGAGCTTGTTTCAGAATTGGTATCTTCCTGAATATTTGGTTTATGTATATATTTTTACATATATATATGTGTGTAATTACTCAAACATAGTATCATTTTAAATTTTTACTCTCTAAACCCCATTTTTAATGAGTTCTTGATCTTGCCAACTAAGGTTCTGATAACATTTTTCAGAAGTGTACAATAGGTTACAGATTATAGCTCTGCACGCCAGGAGGTTTAGTGGTAAGTGTTTACTGAATGTAAATATTACAAGGAGAAAACTGGAGCACCGTGATAAAACTTGAGCTTAGAATAGTACCTGGTATAGAGTAGATGCTAAAAAGTACTTATTGATTGACTGAGTAAATTATAATACTGTAGAGTTTAGGTAAGATAAGGGGTAACATTTGTCCTGAGGTTTGTTTGCTGTTTATTTAATTATGAATTCTCTCCCTTCTCATCCCGTAAAGACTCTGGCTCAACTCCCTCTGGAGGAGTGAGGACCTCGTATAAGTCACTTTCTTTTTCTTTGTTTTCCTACACAGAAAGTGGGAATTGTAAGAGTGAGAAGAAAATGTTTAAAATGTTTGGAGAACTTTTGTGCTTTATAACTGTATTCCCTTGCCCCTTTTCCCCACTTGTTGAGTATTTGTGGCTTATTGCTGTTGTTTCTGTGATTGACTCGAAGTCCACTCTGATGGCTCCTGTTCTGCTCTCTACCTTATGCTGTGCTGGCATGCCTATGAGTGGGAGACCCCAATTCATAGTCTCAAAAGCTGTGTTGGAGGACAATGAATGGAGAGAATGCAGTCCTTGAAATTTGGAAATAGGTGGGATCCAAAGAGTACCCCAATATAGCATTTGCTTATTGTTCATAAAACAGTTGTTGAATGCATGAATATATACTTTTTGAGACTGTAGGGATGCTTGTACGAAGAGCAGCTGAACACCTGGCGAGGATAGCAATTATTTGCATGTGTCCAGCTGTGTGCCTGTGCCAGGGCTAAGTCTCCTAGGAAACCAGAGTATCACCACATTGTGAGCCTGATCTCATGACAGTGGCAAGCAGTTTAGTTTCCTGCCTCCACCAGAGTGAGGGCACACTTGGTGTTAGTAAATTTCATAAAAATAACATTTTAGGTATTAAATAGATTTTAATTAAATGAATTATGTATTTCTGAAATTAAATAATTAACAATAATAAACCTCCTCATTTACCCTCAAATATTGAGGTAGTAAGAGAAGAGTAATCATTTAGGTTTATGCCTTTCTGGATATCAGTATTTAAGAGCGCCCAGGAATGGCTGAAGTTGTCTTTTCTCTGTCTGAACCCCCTCCAGTAACTTGCATGCCCTGTAAAGGCAGAAATTACACATGCCTGGTTCACTGCTAGGTCCTTAGTTACTACCTTGGTTCCCATCTTGTTATAGGCACTGATACAGACTCAGTGACTGCTCGATGAGCTGTACTGAGAGGGCCCAAAGCCATGACAGGCCTAGCCCACATCACTGCTTGGCAGGAGCTGCTCCTAAGTCAGTGTTGCCTTGGGGAGTCTGAGAAAACACCTAGGTGGATAAATTAGTACATTTCTGGCCAAAGGGCCTCACTGAAATCTCACCATAAATTAGTTCCAGGAAAAGAGCACTTAAGGTGACTCACGCCTGTAATCCCAGCACCTTGGGAGGCTGAGCCAGGTGGATCACTTGAGGTCAGGAGTTCAAGACCAGCCTGGCCAACATGGCAAAACCCTGTCTCTACTAAAAATACAAAAATTAGCCAGGCATGGTGGCGTGCGCCTGTAGTCCCAGCTACTCAGGAGGCTGAGACAGGAGAATCACTTGAGCCCAGGTAGTGGAGGTTGCGGTGAGTGGAGATCACACCACTGCACTCTAGCCTGGGTGACAGAGCACGACTCTGTCTC
Organism: Papio anubis; assembly: GCF_008728515.1. NCBI lineage: Eukaryota > Metazoa > Chordata > Mammalia > Primates > Cercopithecidae > Papio > Papio anubis. The sequence continues at coordinate 204,116,894 of NC_044976.1, forward strand.
AAAAAAAAAAAGAAAAGAAAAGAACACTTGATATTTAATGTTACACATGGACAGATATCTATAATATTAATAAGACCTTCCATTTGTTGAGCGATACTATGATTTAAACACTGACATTAATTCATTTAATGCTCACAAGCACTCTATGAGGTCTTTTGTAGGCTGCCTCTGCAATGGCCCTGTTGATCCTCACCTCCTGGCATTCACTTCCTTGTATAATCTCTTCTCCTTGAGTGTGGACTGGATTCATATACTTGCCTTGAATGAGTAGAGTATGTCGAAGTAATAGGATGTCCCCTTCAAGATCAGATTGTAAAAAAGTCTGTGACTTCTGTCTTTGGTGCTCCAGCTGCCATGCCATGAGCCACCCTGTAGAGAGGTCTATGTGACAAAGCACTGAGGGAGACCCCCAGCCAACAGCCAGTGAGGAAGTGGAACCCTCAGTCCAACAGACTCCATTGGATGGAATCCTATTGGCAACCACATGCATGGACTTGGAAGAGGATCCTGCCCCAGTCACACCTTCAGATGGGACTGCAGCCTCAGACAGCAGTTGGATTGCAACCTCATGAGATACTTTGAGCCAGAAGCTCCTGACTGAGTCGTGCCTGGCTTCATAAACCACAGAAGTTTTAGCTAATACATGTTTATTGGTTGAAGCTGCTAAGTTTTGGGGTAATTTATCACACAGCAATAGATAACTAATATAGGTAGGTACTGGTATTATTTGTGTTTTACAGAAGAAGAACCTGAGGTTTAGAGAGGATAGGAAATGATGCAGCCAGGATGTGAACCTTCAAATATGACTCCAAGGACTGCACAATTGATAACTAGAATCAGTTTTGGATAATGTTAAGCACATTACTGTTGTTCAGTCCAGCTTGGTACTGTGCAGAAACTTTGTGGTTCCAGACTTTAGAAAAGCTAGTATGAGCAGACAAAAGGATGGTTTCCCCCAAGCCAGGTAAACATTTTAAAAGATACACAAGAAAAAAATTATAGATCATGCAGCAACAATAGAGCATTAACATTCCATTTCTAACAAAGATGATCTTAGTATTAGTCAGAGTTCTCCAGAGAGACAAAACTAATAGGAGATAGATGGATGGATGGATGGATAGATAGATAGATAGATAGATAGATAGATAGATAGATAGATAGATAGACAGACAGGAGAGGATTATTAGGGGAATTGGCTTATGTGATTATGGAGGCAGAGAAGTCCCACGACAAGCTGCCCACAAACTGCATGCCCGTAGTGTGGCTCAGTCCAAAAGCCTCAGAACCAGAGAAGCCAATGGTGCAATTCTCAGTCTGAGGCCAAAGGCCTGAGAGCCCAGGGTGTCCTGGACTCTAAATGCTGAAAAGCCTGGAGTTCTGATATCCAAGGGTAACAGAAGCAGGGTGTTCCAGGTGCAGGAGAGAGAAAGAAAGAATTCTCCTTTCCTCTGCCTTGTGGTTCTCTATGGGCCCCCAGCTGATTGGATGGTGCCCACCTACACTGAGGGCAGATCTTTCCCACTCGGTCCACTGACTCACATGCCAGTCTCCACTGGAAACACCCTCAGACACACCCAGATTTGAGGCTTTACCAGCTCTCTAGGTATTCCTTAATCCAGTTAAGACCTAAAATTAACTATCACAGCTTCCCTGCCTTCCAGTCCACCACTCAAAAATAACCATTCTCAGCAGTTCCTTCTGTTCTCTATTGCCTCAAAATTATGCAAAACACAGCAAATGTGGATGTACATTTGCATATATAAAAATATTGTGTGTGTGTGTGTATGTGTGTACACATATATATATACAGTTGACTCTAGAGCAACATGAGGGTTAGGGGCACCGATCCCCCAACACAGTTGAAAATCTGCATATAACTCTTGACTCCCCTAAAACATAACTACCAAAAGCCTATTGTTGATCAGAAGCCTTACCAATAACACAGTCAAGCAACACCTATTTTGTACGTTATATGTATTAGATGCTGTATTCTTAGAAAAAAGTAAGCTAGAGAAAAGAAAATCCTAAGGAAGAGAAAATATACTTACTATGTGTCGAGTGGAAGTAGATCATCCTAAAGGTCCTCATCCTCATTGTGTTCATGTTGAGTAGGCTGAGGAGTGGGGAGGAAGAGGAGGGACTGGTCTTGCTGTCTCAGGGATAGCAGAGGTAGAAGAAAATCTGTGTATGGTGGACCTGCACAGTTCAAACCCATGTTGTTCAAGGGCGAATTGTGTACACAACACCACACACACACACATACACACGAGTATGCACAAAAATTTGGGATCATGGTTATTTCTATTATTTATTGCTACATAACAAATCACCCCCAAACATAGTGGTCTAAAACAGTAGCAAGCGTTTCTCCTCAGTCCTGGTTTCTGTGGGTCAGGAATGTGGAAAGAGCTCAGCAGGCTGGCCTGGTATTGCTTGTGCAGGGGCAGGCAGGGACTAAAGCTGGAGCACCTGGGCACATCTCTCTCCCCATCATCTTTCCACTTGTGTTAGTTTGGGCTTCCTCATAGCATGGTGATCTCAGGCTGCCCACTTAGCCACTAAAGGCTTAAGAACAAGTATCCTAGCAACAAGGCAGAAGATGCATCACTTTTTATAGCCTAGACTCAGTATCATATATTATCATTTCTCTCCTCCCCTATTGGTCAAAACAACCACAAAACTTGCCCAGTGTGAAGGGGATTTCATCTCCCAATGGAAGAAGTGTCAAAGAATTTGCAGACAAAGTTTTAAATTTCCATAATGATATACTCATACCACTCTAATGTAGAGTAGGTGCACACATCCAAGAAAGTCTCTAAAATAATTCAGGGGTATAAAAATATAGTAGAGCTTATATTTCTTTGTTTTAATTCACCCCTTTTGCTTTATTTTTGTATCTCTTTATGTACATATACATGTATATGTTCTATAAATAAATAAATACATTGGGGAATGTGCCCAAAAGTTTTACACAATTTAAAAACTTTGTCAGATATTGTTAAATATGTTGCCCTTGCTTCTTTATTTTCTACTTATTAAAATTAAAAATCCTTTATATGCAAACTCTACCCATCAACTTTTCACCTTTTTAAAACCTGCTTCATAAAGTTCTGTTGTCTAAGTAGTCTCAGCTGATGGATATTTAGGTAAATTCCAGTTGTTTCCACTATTATAAGCAATGCTGTAATGTACATCCTTGTCCTACATATTTTGGTATAATTTTGTCAAGGCAGTAGTAGTCTAAATTCAAGCAGTGGAATTCCTAGAGCAAAGGGAGCATACATTGAAAATTACAGTTGATATTGTTAAATTGCTCTCAGATGAGTCTATTAATATTAGCAACATGACCCCAGTTAACAGTCCCCATAACAATATTTGTGAGTTCCTTTCTCCACATTTCTTCACAGGCACTAATTATTTTAAAAACTTTACAGTCTTTGCCAATTAGGTGAACAATGGTATCCTGTTATGATTTGGATATGCATTCTTCATGTCAAGTGAATGTGCTTAGCACACATTTGTGTGACTTTTCTTATAAACTGCCCATTCATATTCTTTGCCCAATTTTTAATTTATTGATTCTTGCCAGCTTTTTGTTATTGGTTTGTACCAGCTTTTTATAATTTAAGAAAATTAACCCTGTGTTTCTCATATATGTTGCAAGTATTTGCCCTGATTGTCACATTTTTAAAAGTAATTTTGTCATACAAAAGTATGTATACTTTTATGGTATTAAATTTGTAATTTTTAAATCTGTGGCTTCTACACCAGAAAGGGCTTCGCTATACAGAGATCATCAATAAACACACTCAGGATTTTTCAAATCTTAGGGTTTCATTACCTTTAAGTTTTTTATCCACGTGGAATTTATTGGGGGAAAGGGTATAGTAAGAATGAGCTTAGGCCAGGAGCGGTGGCTCACACCTGTAATCCCAGCACTTTGGGAGGCCGAGGCGGACGGATCACCAGGTCAGGAGATGGATCCTGGCTAACACGGTGAAACTCCGTCTCTACTAAAAAAAAAAATTCAAAAAATTAGCCGGGCATGGTGGCGGGCGCTTGTAGTTCCAGCTACTCGGGAGGCTGAGGCAGGAGAATGGCGTGAACCCGGGAGGCGGAGTTTACTGAGTCAAGATCACGCCACCGCACTCCAGCCTGGGCGATAGAGCAAGACTCCGTCTCAAAAAAAAAAGAACGAGCTTAATTTTCTTTTTTTTTTTTTAAGTGGCTAGCCACTGGTTCCAACACTATTTGTTGAATAGCCCTTCTTTTCACCTCTTACAAGCAGCACTTACTACTTTCACCTGATCCTCACTCATCAAGTGTCTAATGCTTACCACTTTGGGTAGATGATGACAATGACCTATAATTAGGGCAGAAGCTACTGTTCCTACAAAGAGAAGGCCCTTTATATAACTTCTTACTACAAGCATATACATGCCCTACCTTAGAGGTTAAGCTGATCTGTCCACCCACCCCCACACCCAGCCTCTCTGAGATAATTTTCCTTATGCATATTTGACAATTCTTGCCCACTTTTTTTTTTTTTTTTTTTTTTTTCCTGAGACAGCGTCTTGCTCTGTTGCCCAGGCTGGAGTGCAATAGCACGTTCTCAGCTCACTGCAACCTCCAGCTCCCGAGTTCAAGCAATTCTCCTGCCTCAGCCTCCCAATTTGCTGGGATTACAGGTGCTCACCACCACACCCATCTAATTTTTTTTGTATTTTCAGTAGAGAGTTTTGCCATTTTAGGCAGGCTGGTCTCAAACTCCTGACCTTAGGTGATCTGCTGCCTTGGCCTCTCAAAGTGCTAGAATTACAGGCGTGAGCCACAGCGCCCAGCTACCACTTGATCATTTTTTGAGTCAGTGCTCTAGGCACAACCACTCTGTAAGTCACTTTCACAAAGTGCTCTTCAAGATTATTCATGTTCGCCTCCATAGATGCAGAAAAAGCATTTGACAATGTGCAACATTCTTTCTTGATTAAAAAGTCTCAACGCTTTAGGTATAGAAGGAAATTTCCTCAACATAATAAAGGCCATTTATGAAAATCCCAGAGACAGCAACATAAGCAGTGCGAAAAATGGAAAGCTTTTCCTCTAAGATCCAGTACAAGGCAAGGATGCCTATTTTTGCCACTTCTGTTCAACATAGTATTGAAAGTACTAGCCAGAGCAGTCAGATAAGAAAAAAATATGAAGGGCATCCAAATCAGAAAAGAAGTAAAATTATCCCTGTTTACCGGTGACATGATCCTATATGTAGAAAACCCTAACAACTTCAAACACACACCAAAAAAAACCTGTTTAAACTAATAAACGAATTCAATAAAGTTGGAGAATACAAAATCAACATACAAAAATCAATACCTTTCTTCACAACAATAAAGACTTATCCAAAAAATAAAAAATAAAGAAAATAATTTCACTAATAACATTAAAGAGAATAAAATAATTAGGAATAAATTTAACCAAATAGCTGAAAGATCTGCACACTGAAAATTATAAAACATTGATAAAAAAATTTAAAATGACACAAATAATGGAAAGAGATCCCATATTCATGGACTGAAAGAATTAATATTGTTAAAATGTTCATAGTACACAAAGCAGTATGAAGATTCAAAGCCATCCTTGTCAGTATTCCAATGGCATTTTTTACAGAACTGGAGAAATCAGTTCTAAAATCTGTATGGAATCACAGAAGACCCCAATAGCCAAACTTATTAAGAAAGAAAAACGAAGTTGAAGGCATCATACTTGGTGATTTTTATATTTTACTACAAATCTATAGTAATCAAAACAGTATGGTATTGACATAAAAACAGACACATAAACCAACAGAACAGAATAGACAGTCCAGAAATAAACCCAAGCATATACAATCAACTAATTTTTGACAAGAGCACCAAGAAGGTACAACGGAGAAATCAGCCTCTTCAGTAAATGGTATTGGGAATGCAGGATATCCACATGAAAACGAATGAAATTAGACCCCATCTTACAACAGACACAAAAATCAACTTAAAATAGATTAAAGATCTAACACCTGAAACCATAAAACTCTTAGAAGAAAATAGGGGGAAAGCTCCTTGACATTGACCTTGGCAATGATTTTTTTGAATATTACATCAAAACCTCAGGCAACAAAAGCAAAAATAAATAGGTGGGACTATATCAAATTAAAAATTTTCCACACAGCAAGGAAAACAGTCAACAAAATGAAAAGAATAGAGCCTATGGATTGTGAGAAAATATTTGTGTACCATATATTCATTACTGCGGTTTTTGCCATTACTTTTAATGGCATTAATGGCGGTTTCTGCCATTACTTTTAATGGCAAAAACCACAATTCCTTTTGCACCACATGAGATTTGATACAGGGTTAATATACAAAATATATAAGGAACTCACACAACTCAAAAGCAACAAGAAGAATAACCCAGTTAAAACATGGGCAAAGCACCTGAACAGACATTTCTCCAAAGAAGACATAAAAATGGCCAACAGGCGTATGAAAAGGTGCTCAGCATCGCTAATTATCCGAGTAATGCAAACCAGACCCTCAATGTGATATCACCTGACATCCATCAAGATGACTATTATCAAAAAGAAGAGATAACAAGTGTTGGAGAGGGTGTGGAGAAAAGGGAATCCTTATACATTGTTTGTAGGAATATAAATTGGGACAGTCGTTATGGAAAAAATTGCAGGGGTCTCTCAAAAAAACTAAAAATAGAGCTACCTATCACATGACTCAGCAATCTCTCTGCTGGATATATGCCCAAAGGAAATTAAATCAGTACCTTACAGAGATACCTGTTCTCCCATGTCCATTGCAGTATTATTCACAATAGCCAAGATACGGAAACAACCTAAGTGTTCATCAACTGATGAATGGATAAAGAAACTGTTCATCACAGGGATTTGGGAAACACAGCTTCCCTGTGTTAGAACAGCTTATTGAGGGATTATAAAGGTCAGCCAAAGGAAAGGACACAATCACGGTCTAACTCAGACCACAGACCAGTATGGCTTAAACAATTTCCTTAATCAGTATGCTTTTATGCACACACACACGCACACACACACATATATAGTGGAATATTATACCACCTTTAAAAAGGAGATGCTGCCATTTTTGACAACATGCATGAACCTGGAGGACATTATGTTAAGTGAAATAAGCCAGCCACAGAGAGAAAAATACTGTGATTCATCTTATATGTGAATCTAAAAGAGAAGTTAAATAAGTAGAAAAGAGACAGTAGAATGGCTGTTACCAGGGATGGGAGAGGCAGAAATGGGGAGAGGTCGAAGGGTGCAAATATACGATAAATAAATCTAAAGGCATAGTGTACAGCATAGTAATATTATATTGTATACTGGAAATTTGTGAAGAGAGTAGATTTTAGGTGTTCTTATCATACACACACACAAAATAACTATGCGAGATGATGAATATGTTAATTTGCTTGACTGTAGTACCGATTTCACTCTGTATATGTGTGTCAAAACATCATGTTGTATGCCTTAAATATAGACAATTTTGTTAAAAAGGGAAAAACTACCAATGAATAAAATGGAATTTTTAAAACACCATTTGTCTCTGTACAGTTGAATCGCTGTAGGAGTTGACATTGACATGACCCTTCTCTTTCTGAAGGCACGTGGCACTTTGCACTGCATCATGAATCCTTTTGGTTTGGTGGGGTGGGTACCCCCACCCTCTATGTATGTAATAAAAACTAGGATTATGCTGAAGTTCCCTTTGCCTCACGGCTGTTTTTGTTTCTTTCAATTGCCTAATCTAGGCTGCTTGGAAAAAGTTATGTTGGTGCCGGGGTTCAGCCCTCGCCTGGACAGAGGTGGCCACTAGAGTCATTAGCATGGACACTGGCACCAGTGACTACGTAGATCCCAGGATCGTAGCCAGTGACCTGGGCTGCCTCCAGAGACCACTTGAGAGGTGCAGAGACTGTGGGCCAGCCCCTCATTCTTGTCTGAGACAGTGACATCCTCTCCACTCTGCACAGCTAGCAGAGGTGGCAGCTGGGTTCTCCCACACCCTGCAGCCAATCAGAAATCCCAGGGTAAGGACAGGAGGATAGAGTTGCTGTGCCAGCTCAGCACCCACTCCTCCTGTGTGCCGAGGTGGGCTGCTGAGATCCCCCAGCAGTCTGGGCTGGGCAAGAACTCAGATTTCCACCTGAGGGTGGAGAAGCTTCAGAGTTCAGCCGCTGGCCAGCAGAGTCCTGTGAGAAAGGGCAGTGCTTGCAGATAAAATCTCAGCCAATGGGGCTGCGCAGGTGGCCCCAAGGCCTCTGGCTCCACAGATAAGAATCAGAAGCACAGCCACCTCAATTTGAAAACAATTTGAGTTATCACACTAATTAAAGGGGTCTGCAGGCACAAGACCTGACTAGATTTAGATCCCTAAGGTTAACAAAAATCAGATGGTTGAGAATAAGAATTTCACATAAATAGAAATATGAAAGTACGATGTGCCACTGAGAAGTTGCCATGATTTTTTCTTTTCAGGCTGTGGATAATTTCCATCATCAGATACATGATTTCTGATGTGGGGAGGGGTGGGGATATGAATAGGGCCACCGACTTTTTTGTTCATTTAAAATCACTATAATTTGCTGAAGAAGGTTGAATGATGCCTACATTTTTTTAAGGCAGTTCTGAAATGAATGGCTTCATTTAATCACAAAAGAAGGAATACCAGCAAGACCACCCAGGCCCCAGCTCCAGTTTTTCCTAAAGAATTTGGCTGCATCTCCCTTTTTGAAGGCAGAGTTTCATCTTGTAATTAGAAGATTCCTTTGTTTCTTTAATGATCCTAAAGCACTGGTGTCATCTGAGGGAAATGACCTTTTAGGTAACAACAGCAGCCATCACTTGGGGGCTTTCAGTGTAAGAGGACCACACTGAAGTCACAGGCTATGAGGCTGTCCTATGAGGCAGGTGAGGCTCCCTGGGCAGGTAACAGGTGGGGAAGAGGCATCCAGGCACATGTCGTCCTGTGGTTCACAAACGTGTGACCACCACTACCTACAGAAGGCCGACAAAAACCATTTTGCAAAAAGAGAACCATGACTGTTTGGATCTTGAAAAGTTTAAATGTCCTCGTCTCCTCCCCAGGCGGCCATGAGCATCTGAGGCCGGCGCCTGTGGCAAGACGTAGCAATGAGCCACCAGGTCCCTGAGGTACTATGTTGAATTTCTCAATCTGACTTTGTTTAGTTTGGGGAAAACATTTTTTTTTGGTCCTGAAAAAAAAAAAATCACTGTGGTTTCTCTCCTACTCCCGCCCTCTGTAATCGCCACTTGCAAGAGTTTCACCATTTTCCGAGAAAACCAAAAAAATGAGGATGCTGGGCAGACATTCTTTGTTTCTTTTCTTCCATCTCCCTCTGCCCCGGGCAGTCTCGTCTGCCCACTGTCCCTACACCTCCTTCCTTCATGCTGGGCTCGCCTCTTTCTCCTTACCAGATTTCCTTTTCAGAATCCAGCTCAACCCTCACCTTGGTAAATAACGCCTCAGTAGACTTAGAGGTAGCCTGGGTCCTTCCGCCCGTACGGTGCCAGCACACCCTCGGCCCCATCACAGGCTCAGGCTCAGCCAGCTGCGGGCAGTTCACTGCTTCCTCCCTGCAGCACCCCCTGGTCATCCTGCTTGATGTTTCCCTTCTCCCTGTGAGCACTTGTAAGTCATCAACTCACTCATCAACCAACAGCTCTTGAGCTCCCACTAAGGATCAATTGCACTGTGCAATATTATTTTGCACCTGCCCTTTTGGAAGCCTTCTAATGTCATTTCACATGCATAGGCACGCAGGCTTCTCTCCTCCACCACATGTTGTCAACTGAACTATTCCTGTCCTTTCTACTCCCTTTACCAGGGTGGTGTCGGGAGTGAGTAGCACATTAGTCAAAGCCCCTGCATTCTCTTAAATGGTTCTGCTACTGACTCACTATGTGAGTGTAGACAAGTCACTTCCCTTTCTCAGCCCTAACTTCTCCAGCCATAACATGCTCTCTGTACGTCTGGAAAGAACACAGCTAGAATGAATGGGATGTCCTCTATACACAGGGCAACTCCATAATTCATTGTCCAGCTTTCACTTTCGAGAACAACAGGGGGTGTTTTCATGTGTATAACAGGACAGGCTTAAACAGGTTTGTCCCTGGCAAACCCGGGGTGTATGGTGCATGCCAGTTTCTGGGATCTCAGGTAAAAATGGGGATAGGAGCAGACATTCCTCAGCTTATCACCTCCTACTTCACAGAGATAGAATATCAGCAGCTTGCTGCAGTCTGAGCTATTAGGTTTGCTCTAGGGAAGGAGGCAAGAAATTCAGACTATCTTTCAAACATTTCTGACCTGTGTGCAAAAACAATCAGACATAACTCTCCAGCACCCACAGGGTGATCTGAGACATGGTGAGTAAAGATGAGCAAGACTGGAAACCCCGTCTCTACTAAAAAATACAAAAACACTAGCCGGGCGTGGCGGCGGGTGCCTGTAGTCCCAGCTACCTGGGAGGCTGAGGCAGGAGAATGGCGTAAACCCGGGAGGCGGAGCTTGCAGTGAGCCAAGATCCGGCCAGTGCACTCCAGCCTGGGCGACAGAGCGAGACTCCATCTCAAAAAAAAAAAAAAAAAAAAAGAGCAAAACTGTTAGAGAGACAAAGAAGGCTCTTATTTGTGCATTATAAGTCCCAGCCTCAAACTTGCCATGCCATGCCATGCCCCTCTGAAATTTAAAACACTCTGATACCAAGCACTCGCCTATTTCAGGTGTCTAAAATAACACCTGGCCAAGTTAATTAAGTTGGGCCAGAGGAAGAGCTAACAGGACCCCAGCATGGCTCTAAGGGGTCTTAATAACTTCTGAGAATTCAGAAGTGGAAGTGTTTGCGTATAAGAGCTACATCTGGGCCCGCAGCTCTCAGGGCCCTTGACTTAATTCCTTTTGGGGAGGAATATCCACGCAGGAAGAGAGAACCAGGATATAGCATGCAACCACAATCAGGAATCAGCAGAAACAGAGCCACCCATGCTTGGCTCAGAAACCAGATACCAGGCGCTAGGCAGGAATTCGCCCCTGGGAAGCTGTTGCTTAATCCTCTAGTTCCTCAGGCTCCTGGCCTCCTTGACAAAGGCCAAGCCAAACAGGGATCCCAGGTGAGGCCAGGCTGCCCAGCCAGTGCCAGCTCATTCAGGGTTAGATTAGGGCTGGGAGGAGCCCAGGCAAACCTTCAGGATGTCAGGCGCTGAACAGAATCCCAGAGGTAGGCAAGTTTCTGCAGCTCCAATAATCCAGTGGAAAAGTGCTAATTTCCCAAAGGCCTTTAAGGCCCAAGTCATCTTTGGCCTGAGTCTAGCTAGAACCACTGGGATCTGGGATGAAACTGAGCAATTGCAGGTCTTGCTGTTGAGAGAAGAGAGGTTTGGCTACAACTGGGTCCCAGTTGACCAGGTCACAAGGATCAGCCAGTTCCTAGGTGCAGAGTTGGGATCCACGGCCTTTGCCCCTAAGCAGCCCCACTGACACCTCCAAGGAACTGTTTCATTATAAAAGGGAGGGGGAAGGGAAAAGAGTTTCTTCCATTATCAAAGGTGGAGGGTAGGGAGAAGAAGAACAGGAGATGGTTGTCTGAGTGTATTTATTTTCTCCTAAAATGTAAACTGAACTGGAAATGCCTACAGAAACACACAGGCACTTTGATCATCAGCCCATTGGGTGGGCAACATGTCTAATCTCTGCTCTGCCCTGCACACTGCAGGTACTTGACAGCTGGATAACAACATCTGCACCATGGTGGTGGCCACATTTATTGGCTTTGTGACATTCATCAGGGCTTCCTTCTTATTAAAAATGCATGGGCTACAGCTATTTGGAAGGACACCAGATATATTCACTCCAGGTAGAAAACGTTTCTCCTTTCTCCAGGAACCCAGATCTTGGAGAATACAGAGAAGGGAGTGGGCAGAGAGTCTCTGGTGGTGGAGGTGGGACACAGAGCCGAGCTGTCCCCAGATTAGGTGTCTCAGATGAAGGAAGTCCCCCAGAGTGCATTTCCTCCTGGAGTGATTCTGCCGTTATTGACTGTGATGGTAAAGAAATGACTGTGTATTTTCCATTTATTTACTTCCATACATTCTCCACTTTAATGCAGGGAGGTAAGATTAGGGAACTGGCCCATTTCTTCCCTTTGATTTCTTGTCACTCAGCCCCAAACGTAGCAGCTCAGTGGACAAGCTGCTCCCAGGGAATGACAAACAGCTTGAACATTCCAAGAGGGTAAAAGTTGATGGTGGCAGGTGAGAGAGGCCAGTGCGGGAGGAAAGAACGGGTCCTGAGGAGCCTCCTCCTCAATTCTGTTCATTTTGTAAAACTCGAGATTTTTCCTCTTCCTTCCCTTGGCGTTGAAGCTGTCCCAGTAGACACAGGGAGATTGGGGCAGGGCTGGAGCACTGCGGATGCTCTGATGAGTGAGAATGAGTCACCCGCTCTGGCCTCTTTCTAGTTAAGCAGAGGTAAAGGCCCAGTTTTGTAGTAGCCGGAGTGTGGGGAGCCCTCGCACTGATCTGCGTACAATGGGCCGACGGCAAGCCCTGAGACTCTCAAGTCTCATCCCCAGTGGTCTACCGAGCTGCACATGGCTAGCTTCCCTGAATTCACTCCAAAGTCCCAGTCAAGCACCCCCCATGCGTTACAGGTAATTAGGCAAGAAAGGGGTAGAAGAGAGCTCTCCCCACCACCCACTAGAAATCTCGGTGATGATTCGGCAATTATCGCATCGCCTCTCTAAAAATGACAATTCCACCGCACCAGAAGAGACCATTTCCTGATGGTCCGCACCTGTTAACATCAAAATGTTAATTGAATGCAGGCCCCAGGCAGAAGCAACTTCCTGGGCATGCGCGTTAAGAGACAAAAATGGTGATGTTTGACGACCACTCCACCAGAAAAGGGAAGAAAGTCTCAGAGGGGCCTGCGTGGAACTCCCTAAACACACTGCGCATGCTCCATCCCAAAGGGTAAGGCGAGCACTGCGCATGCAGGCAACCCACCCTGTAAGGGAAGAATCCTGGGGAAGAGGCGAGCCTATGAAGTCCCAGGATCAAGGTTAAAGACCCTCTTTTTTTTTTTACTGTCTTCTTGTGCTCTCTTTTCTCTCGTGGACCTTCAGGCGCCTGCGTGGGTCTCTTTCAAGCGAATTTTCCTTTCTTTCCTGTTCTAAAGCCTTTTAACTAAACTTCCACTCCTGCTCTGAAACTTGCTCGGTCTCTTTTTCTGCCTTACGCCCCTCCGTCGAATTCTTTCTTCTGAGGAGGCAAGGACTGCAGTTGCTGTGGACCCATAGGGATTCGCCCTTGGTAACTCGGGGTAACTCGGGTGTCTTGCACTGCTGACATATGTAGCAAGTCCTGTCTTCGGGTTGGCAGGCACCACGGCTGACACCACATGCGCAGAGAGAGGGGAAAGACCAAGAAGTGACTCATGACATCACCCTCGTCTCTGGAAGACAAGATGTTGGTCTCGTCAGGTGCCTTGCAGTCTTCAGTGCTGGCTGCAGCCAGAGCCCCAGCAATGCAGACCAGGATGAGGGAAAGCAGCTGGAAGAGGCCTACAGCATTTTTTATTAATAAATCCAGAGAACGTGTTATATAAAGTGTAAGACAATCACCATTGCATGCATGTATTCATTCACTCATTCAGTAAGGAATTTTCCATTTCTTTATAAATGAGTAAAAGGTACAGGCTGGGTGGCCTTGGACAGTATCCGATTAATGAAAGACAGATTTGAATAAAAATGTGTAAGGTCTCAAATACCAGGCTACTTACTGCCTTACACGGTATTCAGAGGGGAGCCTTTGAAAGTTTATAGCGAGAAGGAAAACAAATATGATTTTCTGGTTCCTAATACTTTCCCATGGATAGTAACAGTTTGCCTACAGATTCAGCAAACCATGGTGTTCTGTAAGATGCATGGACTGTTCTGAGCACCAGGACGCTGGCTGCAAGCTGCGGGGCCCTTCGTCTACCGGGGTCTGTCCTGGTCCCTAGGCGAGCTGTGGCAGGGTCTCTCTGGCGGTCCACAAAAGTGGCCTGGGGCAGGCGATCAGGAAGCAGAGGCAGAGCAGCTAGGGGAGGACTGGGATGACTGAACCTCTCCTGCTTAGGTTCAGGGGCCCTCCCTTGAAGGTGCGGCCTGTGTGAGACTTGGATCCACAGCCTGTTAACCAAAACTGGCACACCCAGCACAGTCACCTCCGCGGCGGCGCGTGACCTACATCAGCCAGTCAGCAGCTCTTATTGAGGAGCTCCTAGGTCCAAGTGCCTGTGCAGCATGACGGGGAGGGGGGCTTACCTACATTGAATTAGCAAAGTGAGATATACACACATGAGAAGTTCCAGAAGCAGCAAAGGATCACGGATGGTTGCAGAAGCTGAGTGGGGTGGAAGGAAGGACTTGGAGAGGAGGTGGCACTGGAGCTGGGAGTTGAGGGAGAACTAGAGGGAAATTAGGAAACCCGAAGATGAGAGGGTGTTTTGGGCACGGTGAGGAAAAAGGAGTGGGAGAACATGTGTGAGCTATGCTCCAGAGAAGTGAACACTCAGTATGGCAGAGCCCGTTTTGGGGGCGGGTGGCGTTCATTTGCCATTAAGGTGGCAAAGCTAGGTTTAAACCAGCCTTTTGATGTTTCTGAAAGTCAGGCTGAAGGTTTGGACGGTCTTCAGAGAAGAACCATGGAAAGTTTGTGGCAAAGAAACCAGATTCAGTGAGACGGTGTTGATGGAGAATTCAGCCTGTGCCAGGGACTGTGTTAGGGACTGGGGGTTCAACCGTGTTAAGACACGGTCTCTGTCTTTAGAGAGTGTCTAACTGGGGGAATAAGACACATAAGAAACAGATATTTTTGGTTTCACGTGATAAGGGCTGTGGTACAAATATTCAGAGGTGGTTGTTGCAGCTTAGGAGAAGGGCAGGACACCTGGTTGTGTGGAACACAGGGAGGGAAGGGGAGGGAGGCAAGTGTGAAAGTCAGTGTACACAATGGGAGGGTTTGTACCTTCTCCTGAGGGCGAGAGGCAGGGAAGAGGTGGACCAGACTTGGACTCGAGCCTGGGGAGTGGCAGGGAGGATGCCGGAGCGATTCGGGAGGTGGATGAACCAGGTCAGGGTGGGAGAGAGTGGGAAGTGGTCGTTAATTGAGGTGAATGAGTCCAGCAGCCCTCTGACGAGTGGACAGAATGGACGGGAAGGTACTAGAAGGTAAAGACACCCATCAGGAAATGAAGGACCTCGTACAAAGTGAGAAGAGCTGGAATGGAGAAGGAACAAGACAAATAGGCTCTTGGAATGGTCCAGCTACCTTGCTGAGAGTGGCCTGTGAAAGGGGCGATCTTACTGCAGTGAGGTTTCTCTAAGTCTGCTCCTTTCTGTTACGTCAAAAGAAGAAGAAAATTCCTCAAAACCGCCCGAAGACCACCAGTGCTAACACTTTGGAAACATTTCCTTCAGATCATTTTTCCTGCATCGATTTGTGTTTGGTTTTAACATGGTTCTAATCACACTGTGGATCTTTGCTGCCTTTAACATTCTAGTGTGTATATTTCTCTGCATGTTAAATTTATCCTGGCTATGACAGATGTTCATGTTTTCAGGTAGATTTACGTGAAGAGGCTCATTTGCCACTTTTCGTTTCCTGCTTCACAGTAAACTTTGCAAATGTTGCTCCATTCCCTTCCTTGCCTCCCATCCCCCCCTTCACTCACTCACTCACCTCACTCACCTCACCTCACTCACTCACCTTACCTCACTCACTCACTAACCTCACTCACCTCACCTCACTCACCTCACCCACCTCACCTCACTCACCTACCTCACCTCACTCACCTCACCACCTCACCTACCCCACCTCCCCACCTCTACCTTTCCCTCACTCCACTCCTCACCACCACCCCAATCACCTCGCTTCTACCTCTCATCTCTTTCACTCCACTCACCTCACTCACCCACCCTTACCACTTTACCCTACCTTAATTCACTCCACTTCCACCTCACTTCCACCTACCCTTTACTCCACCTTTACCTTTACTCTACATGATGTGGGCGATGAAGATGACGATGATGATGATGATGACGATGACGATGACAGATGACGGATGATGGACCAAGATGATGATTTATGATGATGATGATGACGACTACTTATGATGGGATGATGATGACGGATGACGACGACGATTTTATTTACGACGGATGACTTAATTTTGATTTACGACGATGATTTTACTCTGATGATGACGATTTTATTTATTATTTAACTCTTTTGATTTACTTTTACTTTAATTTAATTTTAATTTATTTTACTTTCCTTTACTTTAATTTTTCCTTTAATTTCACTTTACTTCCATTGACCTTTATCGACCATTTATGATGATGGATGGATGATGATGATGATGATGGATGCATTGATTTTGATGATGATGATGATGACGTGATGATGATGATTGATGATGATGATGATGATGATGACGACGATGATGATGATTTGATGCATTTTTACGATGACTTTATTCATTTTTATGATGACATTTTATTTATGATGACGGATTTTATTTACTTTACGATGACGGGATGATTTATTTTATTTTATTTTATTTACTTTTATTTACTTTTATTTTCATTTTTAATTTATTTTATTTTATTTGATTTATTTTATTTTACTTTTATCTCGATTTGATGATGATGATGATGATTTCCGGAGATTTTTATTTCATTTTTATCGATTTATGATGATGATGATGATGACGATGATGATGATTGATGATTTTGATGATTTTCTTGATGTACGATTTCGACGATAATATTTACGATGATTTTTTGATTTATTTATTGACGGATGATGATGATGATGATTTTATTTTATTTTACGACGATGACTTTAATGACGATGATGATGATTGATGATGACGACGATGATTCGACGATGACGGATGATGATGATTTTATTTCATTTTTGACGACGACTTACTTTATTTATTTTATCGACGACGATGATGATGATGATGATGATGATGGGACATTTGATGATGATGATGGACGGATGATGATGCGATGATGATGATGATGATGATTGATGACGATGATGATGATGATGGACGATGATGATGATTTTGATTGATGATGACGATGATGATTGACGGATGATGATTTAGATGATGATGATTGATGATGACGATGATGACGGATGATTCGATGATTTCTGATGATGGATTGATGATTTACTGATGAGATGCGGATGACGGATGATTTGACGATGATGACGGATGGACGATGATGACGACGACTTTCCTTTACTTTACGACTTATGCGATTCGATGATGATGATGATGATGATGATTTAATTATAATGGTGATGATGATGATGTGATGATGGTGATGATGATGATGATGATGATGATGATGATTTACGATGATGATTTTAGGGATGATGATGATGATGATGATGATGATGATGATGATTTTCGACGATGATGATTGACGATGACGATGATGCCGACGGATGATGATTTGATGACGATGACGTGATTTATCGACTGACTGACGACCTGATGACGATGCCTGGATTTATTTTATTTATTTGGATGACGATGATGGATGATGATGATGATGGATGATGATGATGATGATGATGATGATTGACGATGATGATGATGATGATGATGGATGATGATGATGATGATGATGATGATGATGATGATGATTTTTATTTATTTACGATGATGATGATGATGATGATGATTTTGATGATGATTTACCGGGATTTTATCGACGTCGGGATGATGATGATGATGATGATGATTTCTTTATTTATTTTATTTATCGGATGATTTACTCTTTTATGATTTTATTTACTGACCCTGATTTATGACTTGATTTTATTGATGGATGATGATGATGATGATGATGATTCATGATGATGATGATGATGATGATGATGATGACTCTTGATGATGATGATGGATGATTGATGATGATGATGATGATGATGACGGATGATGATGATGATGATGATGACGGACGATTTTGATGATGATTGATGATGACGGATGATGGATTGATGATGATTGATGATGATGACGACGATGATGACGGACTACGATTTAATTTTTGATGATCTGATGATTTACTTTAATCTGATGATTTGAGGATGATGATGATGATGATGATGGGATGATGAATTGATGACGGATGGATGATGATGATGATGATGATTTTTATTTATTCATGACGATGATGATGATGATCAGGACTCATGATGATGATGATGATGATGATGGATGATGATTTCTGATGACGGATGATGATGATGATTGATGATTTATTGATGATTCTTAGATTAGATTTGATGATGATTGCATTTTATTTATTTTACGATTTCTGATGATGACCGATGATTTGATTTATTTTATCGACGACGACTTTTGATTTATCGATGGATGATTGATGACGCGATGGGATGGATGATATTTATTGATGATGATGATCAGTACTTGATGATGATGATGATGATGATTAGGACTCGATGATGATGATGATGATGATGATGATGATGACGATGATGATGATGATGACGATGATGATGATGATGATTTGATGATGATGATGATGATGATGATGATGATTATTTTTTATTTTGTTACTTTGATGATGATGATGAGCGATGATGATTTTTGATGATGATTTTACTGATGATTTACTGATGATGATGATGATGACGATGATGACGATGATGATTTTGACCATTTTACTTTATTTTTTGATTTATGATTTATTTCTCACTCCACCCTCCCCACTCACCCACCCCACTCCATCCACCCTCACCACCTCACCCCCACCCTCACCCACCACCACCACCCTCACCCACCCCACCCACCCACCTCACTCACCTCACCCACTCACCTCACCTCACTCACTCACCTCACTCCACTCACCTCACTCACTTCACCTCACTCACCTCACTCACCTCACTCACTCACCTCACTCACCCACCTCACTCACTCACCTCACTCACTCACCTCACTCACCTCACCTGACCTCGCTTGCTCACTCACTCACTCATTCACTCGCGCCTGACCTTCTTTCTTTCCTTCCTTCTTCTTCTTCTTCTTTTTTTTTTTTTTGAGACAGTTTTGCCCTTTTTGCCTAGGCTCGAGTACAGTGGTGAAATCTCAGCTTACTGCAACCTCCGCCTCCCAAATGATTCTCCTGCCTTAGACTCCCGCGTAGCTGGGATTAGAGGCGCCCACCACCACGCCCAGCCAATTTTTGTATTTTTAGTAGAGACAAGGTTTCACCATGTTGGCCAGGCTTGAACCACTGACCTCAGGTGATCTGCCCACCTCAGCCTCCCAAAGTGCTGGGATTACAGGCGTGAGCCACTGTGCCCAGCCTCTTTCCTTGTTTCTTATCTTCCTAGTTCTCTTCTTACTGCCTCCCTTCATTTCCAGGGTCATGAATAGACATTTTCTTTCAAATCAGCAAGTTTCTTTGTAAGACATACACCAGAGAATATCTCTAAGGCCTAAACTCTCAGAGGTTTCAAGGCATCTGCTGGGCAGAGGAAGGATTTCCGGTGATGGAGGCCTCACTCCAAGGGGCGGGGAACTGGTGGCTGATGACTCCAAGCCAGGGACACTTGTCAAAATGAAGAGGAGAGGAAGGTGAGACTTGGCCGAGGCAGATGAAGATGTTTTCTGGATTTTTCAAGGCTACAGAGGCTCAGAAAGAGGAGACTATAACACATTCCATTTAGAGAGGGGCAAAAAATGTATGGTGTATCAACTAAGCCACTGGCCCACATTTGGGAGGAGTTTGCATATTAAAGAGCAGGGCCAGGCACGATGACTCACGCCTGTAATCCCAGCACTTTGGGAGGCCGAGGAGGGCGGATCACGAGGTCAGGAGATGGAGACCATCTTGGCCAACATGGTGAAACCCTGTCTCTACTAAAAATACAAAAATTAGCTGGGCGTGGTGGCGTGTGCCTGTAATCCCAGCTACTTGGGAGGCTGAGGCAGGAGAATCCCTTGAACCCAGGAGGTGGAGGTTGCAGTGAGCCGAGATCATGCCACTGCACTCCAGACTGGCAACATAGCGAGACTCCGTCTCAAAAAATAAAAAAAAATAATATTAAAGAGTAGGAGTTCCCAACCCTGCTCTAAAATACCTATCGGTCCATGGGCTGTTAGGAACAGAGCCACATAGCAGGAGGTGAACGGCAGGCAAGGAAGTGAAGCTTCATCTGTATTTACAGCTGCTCCCCATCACTCCCATTACTGCCTGAGCTCTGCCTCCTGTCACAACTGCTGCAGCATTAGATTCTCATAGGAGCTTGAACCCTATTGTGAACTGTGCATGGGAGGGATCTAGGTTGCTCCTTATGAGAATCTAATGCCTGATGATCCGTCACTGTCTCCCATCACCCCCGAGATGGGACCATCTAGTTGCAGGAAAACAAGCTGAGGACTCCCACTGATTCTAGACTGTGGTGAGTTGTATAATTATTTCCTTATATATTATAATATAATAATAGAAACAAAGTGCACAATAAATGTAATGCACTTGAATCATGCCGAAACCATTCCACCCTCCAAACGTGGAAAATTTGTTTTCCACAAAACCAGTCCCTGGTGCCAAAAAGGTGGGGACCACTGTTATAGAGTGTTTCCAGTGAGGCTTCATAAGAACCAGTTTGTTCTTCCTTTGCTTCCTACCTAATAGGTACACACAGCCTCTCTCTCTCTCCCCTACAACCCTGTGTCTCTCTATGTCTCTCTCTCTCTCTCACACACACATACTTTCTCTTTTTCTCTATGTCTTTCTCTCTGTCTGTTTCTCTCTCTCCTTGGCTCTCTTTCTCTCTCCTTTAACCCAGTGAAATTTCCAAAGGAGCATTTGTTCAGTACTCATGATAACAAGTTTCCTTTGTCCCATATGCCTGCCACTGTCCCCAGCCCTTGTATGTGTATTTTTCACCACACTTCCAGGAGGAAGATACCATCATTATGCACAGAAGGGATACCTCATATGTCCACAGTCACACAACCAGTCAGTGTCAGAGGCTGGATTTGAACGCAGTGTGTTTGGGGAGTCACCTGCTCCCAAAGTCCACTTTTTTAACCACTGTGCCATACTATGATCTTGCTATGTTATATTCGTTCAACTTCATAGTTTTCAAAGACAAGATAGAATCACAGTGGGATTTTACTGCGGAGACAAACATTATGTTCAAGGTTCTTTTGACCTGAATGTAGATGATGTACCAAAGACTCACAGTTTCTTGCAGTTCAGTCTTTGGGTGACTGCTTTATCTAGCCAGGCAAGGAGTAACCCAGGAAAACGTTTTGCTTTTTCCTGAGCTGTCTGGAGAACAGTTAGGCCTTTGCCTTAACAGCGCAGCCTGGCCTTAGTGATGTTGAGCCTTTGTGTTCATCTGACCTCCATGACCGAAGGCCTTAGAGTGAGGACAATGTGTTCCACTGGCCTGATCTAATGAGAATATCATTGCCTGTGCCCGGTGTGTTGGGGCAGTCCACCCTGTCAACCCCCAGTGCCCCCATTCCTATCTCTGTATTGACAAGCAGAGTAAAGAATCTGTAGAGTAAGAACTCTGTCTGGAAGACGAAATCACCAGTGTTGATTTCTAAAGCTCCCTTTTGTGTGGCTTGCTTCTGTGAGGTTCTTGAAAGACTTTCACTCTGCAGCAGCCAGGACTGGAGTCCACTCACCCCCACTAGCCACATGCTTCCTGCCCCAAATGTCAAGGTTTTCATTTGACCATGGTATAATGAGCTGTATAAAATTAAAAACAGCTAAATACCACCTTATTTACAGTAATTTTCTATTTTCTGTACTCATCACCAAAACCTCTCCTTAACAATGCCAACCTCCAGATCATACCAATCACCACTGAGAAGCCCAATCACTACAACCACTAACCACAACATAAATCAACGTGAGGACCTGAGAGCTCACTCGCTCCCACTCTGTCCCTAGCCCAGCCTGGTTTTTCCATCACATGCTTCTTAGGCAGCAGGGAGCTGAGGCAGGGGGAACATTTAGTTCCCTTTTCAAAGACTGGGGACACTTAAAAATATCTCCAAGTAAGCAACAGCATTCAGAGGACGCTTATTTAGACTTTGTAGGAGCCTGGTGTTGGGACTGTGGCTCCTGGATGGCCTCAAACCTGCCCTTGGGCTTGGCTGAGGCTGGTCTGGGAGTACCATTTGCAAATGGCTCTTGCTTCACTGTTGCGTCTCCATCTGGGTAAACAACCTAGCAACAGCCCTGGCTCTTCTTAAGGCTGTCTGTTATAGACTGAACTGTGTGCCCCTCAGATTTATTTGTTAAAGTCCTGACCCCAGTACATCTCAGAATGTGACTGCATATGGAAATAGGGCATGTAAAGCAGTCATGAAGGTTAAGTAAGGTCATATGGATTGGCTTTAGTTCAACGTGACTGGTATCCTTCTAAGAAGAGAAAGAGACACCAGAGCTTACTCTCTTTCCACGCACACAATGGCCGTGTGAGCACACAGTGAGAAGATGCCATCTGCAAGCCAAGAAGAGAGGCCTTGGGAGAAACTAAACCTGCCAACACCTTGATCTTGGACTTCTAGCCTCAAGATCTGTGAGAAAATAAATTTCTGCTGTTTATTCCACCCAATTTGTGGCATTTTGTTATGGCAGCCCAAGCCAACTAAGATACCATCCATGTAATTTCTTCTTGTATGGCAAGGTCTTAACATGAGACGTGAATGAATCAATGGCCATTTCTATGCAGAAATTTAGAAGCATTCTTGAGTTATCATGGGGAGATTTAAATTCTCCGTATATGAACCCCTCTAGTCTGTACTTTCTTATAGGAAAATTCTCTGTGAGATTGGAATATTCTAGAAGTTAACCAAAAGGATCTTAATTTACTCTATCTCCTATTCCTCACATTCCTAGCACTGTTAATTACTCTTCTCCCTCAACCTCTGCTCCATCCCTTTGGAAAGCCCATGCATTTAGTAGATGTTTATTGAGGGCTTCTTTAGGCCAGCCTAGGCTTTAGGCACTGGAGCTATGGGAATGAAGAAAACAGGTAAGGCACGTGGTCTCACATGGCTTCCATCCCAGCAGAGGAAAACAGAAATAAAAATAAATAAATAAATAAGGACTATATCAGGTAGTGAAAAGCTATTCAGAAATTTTAAATACAGCAATGCAAGAATGACTGAGAGCCTGCTTTGGTTAGGCAGACAGGAACTCTGTCCTTTCCAACTAAAAACCATTATACTCCCTCTTCTCCTCTTTCCATCACCATAACTACCCCTTGAGTGCAAGCTCCTGGACTGGGCTCCTGCAAGAGCATTCTAATTGACCTCTCTGCCACCGCCTTTGCACCACTGCAGTTCATTTTCCACATAACAACTAGGGAAATACGTAAAAACAAAGCTGATTTTCATTATTCACAATAGCTGTGTTCTATAAAGTCTCTTCAAACCCTGAATTCCAGAATACTGAAGCATTGCTCCTAGGGGAAACACAGGGTTAGGTTCCTATGAGCCTCTGATCACCCATCAATACATAACTTTGTTTTATGTGTATTTCTGTATAAAGACACCTTATTTAATATGTATTGTGGACTCAACATTGAATTCATGGCTAACAGCACAATAACTCATGCCTGAACAAAGCTTGTTTAACACGCATACTTTCTACATAAGGCACTTTCTGGTCTTCCTTTGCTTATGAACACTAGACAGCACTTCAGCACTAGTCTGCAGTGGGGGCAGGAAAAGCGGACATTTTAAGCAACAAAATCACCAACAAAGAGCCAAGAAAATGTAAAATAAGATGGCACTAAATAGACCACTAAAAGGTCACTTGTTTATAGTATGAGAGCTGAAACAAGAAGACAGCATGTCACTTTGTTTGACCTCAGCTAGCAACCCACAGTTGTGACTCACATTTTTTGCTTTGCTCATGTCTGTGAATGACTGCAAACTTGTCACCCAGTATTGATCTTGGGGTAATATACAGGTATTCCTATGGTTTAAATGTATCCCTTCCAAAATTCAGGTGTTGCCAATGTGACAGTATTGAAAGATGAGGGCTTTAAGAGGTGATTAGGACATGCAGGCTCCTCCCTCTTGAATGGGATTAAGGCCCTTATAAAATAAGCTTCACACAGTGTTACCTCACTTGCCTTTCAGCCTTCTGCCATATGAAGACACGGCATTCCTTCCCTCTGGAGGACACAGCAACAAGGCACCATCTTGGAAAACAGAGAGAAGCCCTTGCCAGACAACCAAACCTGTTGGTGCTTTGATCTTGAACTTCCCAGCCTCCAGAACTGTGAGAAAATAGCTTTCTGTTCTTTATAAGCTACTCAGTCTCAGCTATTTTGTTTTAGTAGCACAAATGGACTATTTTTGGTATTATCTCAGGAATATTTCTCTGTATTCCATTGGTGAGCTACGCATGCTTCATGGGAGTTGATATGCATAGGAATAATAGACTCATGGTAGCAAACATTCAGTATCTGTTAAGTAAATGCATTAGTAAAATTTCATGTGCTGCTTTTCTTTAAGTTAGGAACTGTTTCATTACATTGAAATCTCCAGCCACTAGCACAATACCCATTGTAGATATCTAAGTTATGTTTGATGAATGAATGAATGGTCATAATTTTAAATGTTAAATTAGACATAATAAGAACAGTTTATGAACTCTAAAGCTTTTGAAAGTGCCCAGATAGTCTCTTCAGAATCACCACAAAATTATTTATCAACCTCTCAATCCACAATTAAATGTGCTATACCTCTATTTTTTGAAAAATCACTTCTTCAATATTTTTTGTTTTTTATTACTGTGACTATGAAAAGATTACTCAACTCTATTGATTGCCATTATAGAATATTTCAGCTACATGATGATTTAATAAGGGTTTTACAGACTGGGAACTCAATTCTCATCTATTTACGATATTGTGTTCATGAGAAAAATGGATTCCAGGGTCTAAAACATAGACTTTATCTATGTTTTCTGAAAATACAATTCATTTAATATTATAGACACTTAACTGGATTTTGTTTATTCTCAAATACGTGGCATAACCTCATATCTCAAAAACGGTCATGGGGTATCAGACTTCGTATGATTTTCTGTCATATTTCAGTCAAGTGGCTTTTTTTCTTCCAAATTGCTTACCTCTACAACCATTCTTTTATACTTGTTGAATATAGATTTAATTATTGTCATATGCATTGAGTCCCTGCTTTTTATCAAGTTTCCCGTTCCTGGAAAGTTTATGACACAGTGAATTGACTTAAAGTAGATTATATTTTACCTTAGGAACAACAATAGAATTGAAGAGTTTTGTTCTCGATTTAACATCAAATGAATTTTAGATACGGCCATAATATGTCACAAAGGCAAAAACACAACAGTTTAAAACCTCTAGAATCAATTACAAGAGTAAAATTAATGTCCAAGCCATTTAAAATGGGGTTAAGTTGATTATGTGTTTTATAATAAAAAGGGCTGTGTCTGTGTGTATCTATAAAATATAAATTTTCCTTGTTTTTCCACCTCTTCCTTAACGGTCCATTCTATACACTGGCACCAGATTAATCTTTACAGGTGAGACTCCGAGTTCACAAACCTTCCCTAACTCACCTTCACTCACAGGGCCAAGTTGGAACCCTTAACATAAAAGTTCCCCTCAGCTCCCTCCACCCTTCTCCAACTCCTTCTAAATCCTGGCCTGCTGTTTAGCAAACTAGTTAGCAGCTCCTGGCCCTTCACAAGCATCCCCTCTCTTTTCCTGCCTTGATTCCTTGGTTCTCCTATCTGCTTAACCTCTGACCACCTCTCCACCACAGCAAATCCTGCTCCTCCTTCAAGACTCTGCCCAAGTCCTCTTAGGCCTCGCACGCCATCCCTCTAGGCAAAAGGACTCCCCCTGTCCGACCCTAGAACACAGGTTCAGCAGGGTGCATGGCTTGTGCTTCCTAGGCTGGCTGGCTGAATCCATCTGCCACTGTGCTTCAGGAAGAAAGGGCGAGAAACCAAATTTGCTGAGAACCTCCTACGTGTCAGGTACCCAGCCGAGCATTTTTACAAATGTTCTCTCACTCCTTACCAGGTAGGCATTGGCAATTTCATTTTGACAGCTGAGAACACAGAGGATAAATAACTTGTTGAAGTAACTCAGCTGAGAAGTGATAGGGCCAGAATATAAGCCTGGAAAGTACACGGGAAGGATATAAAACTAAAAATCAGGAGATCTCCAATTTAATTAACCTTTCTGAATCTCATTTTTTTTCTCATTAATGGAAATGGCTAACAACACCTACCTCATGGAAACGTGCAAATTAACTGAGGACATTATTTTGAAAGGCTTTATCAGCTGTGGAGGTTTCTTTTCTCTTGGTGCCTAGCACACTCCAATGCTCAATAAATATTTGTTACTAGATTGATTTCTATGTCTTCTCTTAAAAGCTGCACTGTTAGTCTCCCATGCCACGTCTCCCTGCTCTTAGCTGGTTATGATAATACTCATGTACCCAACTTTGAAAAAAAATCATGCCATGATTTGCTGAGAACCATTTCCTGGTCCAGCATGATGAGAGAGTCAACACTTACCTGCACACATTTGCAAATATTGCTTAATGTGCTCAGGAGACAGAAGTCCTCCCAGTATTTCTGTAATCTGTGTTCCTTGGTGCTAATGAATTCTAATGTGGAACGTCAGTTTGCTTCTTCCCCTTGAAAGATAACAACTGTCAATAATCATCACCGTGTCTCCCGCTTGTAGAGCTCACTTAAACGTTCTAAAAACCCTTGATAGGGAGTGATATCAGCCTTTTCCCTCTGCACCAAACTACCTAAGGAAAGCGTATTGGTCTCATGCTAAGTCATTTGTTTTTGCTAAGAGTTCTATTGTTCCTTCACACGATAGTGATAACTGAGTTTTGGCTTCTAACTTATCTTTCCATGCCTTCTGAGTACTTGCACACTATATTTGGCATATTTCATGGTCTGTGCTTCTGTTCTTTATTTCGATTTTCAGTTTCCTCCCTCGCTCCTCCTCCTTTTCATGATTACCCAGCTGAGCTCCGTGCAAACATGTCTTCTCTATTCTCATCACAATATCATTTTGACCCTTAGCTTTCCTATTTCATCTTTCAGAAATTTCCCCAAACAGTCCTCTCTTCCCCTGGTGTAATTAGGGCTCCTATCTCTGAACCTCTACAGTTACAACTTGCCCTGATCCACAGTTTCTTTCCTGCTTGTAAATTTCCTTTCCTCTAAGTAGTAAAATTAGTAACTCTTTGCATTTCTTAATTGTAGTTTCAACAGCTTGGATTCTTTTTGTAGGAAACTTGCTTACTCTTTGGAGCTCCTTTTCCACCACAACTAGGCTGTACAAAACCAAAGTTATTTTTAAGATGGAGTGGTCCACAAAAATAGGCACCAACCAGTGCTTTTGTACATAAAGTCAATAACTTCTAGATATAGATTTTATTTCTCTACCGTACACCCCTGCTCTATACAATTACCCAGTGATCAAAACAGAAACGTTAGCCAAACAAACGCATCCTATGGTGTGCAATGCTTTCCCTTTCTTATCCAGTATACAACCCTTTTTCACTCTGCCTAGTTCAACTCTTCATACATATTAATCAGTCCCATTGATTCATCTTTCCATTTTACAGCCATTAATAGACACCTCTCTGGATGGACATCAGATAGTTTATCCACTTTAACCAGGCTGATCGATTCTCTTTTCTGAAGAACGCTTGCTTTAGAGAAGTCAAGGAAACCAATTTCTCTTCCTGCTTTCTTTTACCAGTCTTCTGAGGAAAAGCCAAAGGTGAGAGGCGCTGTAACCCATGAGGCTTTTTTTTCCCTTCCTTTATGTCCTCATTCACAGCACCTCTTTCTCTGCCCCAAAGCGCTCCTGCCACATCTGTGCCCCAACACCACTTGTTACTTAGCATCCATGCCAGCTGGCTGTCACGGCCACATTTACAGGTGATGTGGGTGAGCACTGTTCTCGGTCCACACATCCTCCCCAAGAGCCCTGTTGAGCGGGGATGTGACAGGGCCAGGCGTCACTTAAAGATTGTTCATGGGCTGCTAACAGGCTGGGAGAACAGTGGGTCTGAGTCAGAGCTGCTCTTGCCGTTGGTGATGGCTGGTCTTCTCTGGTCAAGCTGACCCAGCACTGCTCAGCCAAGTCTCTCAGGATCAAGTGTTCATTCTTCCAGGCATTGGCCCAAACAAACATTCTTGGAAGACCACCTTCCTTTGTTAACTTTATTAACAGATAAGTCTCTAGTACGAAGGAGTTCTGGGGCCACCTGAGGCATAGGGACAGTTTCTGTGCTGCTTGAGAATAATCCCTTTGGGAGATCATTTGCTTAGTGGCCAGAGCCTTGTGTGAGCCTGAGAGGTAATTAGGTTATAGGTGCGGAGCAGATCCACTTGTACCAGCTGTTCTGGAAGAGAAAGAAGATGTGTGAATGGAAGAAATAAATGCATTCAAGGTTACAGAAGGAAGGTCAGCAGGAAAGATGAGAATTCAGGATTCTCACCAATAGTTAGAGGTTTGTTTGTTTTTAATTCCCAGAAGAATCATGAATAATTGATAGTAATAATAATAGTTGACCCATGTACACTCTTTTATGTACTAGACACTGTTCTAGTGGTTTAAATGTATTCACTTATTTGATCTTCATACCACCCATAAAATTCCCCATTTAACAGATGAGGGCAAAGGACACCCACAAGTTCAGTAAGGTGGCCAAGATCACACAGGGAGAAGGATGTGGGCCAGGACTCAAACCCTGGCAGTCGGGACCCATAGCCTTAACTGTGTGTGTGTGTGTGTGTGTGTGTGTGTACATATGTGTGTGAGAGAAAGAGAGAGACAGTGGGGTATGTTTCAAAGACAGACATGGAGGTGGTGATAAGCATATGGTTCATATGAGTCCCCTCCAAAGACTATTTCCAGACTAACTAATGGCTCCAAGAGCTAACATTTACTGAGCACCTATTAAATCTTGAATTCTTACAATAATTCAGCAAGAATTTTCAGTTTTGAGGTGAGAAAACAGATTCAGAGAAGCAAAGTGAATTGACCAAGATTACCCAGATAGTAAGGCAGTTGGGGGACCAAGACTTGAGTCCAGAGGCCAAGCTCTTTGCGGCCTACCTTGTCTAGAGAGGGCTCCCTCACCTTGTCAAGTGTATGCATCAATCAGACTATGAAGTAACTCACAGAATTCTTTCATAAATTTGTTTGAATTTTCATTACACATATTATCCAAAAGACTCTTCTATGTCATCTGGCTGATAAATATCTGATCTCACTCTGTGGATCACTGGAAGAACAGAATGGACTCCTCCTTGCTGATCATTTTTATGTGGAATATCAAACCAATATTGTGGATTCATTGACATGCATATACTTCAGAACTAAGATAGCACAGTGCTAGTCCCTGAATGCTTGCCCTAAGGAAGGACCTGCCCCAAAACACAAGGCAAGAAGATGCTACATGGGCCTTTCCAGTCCACGTTTAACTTAGGATCTGATTGTTTTTGCATTTTCCCTTTCGAAGAATTTTGTAACTAGCCAGAAGGTAAGAATGTCACCTGTGTCCTCATCTGGACACGAGCTAGGATCTAAACTTAACGGGCAAACTCATGTGTGGCTTCAGGCAGCATCACTTTGCATGGGGTTTTGTCTGAAGATGGATGAGGATGCAGGTAGCTGAGGAGGACAGTAATATGGGGAGGCCAGTGTGGTGTCTGTTAGAACCTGGTCTGTAGCTCAGCATGGTCCCCGGGTCAAAGGATCTGCAGGCAAGACTGTAGGTGCTGATTTATGAGGGGCTCTGGGAGAAGGGGCCAGGAGCACTTCTGCTTTGGAGGAGTGACAGTTGCACAGGGTGGAAGAGAGGTCTGTTACCCCAAATCAGGAAGGACCTAGATGTTCTCTGAGGAGTGGGGGCCAACTGCAGCCATCAACTGGGTGGGGACCAGGCAGCTGAGCAGAACAAAGGAAGGGCTGTTTGTGAGTACCTGTGAGACACCCCTCAGGGTCCACAGAAAGTCTTGGAGAGGGATGCCCTCCTGTACTGGGAGTGCTGCAGGGATCAGAGCCTGTGAAATCTGGATCGTTGCTATTAGTGTGACTCATTAGTATCCACAGACTTCCTGCCCTGGGGAAATATGGTTTATAAGAGCAACACCCATAAGAGTGGGGAGTGGGGTGGTCCGTGAATACAGGTGTGATGGGTTCTCTACTACCAGGCAGTCTATGAAAAGGAGGTAGTGTCGTGTCTGTGCTTGGGTATAAGCATGTGTTAAGTGAATAAACAGTTCTCTTAAAAAGATCTCTCAGGTAGGGCCTTGAGTTTCAGGGTCACAGATATGATCCAAGTTGCAGGAGCTCTGAGTATGGAAATCTGAGACTTTTGGACTTACAAACAAAAACACATAAACGGGAAGCCCTGGAAGCAGTGGAAGAACCTGGAAAAGCCCATCTGTCCAGAGGCTGTCAACAGTGGGCACAGCAAAGGGCACGTTCACCTTGGCAGGTGCACAGCATGGACTGAGCCCAGGGAGTTTCCGGAGGTAGGGGGCACCTAGGCATCCAGGCATGTTCACAGGCAACCACATACAGACACATTTTGAGGGCAGGTGGGGCTCAGTCTCCAGGGTTTCCAGCTTACCTGACACTATCCCCCAATTCCCAAGCAGGTGTTTGAGCCAGACCCCCATGCAAACAGGGACAGGACCCCCTGTGCCTTCACTAGTTTTGGGCAGACCACCAGCAGTGCTGGGTGCAGTCCACATATCTGCTTAGTCTTTCATCTTCACATTGTGTCTTGGTACTTTTAATTAAAGGATCCCAGAAAGCCGACTCCTAAAGGAGGCTGGTGTTGAGCCAGGCCCTTATATAACACACCTACTTGCTATAAACAAGAGCACCAGAGAAAGGTTTCCAACTGGATTGAAAGTGTTCCCCCTTTTGTCTGCAGTTTGGACAACTTCAAGGCTGTAAAGATGAGACCACCCCACATGTATTATTGTCCTTACATGTTCTCTCCCTTTTTGTTCTCTCCCTTCTAACTCAACCTTCAACTCCCTATCACGGAAGGAAATAAAGTTGTATGTGTGCATGTGTGTGTGTGCCTGTGTGCATGCATGTATGTGTGAATGTGTACGTGTGTGTTTCTTAGCATAATCCGCTTTAGCAGGCTGCTAGATCTGACCAGTAGCAGCAGCTGTGGCAGCTGCAGCAGTGGCTGATTGCTCTGGAAGGGCATGGATAAGCCTGTTTGATGGAACCAAGAAGGAGGGCATTTAAAACCTTCATGTCTTTCTACTGCTTTTTCCAAGCCCTCATTAGCTTCACTAGAGGGAAAACTTATCTCGTAGGGTTCAGTGGCTGTCTTCCTCTGGGCACACAGCACAATCAGGAGGGACTTCCATTCAAAATAAAGGAGGTGGAGTTGGATTTTTAAAAAGAGAGAAAGAGAGAAGAGCATACTCTCTCATCTGCTGAAACTCACTGAGCCAGGTGACCTCCTGAAAAGGTAGGAAGGCATTGGTTTTGTGTCCTACTCCTTCTTGGCCCTCTGACTCTGAGACCCACAGGCACTCCCAGTCAGTAAAGGGGGTTTCTGGTCCTGTATGAGTGTGCCATGTTTTTTGAGGGAGCCTGAATACTACCCATCCAACCTTCTATACCATCTTTCTCCCTGACGTGGAAAGATTACAGTTCCCAGAGAGATGGCTGGAAATTGCTTCGGGGAGAGGGTAGAGCGGTGACTGGTGGGAATAAAGGATTCTGGATGGGAAGCCCCAGAGGAAGCCACTGACCGCAGTGCATGCTGGGGGTTGTAGTTCTCGTGTACTCCACGGGTCAACACGTCAGAGAAGCAGGCAGAGGAACCAGCTCAGTAAAACCCAAGCTATGTGATGTAAATGCTTGCTGGACCCCGAGATTTAGGCTAAAGTGGGCCAGCCAAGCCTGCCTGTGGAAGACACAAGAAAGATATTCAGTCTCCTTATCCACGTTTATATTTTGCCATTTGATCTGTTAAGAAATGAGTTAAATGTTTTAAAGTTTCCCATCCCTTTTTCTTTTTTTTTCCTGTCAATCCCTTACATTTTGTACAAGTTTTCCTTTATATATGACCTGGCTACATTATTCAGGGCTTAATATATATGATGGAAGATCATATCCTTTGTCAACAAAATACTACCTTCTGTGACCCATGAATTCTTCCAGTCTTGAATTTTAATTGGACTGACAATCATTTTGTGATTTTTTTTTTCTTTTTGCTGTGTTTTCTGGGTCAGTCTTTTAATTTTTATGAGTTAGTATGCCTCTTCTGGACAGCATAAAGTTGAATTTTCTAGGAAAACATAAATTAACTCAATAAGTAGATTCCCTGATAAATCAATAAGTATAGAAGATATTAAATAAGTTGTCAAAGACTGCATTCAATAAAGTCAGGCGACTCAGATGGGTGTGTAGTTTGTTTATGGGTTTTTTCAAACCTTCAACAAAAAATTAATTCCCATTCTAAACAAATTATTGCAGAACACAGCAATATATGTAAATCTTTCCAAATCAACATATACATTCCAAATTAACTTATAAACGTGTAATCTTGTTAAAAAGCCTGATGAACCTAGGACAAAGGAAGCAACTGACACCAATAGAACTTACAAGTATAGAGAAAGAGCTTTAAAATGTTTTAGCAAATCAAATCCAGAAATATATTAGAAGAAGAATATACCATACCAAGGATATTTGATTCCTGAAATGCAAGGATGGATCAATGTGAGAAAACGAATAATACAATTTATCACACAGAAAGGTTTCAGTAAAGAAAAATGATCATCACAATAAATACTAAAAAGGCATTTGGTAAAATTCAACATTCATTCCCAGTAAGATCTATTAATTAACAAATACCCACCATCATAGTTAACAATGAAATAATAAAGATGTTCTCATTAAAATCAGGAAGCAGTTGAGGATGTTAATTACCACAAATATTGGTAAACATTTTCCTAGAAATTTCTGTTGTAAGACATACAGAAAAGCAGTAAAAATATCAAAAAGGATAAAAATTATTACTTGTAAGTTATGTGATTAGTCTGTCTAAAGAAACTTGAGTATAACCTAATCACTTTATATGCATCCAATGAAACAAGTATTGTATCACCCCCATTGTACAAATGAGGACACCAAGGCCCAATATCATACACCTAGTAATAGAACTGGTATTTGAATCCAGGTAATCTGACTCTAAAATCCTGTCTCCTAACCACATGTTACACTGTCTTTCCTTGTTTCACTCTATAAAGTTTAGCTATCATTATTATAGCAATATAAGAAACACCTTTCCTATACACCACGAATAACCAACTAGCAATACATTTAAAATAATATTTAAATTCAAAATAGCAAAACCATATAAAATTCATAGAAATAAACCTAACAAGAAAAGTGCACCTGAAGAGAAGTTAACAATTTAATGAAGGGCATAAAACAATATTTGAACAAATAAAAAGATGTATAATTTCCTGGATAGGACAAATAATAGGAAGATGTAAACTTTTTTGAGATAATTTACACATTTTTTTTTTTTTTTTTTTTTTTGGAGATGGAGTCTGGCTCTATCACCCAGGCTGGAGTGCAGTGGCGCGATCTCCGCGTACTGCAAACTCTGCCACCTCCCGGGTTCACGCCATTCTCCTGCCTCAGCCTCCCTAGAAGCTTGGACTACAGGCACCCGCCACCACACCCGGCTAATTTTTTTTGTATTTTTAGTAGAGATGGGGTTTCACCGTATTTGCCAGGATGGTCTCCATCTCCTGACCTCGTGATCCACCCGCCTCGGACTCCCAAAGTGCTGGGGTTACAGGCGTGAGCCACTGCACCCGGCCGAGATAATTTACACATTTAATGCAATTCTAATTCTTTATTTTTTTTTGGAATTCAGTGAAATGATACAATGAAAAAATGAGAACAACCAAAATTGTTGGGAAAAGCAGAATAAGGAAAAATGGCTCACGTTGAAAAAAATCAAAATGCTTTCTAGAGCTATAATAATTTAAATTGTACAATTCTATACCTAGCCATATCAATGAAATAAAATATAAAGTCCAGAAATAGATACAAATATATATAGTATATAATACAGACATTACCTCAAAAAAAAAAAAAAAAAGAAAGAAAGGAAGATAAGTCATTTGATAAAAAGTGTTCTAAAAATCAATGCAAATGGCCGGGCGCGGTGGCTCAAGCCTGTAATCCCAGCACTTTGGGAGGCCGAGACGGGCGGATCACGAGGTCGGGAGATGGAAACCATCCCAACATGGGCTAACATGGTGAAACCCCGTCTCCACTAAAAAATACAAAAAACTAGCCGGGCGAGGTGGCGGGCGCCTGTAGTCCCAGCTACTCGGGAGGCTGAGGCAGGAGAATGGCGTGAACCCGGGAGGCGGAGCTTGCAGTGAGCCAAGATCAAGCTACTGCACTCCAACCTGAGCAACAGAGCAAGACTTCATCTAAAAAAATAAGAAGAAGGGGCCGGGTGCGGTGGCTCAAGCCTGTAATCCCAGCACTATGGGAGGCCGGAGCAAGCGGGCCACGAGGTCAGAAGATCGAGACCATCCTGGCGAACACGGTGAAACCCCGTCTCTACTAAAAAATACAAAAAAAAACTAGCCGTGCGAGGTGGCGGGCGCCTGTAGTCCCAGCTACTCGGGAGGCTGAGGCAGGAGAATGGCGTGAACCCGGGAGGCGGAGCTTGCAGTGAGCTGAGATCCGGCCACTGCACTCCAGCCTGGGCG